>NW_022992351.1:4139768-4461230 GCF_902827175.1 Gymnodraco acuticeps
ACACACACACACACACACACACACACACACACACACACACACACACACACACAGAAACACACAGGCCCAGAGCAAAACGACTAATGTCTGCCACTCCTCCCTTTAAAATTGCCTCCTGTAAAAGAAGGAAAGGAGGGAGAGATGGAGGAAGGGAGTGGAGGGGAGTGTCAGGCACACTCTCTCTCTCCACATCTCTCTCTGTCTCTCTCCCTCCGTCTCTCTCACTCCCCATGATTAGGCCTAATTATGGTGGCGCAGACGCCTGGCAGCCCCAGTCATGCAGCTTTAATTGACCGTTATTCATCTGCGGGCTAACGCTAGGCAAGGGTAGGCGGTGCAAGGAGGGGGGAGAACGAAAGGGAGGGAGTATCAGAAAGGGGGGTGATGGGTGTTTGGCATGCGGGAGCTATGGCGGAGGTGGATGGGAGTTTTGCGGGCGTTTTGGTGTAGCCCAGTAGAGCTGCGCGTCGCAAGGCTAATTGCTAGCCCCAAGGGATTAGGCCAGGTGATTACACACTGGGCGGTGTAATTACATAAGCAGCGGCTAGCGGGGCCCCGGCTCGCGGCTCCGGGGTCACGCGCCGTAGCCCTCACCCAAGATTAATTGGAGCTGCCACTGGAGTGCGAGGCACCGCCGGAGAGAGCGGTTATACGATTAGCATTAACATTTCAGCGGCGGAGGCGATCGATGAATGGTTTTCACCCCCACACACACCACCACCCTCTCCCCCCCCCCCATCTATGCGTGCCCTCCCTCCTTGGCTTGCAGTTCCTCCCTCTCTCTCTCCTTTTTTCCTCACCATTTAGTGAGGCGGGAGACATGCAGGCGCTAGCTAATTTGAACACAGATGCAAAACAATATTTGCGGTTGCGTCCCAGTGTTGGTTTTGATTTTGTTGTTTTCCTCAGCTTTGTGCTGCGGCCGTCACACTGCTAAGATCTGATTGGTGTGATAGCAGCAGCTCAGAGGGAGAGAACTAGAGACAGGAGCTGCGAGAGGAGAGGTGTAGGAAGCAAGAGCAGTGGCGGTTCTAGACCAATTTGACTGGGGGGGCCACTGGGGGGCCAGCTATTTTCTGAGGGGGGCACAATAAATGCAGGACGAAAAAGAGAACTAGACAGTATGAAGTAATTGTGCATACGAAAACAATGCAATACAGTTATTGGTATTTGTTTCAGTACATTTATTTATTTCAGATATATCTTATAGTTATTACTGTTAGCTTCAGCTTAAGTTATAGTGCAATGTTTGCACTAACACCATATTTATATAAAAATAAAGGCAATGAACAGTTACATCTCTACTTTACATAAGGGTGTCTGCACAATCTCACATTACAGCAACAAAATCCTGCGTTTTTTGGCAAACCGAGTACCAGAAAATATACATTTAAAAAAAAAACAAAAAAAACTTTTCATTGTTAGGGGGGTCAGAGGTCAGTGTTAGGGGGGCACTGCCCCCCCCCCCCCCCCCCCTAGAACCGCCCCTGAGCAAGAGATTGACTTGAGGAAAGCTCTGGAACCAGATAACATGGTTTAGGACACTGCGAAGCAATCCTCACCCACACGTTGACTCTTTGAAACGGTCAACGTGCACATGCCTCACTCTACTGAGAGTTTGTATCTGTTTCCTCAAAACCATGTTCCTTTACCCATGGAGATGTGCAGAAGCCTGAAAGAAAAACCAGAAAAAGATTAGAGATAAAGAAAAGAAGTGGGACAGAAACAGAGAGAAATACAAAGAGGCAAGACAAGGCTCGGGTAAAGAGACAGGATGAGACAGAGTGAAAGAAATAAAAGCGGAGGAAGAGAAAAGAGTAAACAAACCGGATTTTCAGAGGTCATTGACATAACAGAAAAAGATGGTTAAGACTGAACAAGAGATGTAGAGAGAGGGAGAAAGGTGAGAGGCGCCTTTCCCCCTCGAGGAGGACAAAAGACGGAGCCGATAATGGGGAGGCCTTTTCAGAAGCAGAGGTTGCAGGACGCTCCATCTTTTCACCGGTTTCAATGCAGCCTAGAGAGTGAGAGGGAGGGAAACGGAGAGGAGGGCGTAAAAAAGGGAGAGAATAGAGAAGGGATGAGTGTTAATTAGAAGGTCCTTCAGCCCGTGGCCCCGGTCAAGACGCAGGGGCCGCCCCAGCTGTCGGAGCATGACACACTGGCATTGTGCATTCAGCCCTCATTATGTGTGTGGGTTTAGAGTTGTGTGTATTTCTGTGTATGTATGGTGTGTTTGTGGGGCGGCAGTAGAGGAAAGGCTGCAGTCCAGGGTACAGCGATGGCCAGCGGCGCTTGTTGCGGCGTGACAAGACTGATGAGGCAGTGGGGCGACACAGGGGCCTCTGGAGCTCCACTGATAAAAATACACCACATACATTCATGCACACACACCAGGAAAATAGTTACTTAAAACTATTCTTTTAATGTAGATATTCATATGATATAGGCTAGGCTATTATACACAGGGCCGCCCCTGGCCGACTTGGGGCCCCAAGCGACATTGTGAGATGAGGCCCCCCCCCCCCAACCGACAGGAGTGAAAAATGTTTTTTTGGAAACAAAGTAGGCTACTTTGCAAATATAATTCCTGTTTATTATTATTATCACAGTTACTTTTTTATACAGTGAGGTACATGGTAAATGTGCATGTATGTCGTTCAGTATGCGTTTACAGGTGAATTGAATACGTCTGCATTTCCTGCCAAATACTAGCCTCAAAAAGATTAAAATATAATTAATGCAAATAAACTACTTCTACTAATAATCATAATCAATTCAATAATATAAATACTATATTATTTTATTATAATATAGTCAAGACAAAACATGCTTATTACATGCTCAAAAACACTACACACACATTGCTATCAGTATTTCTCTGTGTTGTGGTTGACATGATGATGACTGTTAGGAGTTAAGGGGAGAGGCTGAGCATCAACATGAAATGTGCAAATTGACATAAAAAATGAATAAAAGGGGGAAAAAAGGTCCATGTTTTTTAGGCTGTAAACTTTAACTAAGCCAACTAGACAGACAGTTTATCACTCTTCCTCCTGTACATTAGCAGATCAAAGGCATAACATACTTGAATGAATGGTAAATAAAGAATGCTGGAAATAACTGCATCTCCATTAGCCTGTATGCTCTGCAGAGACATGCCTTCTTCATGTCGTGAATTGCAGCTGATGTTTTAATATGGCAATTGGCAAAAGTTTAGAATTTGACTTATACAACATTCGCAAGTTGTACATTTGACTCATACAATAACCCACCTTCGAGTGATGCTCCAGTTTCTTCATGTTTAGTTTTTTTCCCTCTTGCTTGTGCCGGACTGAAACTGTCTTTTCACCGACATCTCTTCACCTGCACTAGTGGCCGTATCAAAGCCGTGATTGGTCAGATGTCGATTCATTGCAACGGTGTCGGGTTACAGACGTGCTCCCCTTGTCACCTCTCACTCTCGCGGGGGGTGCGCGGAGAACTGAGCGGAGAACTGCGCACAGCAGCTGAGGCCCTCTGGGCGGGGCCCCCTGCGCAAGGCGGGGCCCCATGCAGCCTGCGTGATTGGCCTGTAGGGAGGGGCGGCCCTGATTATACATCTCCGCCAGGCGCATTTTCAAGCATCCAGTAAAACGGAACAGAAGTTAATGTTGACTTTTTTCATATTTGTGTCCACAGAGAACTGTCCCACCCTCCACCCCTACTGTCCCCTCCAACCGGCCCTCACATCGCCTTAGGACATCACCTGCGGCCCCCTTTCCTGGGCATGCCCTCTGCCCTTTGCCAAGCCCCCGGTGAGTCTGAAGTCTTCTCAGGATAAAAATATAATAGATGGTTTTTACAGCTTTTGGCAGGGGACATTTGAGACGTTTCAAGGCTTTCCAAATGCAATGAAAAAAAACATCTGTATTTTTTTGGCAAGGGACATTTTTTGCCCAAATGTTTATTAAAACATAATATTTCCTCATGTTGTTGCTAGCTAGAAGAAAGTGCATCCCCATTAGTGTTGTTGGTTGAGCTCTCCTGATCTACGATACATTGCCAATTATTTAATTGATTGATTTTAAATTGCAAGGTCAGAAAATAAAAGGATTAAAAAAATCCAGTCTTAGCATTTTTAAGACTTTTGAAAGGCTCACTTAAGACTTTTAATACCAATGAAAACCTTATCTTTAAATTAATTAATTGAATACCTTTTTAGACTTTTTAAGAATCTGAGGGACAGTGTGTTGTTAAAAAGATATAATATAGTATGTCGCAAAAAAGTAATGGTAGTAGTATTTAAAGCAAATGTATTGTATGTCATGAAGAAATTAGGAAGTCATAGTTTTTTAAATAAAGTTCATAGTATAATATGTCGAAATCAAAAAGTGTAGCAAGTTTGTAAAAAGTTACAGTATAGTATGTCAAATATTCATAAATTAGTACGTTGAAAAAAAAGTCATCGTAAGTCAAAAACGTAGATCTTTCGAAAAAACTCATAGAATGTTAAAACAATGTCATAAATAAGTCATAGTATAGTATGGCAAAAAGTCACAACGTATGTCATAAAATAGTAAATAGCAATACTATGGATATCCAAAAGAGTAAAATTGTCATACAAATATATATTTATTTTCATAAAAAGGTTCTGTTATAAAGTTATAGTATTAATAAAAACATCATAGTATTCATAAAAAAATAAATAAAACAATGTAAATGCATCATTGATTATTTCGTTTTTATTCATATACATTTTGTTTATATAGCACATTTCCATTTCCTTGTTTATTTCTTGTCTTGAATTTGTATTGTACAATGCCATGTCTTTTTATTCTGCTGCAACGCAAACATTTCCCAAATTGGGATCAATAAAGTACTATCTTATCTTATCTCTCCACATGGCAAATCAAAGTCCTGCACAAATAAAGAACATATTAAAGACATTTGAATACAAATAAATGTGTATTTTTCACCAATTGCATTGTTCCATGCTCTATAACAAACCAGATGTAATGATAAATCATTATAAAATGATTGATATATTTTAAAATAAAAAATACATATCTCTTTTCCTCATTGATTGGCATTCCCCCACGGTTTTAAAAAAAGTTTACAAATTACTTTTTACATTTTAACTGACAGGTATGTATTTTCTTGCAATTTTCTCTAACAGGTTATGGTTTCCTTCAACCAGCCCAAGCTGAGCTCTTTGCCCGGCAACAGGAGATGCTGCGGAAGCAGAATCTGGCCAGGTGTGTGTTGTAATGTCACAGTCTGTAAAACATTGTGGATACACCCACAAGCAGTGTTGTGAATGTGAAATACTGTGAATATTTAAAACCTTCGGCCCTGAGTTTAATTCCCCGTGTTTGACGTCCTCAGACTTGAGATGTCGGCGGAGCTGCTGAGACAGAAAGAGTTGGAGAGTCTGCACCATCGGCAGCAGCAGCATCGTCTGCTGGGCTCCGACCATTTAGGAGTTCTACCCCCTGGCCTCCCCCCCGACCATCCAGCCCTGCGGAGCCTCCACGACATCCCAGAAGGCCATCCGCTCCGCGAGGAGCTGGCCCGACGCTCAAATGCAATGTTGGTGCTTCGCCATGGGGCCTCCACCCCCCTACTCACCCTCAACCACCACCACCAGCATCAACAGCCAGGGCCCCCGTCCACACCCAAAGACTCCCTCGCACAGAGATCCACTGCTGGGCCAGAAGCTGAATCCAGGAAGCCCCCCCGCAGGGCCCCCCAGACGCCGCTCCATGCTGGGGATCACGCAGGAGGAAGAGAGGACAGAGGGAGGGAGGGAGACAGGGAGGGGCAGGATGAGGAGATGAAGGACTCAGACAGTGAAACAGAGATGTGTGAGGAGAGGGAGGACAGCGCCGGGGCCAGGTCCAGCAGTAAACCCAGAGACACAGAGGGGGGGAGAGAGAGAGGCAGCAAGGGAGTGAGTGCCAAAGACCCTGCAGAGAGCTCCAGCAGGCTGAGCCCCCCGTGCGGTTCAGCAGGTACAGAGTCTCCCAGCAGGCACCTCTTCACCCCCGGACTGGGCAAGGCTGACGTCAAGTACCACCTGCCACCAGGCTTCATGCCCCCCCTGCCTGCTCTGCACGCCCAGTCTCTGCCCTTCGGATTCCCCTACACCAACCCCTACTTCCACACGGGTAAGAGAGACACACACACACACACACACACACACACACACACACACACACACACACACACACACACACACACACACACACACACACACACACACACACACACACACACACACACACACACACACACACACACACACACACACACACACACACACACACACACACACACACACACACACACACACACACACACACACACACACACACACACACACACACACACACACACACACAGCTGACATGTGAAACCCATTAGCGTCACTCTTTGTGTGTGTGTCTCCAGTGTGGAGACCTCTCCCTGTTAGGGGCCCTGCCTCTGACCCCAGTGTGACCCTCATGCACAGCAGCAGCACAGCCACGTGGGCAGGAAGGGGGGGGGGGCGTTGGGGTTGGTTGTTCATACACAAGAAGACTAACTAACTTTATCCCACCAGGAGCAGCTATTTCATATTAATTAAATAAAGCTGAACAATTCTTTTGAACAAACTTTCACTGGTTCCACCTTTGCGTTTTCAGTTGTTTATTTAATCAGTTTACATTGAATATGTGTGTGTTGGATTAAAATAACCTAACACTTAGATCAATTAAATCAGGTTGGGCAGTGAAAGATTCTTACAGGCATTTTATTACAATTTATACTTTCAATTACAAACCAAACATGCCAGCTATCCACAGAATACAAATAATAAAAAAGAATGTAATACTGACCCAATTCTAACTGACTCTCATATCAGAAGAAAAAAGTTGTTGCTATTTAGACTGAGGATCTTGCTGCACATCTTTTTGTGATGTAGAACCTGATAATTGCAAGACTAGGGACACTTAAAAAGAGTGGACATTTGTCTTCAACGCAGCTTGAACTATGTACATTGTGTTTTTATTGACACATCATTTTCACACTGCTGCTCCCTCAGGCTCTGTGGGAGGTCTTTTCATGGATGGAGAGGACTCGGCCACAGCGAACCCTGTGGAGGACATCAGCAAGTGGAGTGTGGAGGACGTGTGCGGCTTCATAAGCAGCCTGGCTGGGTGTGCTGAATACACACAGGTGAGGACATAGGGGGGAGGAGAGAGAGAGAGAGAAGAGGGGGGCCAAGGGCAGGCTGACTACTGAACATAGCAGAACACTGACCTAAATATAATATATACTGCAACACTACTGTGTAGCATCTCATTCTGTTCAGGTAGAAGCACTACACCTGCACAGCTTAGTGTTTAAAGTGTATTGTGAGTGTGTGTGTGTGTATGTACATGGTCCTGTTTGAAATTGCAGCCTGTGTGTGTAAGGCTATATATTGTTTCAAAAGGATATTTCCATTACAATATTTTTTTTTTGTAACTACTCGCATGAAGATACATTTATGATTGTTATTAGTAGCTGAACTGCTCTGATAGGACACGGTTAGACCCTTCCCCTTAATTAAAAATAATGTTGAATGATCATCTTTAGCTATATATATATATATCCCTCTCACACTGGGTATATAACGTTAGGAGCGCAGTCACTGTGCAGTAGGTTGTGTGGATGAATGTGTAGGCTGTGTGTCGAGTGTGTTTCTGTCGGGCTGTGGCTGAAGCGGCTGTCTCTCCGCCAGGTGTTTCGGGAGCAGGCCATTGATGGAGAGACATTACCGTTACTCACGGAGGAGCACCTGCTCACCACCATGGGACTAAAGCTGGGGCCGGCGCTCAAGATCCGCTCACAGGTACACACACCACAGGCCTGCGTGTGTGAACGAGTGAACTTGTGTGTTTGTGTTTGAATGTGTTTCTGTGTATAGGCCTAAGACTAACTGATAGCATAGCTGATTCCTGTAAACCAGCCCGCCCCCAAAGGCTGCTGCCTCTCTCTCTCTCTCCGTTTAAAATAAAGTAAACAGCATTAGTCCATCCCATAATACCCAACAGGCAGCACTGACAGTCTCTCCTCTCCTCAGGTGGCGCGGCGTGTTGGCAGGCTTTTCTACATGACTGGATTCCCGCTAGCTTTCCCATTTCCGCCTTCTGCTGCACTGCGCCCCCCTGAACGTGATCGGGACCCTATTACAACGCCATCTGACACGCCCCTACCTCTCTCTTTGTCCCTGCCCTGCAGACCCACCTCCACCAGCAGCAGCTCTTCTCCATATCGTGGCCCCACCCCAGGGTGCTCTTCACCCAAGCAGGAAAATGGCTCCGTGGTCATGGGGAGATACGAGGCCAAAACTCCTTCGTAGGAGAGGACAGGCAGGGGAGGGGAGGGGAGACCTGCCTCACACTCACCTGACCCGGAGAGATCTCTGCCAGACCCCCCCACCTTGGGACCTTTATGCTGAACTTGAGGGGGCAATATTGGACTGGAATAACAGACATTTGAAGCGTATCCGACAAACCAATCAGCCTCTGAGCTCCTCTGCGGTGGCTGTAGCCGAGCAGAATCCAAACAAACTGGGTTGGAAGGGAGACACGTGAAGCGACAGAGGAACAGAGGAAAGGGAGACAGCTGGTCACAGACAGCCTGCCAAAAAAAAGGAGCGAAGCTCTGCCACAAATGTGACATTCTTGCAAGTCAGACAGTCAGACGCTGGAGGAAACTCTTCCTTCCTGGGCTGGAGGAAGCTCTTGTCTTTCTCACCACTAGCCCTGTAGAACCCAGGAATTAAAAAGAGACGCTGTTCCCCTTTTTTCCTCTCCCTCCTTCCCTTCGCCTGTTTCCTGAGGCCAGACAGCAGCGTGGAGCAGAGGCTGGAGTTAAAGCATATGCTGAGCAGCACTCGACCAGCTCCCTCTTATCACTGCAACTATGCATTCCACTGTCCCGATACCAAAGATGACCGGATGTGTGGAATTGAAACCATGTTTCACAACGTGTCTGCTTCTTTCTGCATTAATGGTCTCAGAGAAAGACTGGTCCAACAGGGAAGTGCTAGGCCAGCACCTCACGCCATGGTCTGTGTTCGAGGTGACACAGCTGTCATTTACTGACCAATAAAGGCTTAAACATTTTGGTGAAATGGAGAAGCCTCAATGGCGACTTGCGCCATTGAATGCTCGTGTTGACTACTGTGGGAGGTAGGATAAACATGCAAAATTGTACAGAATCATGCTTAAAGATGAAAATATCCTGAAGGTTACATACGTGGTACTTTTACTTTTTGTTAAATGTAGTTGCACGAAAAAGGTTTTCTTTACTAAAGAAAAATGTGACTTGCTGAACTTTGGTACTTTTGTTCATACTCTTGTTTTGCCATTTCTAAAAGTGTAATATTAAAATATGTTCCAATCTCAAATGCTACTTCAGCATATAAATGAGGGAAAAAAATATTTATAGGACTTTTGATGTAGTAGATAAAGCAGATTATAATATGTATTATAATTAGCCCTTAAGATGGATCCCAAAGATACTTTTACTTTGTTTTCTCTTGGTTGCAGGGAAGACAAAGGCACAAAGCTCTTAACGCAAATGTTTTGAATTTGTTTTTTTTCTTTCTACGCAAGCAATGAATAAAAAAAAAAAATGGTCTCTAGATTTCCCTTCAAAAGTTTTGTCTTCATTCTATTTTTCTATTCACCACACAGGTGAAATAAATCCTACAGAAATTCTCCTTTCTCTCGTGTTTGTGTACGCCTTTTGCTCCTCAGGTGTTTGTGGTTCTTCTGTAAAAACGTGCTGGAGGGAGTATGTGGTCTCCTGATGTGTGTGTGAATGGGGGGGCACAGTTCAGGTCAACACCAGCTGTCAGAGTGTGAGGTTCAGCCGCAGGCCAAGGCCTCCCTTGCCTGTGGGGATAAACCTGACCCCACACACACCCCCCCCCCACACACACACACACCAAAGCAGCACGCTCTGCTGGGACTTCCCCTCGCTTTAGGCTGGGCCCCTGCACCACAAGGTTCTGTATTCACTGAAAACTACAGAGGCAAAGTGATGACAAAAAAAATATTCTCAAATCTCCACTGAGGTTTAGACCCAAACAAAACAACTGCTCTGCCCTTTATTGGGCCACCAGTGAATGCATGCAATAACTGTTCACCAAACAAAGACCAGTATCACCTTAATTTAGTGAAGTAGAGAAAGGAAAATGGAGTGGTGACGCCGTGTCTGAGCATGTGAACTCAGAGACAGAAGACAGTGGTCTGGGTAGGGGGTGGGAGAGGATTTGGCACAGAAACAGACCAGCCTGTGTTGCTGCTCCACCACCTGGGCAGAGAGTCTTGGCACACCATCAGACGCCACCCTGCCAGCCTGGCACAGCGCTGCTGCCTCAGGGCTCAACACCGCCTCTCTGAACCCCCCCCCCCCCCCCGGCCTGGCCTCCCAGAGCCTGAGGCTGCGTACAGGTGTGCACTTGTGCATCTACATGCTTCAATTAATTGTTCGAAACAAATTATTAATAATCATTGACAAATGAAATCAGGGTTCTTTAATTTTGTTTTCAGAATTTCAATGCTTGATAACATTACATCATGAACATGTTTCTACTGTACAGGTGAAGTAATAGAACATATAAAAGCAAGGAAAATAGCAAAAAGTGTCCAATATCTTTCTGAGTATATAAGGTTGATAATGTAGATGACGAGTGTGTGCGTCCATGCACCTCAGTCATCGTCAGAGAGCTGCAGGTCCTCCACCACATCCTCATCTCCCTCGGCCAGCTTTGTCAGAGCGGCGGCGGTCAGGGGCTCGGGGGCCGTGGTGGCCAACTCCTCATCGTCATCTGGAACACAAACAGCAAGCACTTTAACTTCAGACACGGGGATGTGAGACTGGCAGGTATCAAGAGGAACATTTTTGATCACCTGTGCATTCATTACTTTTAAGAGATAATGTACATACAACCTTTCACTGTGTTGCCATTTATCATTTGTTGATGTACCAGACAACCTATAGGGCAGGAGGAGTTTTATCTGACAAATTAATTACCATTTATTTATTATCTGCTGGGGTACCAGCAGGTGCTTCTAACCATTTGGAAAATATCTGATGTTTTAATAAACTTTGGGTACAATTAACCATTAACATATGTAATATGTTAAGAAATTGCTGAGTTTTCATCAATGTTAGTTAATGTAAAGTTGGATGGATGACCTACTCTAGTATTTTTTTTTTTTAACAACAGTACAGTGACTTTGTAAATAATTTACCATATTTGTGATGAATGCTATACTATGTTTCAGGAAAAATAATAGGTATTTATTAAACCAACATTTGTTTTAAAGGAATGGTATGCTCATGACACTCATTTAAAAAAAATTATCATCCGATAAAACAGACCAGTCTCTGCCAGTCTCTCTCTTTTTTTTTTTAATCCGATGACATTATAAGTGATTTTAAACTGATTAATTACCGAAATAACATCAACACTGTGGGCGGCGCCATTTTACCGGACGTGACGTAAACCATGCGTTTGGTTTCGAGGACACGTTGATGTTCATGTTATTTACTGTAGTTACTCTCTTCAAATATGCCTCATTGTATCGCGAAACATTGCCACAATTCTGATAGGAACAATCCACGGAATGCTCGGTTCCATCTGTTGCCAAAAGGTAAGCGTAGGAAGTACGTTCGGAGGCAGTGGCTAGCGAAATGTGGCCGGCCCGAACCGAAAGATCCACAGGCGCATGTATGCAGCAAACATTTCAAGTTTCCGGACGACTACTCTGAGAGTATGATAAAACATAACATGGGATTTATTGAACAACCATTACTTAATGGAGATGCAGTACCATCGGTCTTTCTGGTGTCATCACCGACCAGGACACCAGTTCGGCCAGTTGAGAAATCGCCCTCTGCAAGTGTGAAGCGACGGAGGACCAGAAGTAGTGCTCGGAGTAAGAATAAGGTATGTTTTATAGCGCATTTCCATTGCAGCGGGTAGCCCCGGTTTAAACGTCCTTTATCGTCCAGGCCAGGCCAGTTTTTGGTGGCCTTTCCATATAGCGTAGTACCGGCTAGTGGGTATTTCCCCCCAGTTTTTCCGGCCCCATAAAATCGTGGTTCTAGGGCCAGGGACAACGAGGCTGAGTATGCTAAACTAGAGAGGGAATCGCTAGCAAGGGTGGTACTACATGCATACATATCTAGTAATCAAAATCATTGTATCTACTAAGTAGTACTAAGTAGGCTCGAACCTGTATGGCTGAATTCCCCCTTCCAATCTCTTCATATTGCTCAAAACTTCTTCCTCGGCTGACGAGTCCGAACTCAAATATTCCATGTTTTCGTGTGTTTACAAAGTGAACGCATGGATGACGTCACGACCATCACGTGACCACTGAAAATGGGCCAAATGGCAGCGGCCTGACGGAATATACAGGTTTAGATAAAAAAGAGCTATAAAATCATTATTTACCGGGGAATATCGCTGATTTCTTCAGGGTATGGTTTAAACATAATGTTTCACTAAATACTGAAGTTTTGATTAATTATCTAATGAGTGGAGCATTCCTTTAATGAAAGGGTTATGGATTTTTACTTGACATACAACCTTTTTATAACATAATGTATTATTGACAAACTATTTTAACATACAAATATTTCACTTTTGTTGACATACTAATGCATGATTTTTTTCAAAATACAATACTATGACTTTTTGGATATACTATAGTATGACTTTCTTTCAATATATTAATGTATAACTATAGGGATTTATTATTTATTCTACAATGACTTTTTGACAACAAACAAATTAATTTAAATACTAATGTATGAATTTCTGCACATACTCTGACCATGACTTTTGTTCCCCCTACTAAACCATAACTTTTTTTACATGACATACTATACTTGACTTTTTACTTTAAGGCATTCATTAATAAGAATGAATATGTGCATCAGAAAATCTAATCACAACAATATGATTCAGTTGAAACTGGATTTCCCTATTCATGTCCTCAGATGTCGTCCGTAGTTTATTTTAGCTGTAGGAGCCCTGATCGGCTAATCATAAATTAACAATCATCAAATGATTATAATGCTCCATAAATGCTAAACAGTGGGCGGTTACTAAACGTATTGTACTTGGTTTCCCTTTATATAATCTGCCAGTCTGTTTAGTAATGACTTTATATACATGCTCTGATGGTGTACATCAAAACAGTCTCTTCTGAATACTGAGTGAAGAAATACACAGCCAAAAACCCCTTTCAAAAGTTTGTCAACTACAAATGTGTGCGACCATGATTAATACTGTACCAACCTGAGTCTCCGCCCTCATCGTCATCGCTCATGTCATAGAGACCTTGAAGATCATCGTCGTCATCATCATCATCATCTGACCCACGGCGGTCTTTTTTCCCTGCAGAAAGACAGTGAAAAACATTACATTTAATTGTGTCTGCCGATGCTTTCTTCAGACATTCCTAAGTTAGCGTTGGTTCATCGCTGACGTCTGAGGACTTCGGAGACACCTATATGTGGGCCAGGCTTCAGAGGCAGCTGGAAGTGTCTATTTCCTCCTGAGATGGAACTGAGAGTCGATTACAGACGGCGCTGCCGCTGCACAAACACCCATGACAGTTTACTGCCGGCAATTTCAGACATCTTGTGCTCAAGGCCTAAATATAGCAAATGGAGATAGCAGGCAAGTTCCACGGCTACGAGGATGAGGATGTGTGTGTGTGCCAGAGAGAGAAGTTTGTAAGTTTGGATGAATTTGTGTTGTGGTATACACAGAGTGCAGTATATGTGTGTGTGTGTGTTGTCTAGCCAAAGGGACAACTGGGGTCCACAGGCTTTGAAGTTGAGGTGTGATGAGAGGCTGGGGGCGTGGAGGAGAGGGAAGCAAAACAGAGCTACTTCCTCTGTCTGTTACACTGCAGCACACACACACATGTTCACGCATGCACAACCACACACACTTAAACAAACACAGATAAACAACGTCTAAAAGCATCAGGTACTCCCCTTCCTGTCTAATTTAAGTTTACAATAATACTCTCACTCTCCCACTTTTTGTTGTTCACATGGTGCTAGCAGAGTTCAGTAGTACCTTGGAGGTTGCCCCCAAATGACCTGGAAGATGTATTAGCCCCACTGACACCACACACACACACAGATCAATCTAAATCATCAGCCCCCTCCTTTCAAACTTCCCCTCTTTCCGGGTGTGTGTGAGACCACAAAGAGCTTTGGTGAGCGGCTCAAAAGCTTTTGGCTATTTGGGACTAGACGACAAGGTGGTGGGTGTGCGTTTATCATCGAGATGTGCGTGCCTTTGTGTGCGCATGTGTTGCGAGGACATGCAGGGGCAGCTGGTCGAAGCCCACAGAGCCAGAAAGAGGGAGCGAGAGAGCTAGAATGAAAGAGGAAGAGAGAGAGAGAGAGAGAAAGGGGAGCGGCCACCTCTGGCTGTTCCACTGGGCTGGTTTGAATTAGAAACCCCCGCTGGGATCCAAGCCTGTACTTCCTGTCGAGGGGCTTCAGCTCGTGTGAGTGTGAGGAGGGGAGGAGGAAAGACGAACGAAAGGGAGGGAGGGAGGGGTGGACAGAGTGAGAGGCGGAGGCCCGTCGTTTGCCGGCAGCTGCCCGTCCGTTTGTTGGGACTCTCCCTACAATGAAGTCCAGATGTAAAAATCCCCCCCCCCTTCCTCCTACTCCTTTCCTCTTTGACCTTGCGGAGGGCTTTATTCAGCTGGAAGCGTGTCCGAGTGTAAAGCTGTAAAAGCGAGGTTGCAGCTGCCTGTGACCTGTGGACGACCCCTAGAGGATGAGACACACTAAAGAAAGATCAGGCTCATGCAGAGCGAGAAATACTATCTGATAAGCAGAGATTTTCTCGTGAGTTTAATTTGAAATTTAATTTCCAGCTCCTCAGAAACTGTCTCTGTGGATGTTTCAAACACTCAGAGCCTGGTGGTAACTGCTCTGCAGGTGATCGGCTTCATGTAGCCAAATCTTTAATATAGTGGCCAGACACGAAGATAACAGCCTAGAAATCAGATTGAACTGTCATCACCTCGTCAACTTTGCTTTTTTTTTTGTACAGAACGCCAGGCTGTGACAAAACACAGCCCTCTAGAGGCCAACACATGCCTGTTTCAATGAGTTAGTGTATGTGAGAATCAGCTTGCCTCTGATTTTGAGTTTTCCGTCATCCTCCTCTGCATCGCTGTCGGAATGGAACAAATCCGTGAACTCCTTCTTGTCCTCCACCTTCTTGTCCTCAGTCTTTTTGCGTTTGATCTCTGGAAGCTCCAGATCCTCCATCTTTAAACAACACAAAACAGCAGGGTAAACACACAATACTGATTTCATTGTGTTGACCATTAATAATTGTTCTGCCAGTCAAATGTTCCACAACAATGCATGACTGTTTCATGATTTATGTAACAGATCTCTCTTGTGGGTAACGGGTGAGTTTCATAATAAAAAAGACAGAAGTGATTCATGATGACTGAGTGGGATAAGCACATTTTGGTTGGAAAGTTACCCTGTCTTTGCCGGAGATCTCCAGCTGGATCTCCTTCACCCTCAGCTTCTTCCACTGGGTGTAGTACTTGGTGAGGGGAGTCCCCTCCTCCTTCATCTGCTTCTCCCAAGCCGTCTGACAGAGGACATGATTATTACAATTGTGTGGAAGAATGTGTATACAGGTGTGGGCGCGTTTATTAAACCAAATTAATATCCAAGGTGCGAGTTATTTTTGTGTGTGCCATTGCAGTTTCTGAAAGGGATCCGACTTCATGTGGCTTTCCACCTAAATCAATTGACTGGGAGAAAGAGATGGACAGAGCAGACAGAGTCAGAAGATGTGGAAAAGACGGATTGAAGGTGCCTGAAAGCAGATCTTCTCCAGGCCCTAAAGGTCTGTGTGGACGATATTGATTAGGCTCAATCACATTACCCGACCAACAAATCCAATAGAGCAAACAGACTGCGGCCTACAGCCCCCGCTAGCTTAACACATTTACAACAATTTGCCATGTGGCTATTAAGATGGGTGACGTGTGCATGCAAAAATGAAATGTATAGTCAGGATAAGAAAATAAAACTAGAAAAACGCTACTTCTGAATTCAGCCCAGACTCAGACCAACAAAACAAAGCATCACATACAGGCAGCGGAGAAAGACGAGACGTCAGAGTGCGACCTGGACGAGACAGGGCATCGTTAATTAGGCTAGCTCTCAGTTTGGGTGACATGTCAGAGGGGGGCTGGTGGCTGGAGGGGGGCCGTGGCCTTTTCCCAGCAGCAGCAGCGAGGCTGTCCCCTCTCATCCGCCCGCAGTGACACCTAACGCTGCCACGATGCCAGAGAGTGGATGCCATGGCGACAGCCTCCACTGAGCAGAGCGCCGGGGAGACAGGAGCTGGCGCGGTGCCGTGCTGTCTGTTGTACTTAGTTAACACATGCACACACACACTCCCATGTGTCTACACACACACATTTTCTCATCAGGTAAATTACACAAAGACCATCCTCTTTAATTTAATCTTTAAACGCTCTTAAATATGAATCAGCAGTTACATGTCAAGGCTCTCAGCAGCAGCGAAGCCACATAAAAGCGTGTGTGTGTGGACAGGTAGCGCAGAGAGAGTAGGTCAACACAGAAAATGCACTAATGGCTGCTCATTAAGGCAGAGGCGCCTCTGGTTCAAAAGCCCATAAGAGCTTCCAATAACCACTGGGTCATTCTTAACCGGGCTCAGAGTTTATTCAGGGAAGTGGCCTCCATTAGCCGCCGTAACTGAAGGGTCGTCAGCTAGGACTGCAGCCTCTTGATCAACTGGACAATAGCCCAAAACAGAAGTTTACAGCGAAAGTTATCCTTTGGGTGCATTTGAAACACACTGCTCCATCTTTCACATAACTAAGAGTAAATGTCGAGCTGAGTGCAGCAGGAAAGTGAAGCAGGTAATGCCAATCTAAATCATGGAACAAAAAATTACACATAGTATTTCCTTAAAACAAGTGTTATATGTAGACAAACTTGATAAAGCATGTCAAGAAGATTGAGCTGGTTAATTGTTGACTGTTGTTGATTATCTTAAACATTACATGTCATTTGTTAGACGCTTTTATCCAAAGCGACTTACATTTAATTTCAAACCTTTATTTATACAGGTGAATCCCATTGAGATCATTGATCTCTTTTTCAAGGGTGACCTGCTGCAATACAGGTCACATACATACACAGTACTGTGGACAATCCCCACAGGAGCAATTTGGGGTGAAGTGTCTTGCCCAGGGACACAACGACATGCTGACTGCAGTGAGACTCAAACTTGCTACCCCCTAATTCAAAGTCCAGCACCCTATCCACTGAGCCACAGCCTCCCCAAACATCAATCCTCCCACCACAGCAGCAGACAACATTTCCCAAAAAGCTGGCAAAGTCAGCAGTCACTTCCTCGTTAGGTCGGATTTATTATCATTAGTGAGGATTTATAGGCACTGTTGTAAAGTAACTAAGTACATTTACTCGAGTACTATACTTAAGTACAATTTTAAAAGACTTGCACTTTACCTACTTTTACTGACTTAGTACATCTACCCCCCTACATTTCATAGGTCAATCGTGTACTTTTACTCCACTACATTTATTTTATATATTTAGTTTATTTGCACATTTGGATTAATGATATGAAATATAATCAACAATAAATAAGACTTTAGTAAAACCTGGAGTAACATTCACAAGCTACCCTGCAGCATAGGAAGTCATTCAAACTAGCTGCACCTTTACCAGCTTTGATAACACTTTAATGCAGGTGTTAGGGCTGTGCGATTATGGCAAAAATCATAATCACGATTATTTGGTCAATAATTGATATCACGATTATTTTGACGATTATTCATTGACCCTTTATTGAACTTTAAAACAAATAATATTTTACCAATAAACAAGATCAATAAATGTGTTGGAGCGCACTTCCAAAACCATACTAAACATATATTATTAATATGATAAATAAAAATAAATTAGACCAAAATAAATGAAATCAAATATGTTGCAGTGCACTGTCACAACCTACTGAAAACTCCTTAACATATAGCCAACATTTTGGTAAAACATATTCAACATATTCCACTCAGTTAAACGTTGAAGGCTGGCCAACCGTCATGGTCCAGAAGTAACAGGAAATAAATGTTGAACTACAATTTAAGACCAAATAAAAATGTTTAGGCCACCATGGCAAATGCTGGTAGGGCTGCTCATTAGTGCTGTAGCGACGCGTCGACGTCTTCAAAATATCGTCGACGACATATTTCCGCGTCGACGCGTCGCCACCATAGACTGTATGACGCCACACACACGTGGGTCACCCAAAGCAACAAGCAGTTCGCAATCGCACTTCTAACACAATGGAGACTGAAACGGCTACCAACTCCTCCTCACAGGATTGCGCACGAAGCCCTCAAACGAAAACATCTCGCCCCTAGGTCTTCAAAAGTATGGGAATATTTTAAAGTTAGTCCAAAACGCAAAGATATTTATATATTTATATCTCACTGAGACTGCTGCATAGCCTAGCAGAAGCAGCAGCTAGCTGTGGTGGCAACCATTAGCAGCTAGCATTTGCTCTCCGATTTAAAATGGAATTATGGATTATAAATTCAATAATTTGTTTATACATAGACGTTAAAAACCTATGGATTAACCGATTCAGCCGCGTTTTTTCTCATTTGAATGCCATTGAACACGTATTTTGATCAGATTGACAGCTACGGCGGTGAGACGATCTCCCTAGAAGCTCTGTGAAGGTACGTGTTGTGATGACTGTATTTGCTTCCCCTGTCGCGAGTCCGGATCACTCAGTGATGATACTATGTACCTACATAATCTGTGGAGTCTCAGCTTTAATCGGACATATTGTATGTGCAGCTACGATAAGTAATAAGGGTACTTTTATCTTGAGATCTGTGCCAATGTCCGTTAGCATTTTTCGCTCAGGGGTCATTTAGATGCTTCTTATGAGACTTGTGTTTTGTTTTGGTAAACATGGTTTGTATCGTCAGTTAGCTGAGATTATTTCCGTTAATCTGGTATAACACATTAATAGGTTCTTAAATATTAAGATCCCCTGAGACACAGTATCGTGAAAAATTTTTTTTTTACATTACGTTTTTTTTACATTACGTTTTTTATGAATTGAACAACAGAAAAATAATCGTTCGATTAGTCGACTAATCGATCAAATAATCGCCCGATTAATCGTTTTCAAAATAATCGTTTCCCCCCAGCACTACTGCTCATGTCATCTCTTAAAGATTTTTTGCAAGAAATACCAGCCTGTTGACATGGTCTGGTTTCAGAGATGAGCGCAGGCAGGTGACAATATTGCCACCTGTACTGAAGACCCTCTCTGAAGAGGAACTTGTGGCAGTGCTGCCACATATGACACAGTAAAAAAAGAAAATACTCTGAAGAACCCTTTCTTTGCCATTATATAAAAATAATGTTGCTACAAAAGTATAAATTAGGCTTACTAATAAAACAACTCAGATCTGAAGCTACACAGTAATCTGCTGCAGCAACAGTGCAATAAAAAAGACAACATTAATAGAATCAAACCCATTTTTTGTTGCATTTTATTAGAGTATAAAAAGAAATGCCTTTAAAATAGGATGCAAGCAACACTAGTTTCTGAACTGATAGACTATAATCAATTTAAACAGAACAGATCTTAATGTTTGCATTCTTATACCATTTTGTACAATAATTATCATGAATAAATTCAAACAAACTAAAACTTACAGCAGATTAATAACGGTATCTAAATTGAGTTTTTATTATATCAAAAACCTGTTGAAATGCTGCTGTTATTTTTACTGTCCCACAAAAGCGCGTCGCAGCCTCCAGGAAAGCTTCTTTCATAACTTCGCCGTCTTTGAAAGACTTCATGTGTTTCGCTAGAACACTGACTTTCAGGCCCCTCCCCTTTTGGAGCGTAGGGCAGAATTAGGAGGGAGTTCCGTCTCGTAGCGTTTGTGCACTGTTTTGAAATGCCGCTCCTAAATTACCCTTCTTCGATAAAGCCACGCTCGCATTGCAGATGAGACAGATGGACTTTCAATTGGAATAGTTACAAAAATAATCATCCTCCCGCTCGGAGTTAAAATTATATATTTTGGGCTTTTTTGCTTCTGCCATAATTGCGGTCTTGTGTGTGTGCGGACTGTCACTCCTGTTGACCATCCATGCTGTTGACACGGACAACGTCAGCGAACTAGTGCACTGCTCACCAGCCACGCCCGGACACATGGGGTGAGGCCGGCCAATCACAAAGCTTTGATGCGTTCAAGTGCATTATTCTGGCACGGGAACATTATGTTACAGGACATTAACGATAAAACAGAATATTGTTGTTCTATTTTTAGACACATCTCGCGATCGACTGGGAATCTCCCCGCGACCCTTATTTTTAACTAGTTGCTGCTTTTGTTCTGACATCTTCGCTTGCGCTGAACACTCACAACACATGTCACTCCCACGTGGCCGAGTGGGCTTTTAGGGAGGGGCGAAAGCGCACCCAGCAAAATAATCGTATTTTGTCAATTATGCTGTTTTCATAATCGTCGCAAGCCATAATCGTAATCGCGATTAAAATACGATTAATTGCACAGCCCTAGCAGGTGTACTCAAATACAAATCTTAAAACATTTTTTTCAATAAGACAAAGGTCCGTTTATTACGGTCATTCAAACAATTGCAACAAGATTCTTAACACGATGTTGCAAAAACAAAAATAATCTGTATGCAGCAGTTTTCATTGTTATTGTGTCTGTGCTTGTCGCAGTGTAAGAGCTGCACAGTTATGAATAAAGGCAGCTGCACCCTATTTCATTCAGCATTCCCATTATTGCTTTATAAATGTCTTGCCCCCTTGTGTGTCCACTGAGGTTCGTCAGGCCCAACACATCTTCAACAAACTCCCCCTTTGCCTCATCATAAAAACTAAGCAACTGAGCATTGTCAGTGGACTCATCCATAGCTAAGGAAATGCACTGTGCATTTTTTTATTCCATCACAAAGCTGATGAATCAAATCACCAGCCAGTATTTATGTTCTTCTGGTTGCTGTGGAATCTGAGAGGGGGATTTGCTTGATTTGACCTGTTATTTCCTCTTTTTGTTTGCCTTCAACATGGTCGCCATCACTTCAGTCATGCATTCTTTTATACTTCAGTTATGATCCAGTGGAAGGTCCTTACCTACTGGCCTAGTTAAATCAAAGTGGTTACTTTTTTTTGGCTGGGCAGTGTAGTTTTACACCGTCTTATTTGACTTTCTCAGGACTTAAAACAGTTTTTTGGGGCAGACCCCCACAAGGAAAAAAATATATTTACACACGTAAGGTCATCATCTTAACAGTTTTGTATGCTCATCAGTGAGCAGAGCATCAAGTTGACATGTCTATTACAGCTGAATGCGGCGATTACCATTTTGTTCAGCAAAACGCCTCACAAACTTATTGAGATCCAACAGCTTTAGTGCGTTTTGATTCAATGCTGAGTACAGCCAAACTTGACAGTCTCTTTTCTGTCATTGTAGACCGCAAATACCTCATCCGAATGCTTCTCGTTTTGCGCCGTCCCGTTCAAATGAAATCGCCGCCAATCATATTTCCACGCTCGCGCCAGAGCCGGGGTTACAAGACGTGCGTCTTGTGCTGCATTCACTTGCATTCGGACATTAGAGACTTTCTCTCATAAATGTCCGATGAGCCACAACTTTTCTTTCAAAACAAAGCTGCCAACTGGGGTGGCAGCTGGGGTTGCAAGGCCTATTTTTAGGGTGGCAGTTGCCACCCCATGCCACCCCGGTAGGTGAAACTAGGCTACTAGCTAGCTACAGTACAGATGCAACTAGATGAGCTGTTAACTCTCGCTCTTTTTTTTTTTCTTTTTTTTTTTTAAACACACGCATTTTTCCCACCCGCATTCCGCGAAGACCCGCCCTACTGTGCCTCTGATTCGCAGACTGTTGGTGGGGGGAAAAAAACGCTGACGGGATGCTGAATGTGATTGGACCAATGTGTTGACAGATACACACAGACAGTGGAACAGTCGTACATGCAGAGCGCTGTTTGCAGTGGACATAGCGGAGAATTTTGACTTGTTGCGTTGTGGCGATGTCTCGCAGATAACACAGATAATACATATGAAAAGTATAATTTGCTCAGAGTCCAGAGACAGTTGTGGTTCGGTCCGGATCCGGACCAGAGTCTGGACTTTGAGGATGCCATCAATGCTTATAATTAAAACATTTGATATATATTATTCTGAAATGGGCCAATCTGCATAATGAGTACTTTATTATTATTTAGTATTCCTACACTCTGGTACTTCTACTTTCTGAATACTTCATCCCTTTCTGCTTATAGGCCAACCGACTGCTCTCCTCAACTTCCAATTAGCTATAACTGTATAGATGGATACAAGTTTCATGGTATATAAATGTTGAGTAAACTAAACAACTACAAGCAGCAGCATTTGTATTCCACTGTACAGTATTTAATTCCGTCTTTATTTGATCTTACGTTCATTTAGTTTTCTTATTTCTGCATTAACCTGCACATTGGTCACTTGCAGAAACTATCTACATTTTTTTCCCTTCCTATTTGTCTTTATTCTGCATTTGGTGTTGTTGATATCTTATGTATGTATAATAGGGATGTTGAGATTCACCGATTCGCATCGGTGCACCGGCATAAACGTTCAAAATGCAGTTGAAAGAGTGCACTTCGGCTACAGTTTGGGTTAAACTTGCGAGGGATCAATTGTAGCGGCATTGCATCGGTAAAAAAACTATTTATTCATATAATATCCTCTCATCCTGTCACAGGGTTCTTACACCTTTTCCAAAGTCAAATTCAAGTACTTTTCAAGCATCTTACAGCTGTTGTAAATTACATACACATACTCAAATGATTATTTCCCTAACTCACAATAAATCAGATGTTCTTTATGCTATAAACAACCAAATGTGTGTTTCATAATAGCATTCTACATGAGGATGAAAAATTAAAGAAAAGAAAACTAAGTTTAATATTTCAAAATGAGTGACCCATCTGTACGTAGACTGGGCATCCCATATAACTTGGCTGAGCAAATATAAAACAATGTATTTAATACCTTTAGTTACTTTACAGATGTGGATGAATGATGTGAAATATAATCAAGTGTTAATCAGACTTTAGTTCCACCTGGAGTAACAAGCTACCCTGCAGTATACAAAGTCATTACAACTACACTGAACAAAAATATAAATGCAACACTTTTGTTTTTGCTCACATTTTTCATGAGATGAACTCAAAGATCTAAAACATTTTCTATACACACAAAATAACCATTTCTCTCAAATATTGTTCACAAATCTGAAAACATCTGTGATAGTGAGCACTTCTCCTTTGCCGAGATAATCCATCCCACCTCACAGGTGTGGCATATCAAGATGCTGATTAGACAGCATGATTATTGCACAGGTGTGCCTTAGGCTGGCCACAATAAAAGGCCACTCTGAAACATGCAGTTTTGCTTTATTGGGGGGGGTCTGAAAACCAGTCAGTATCCGGTGTGACCACCATTTGCCTCACGCAGTGCAACACATCTCCTTCGCATAGAGTTGATCAGGTTGTTGATTGTGGCCTGTGGAATTTTTGGTCCACTCCTCTTCAATGGCTGTGCGAAGTTGCTGGATATTGGCAGGAACTGGAACACGCCGTCGTATACGCCGATCCAGAGCATCCCAAACATGCTCAATGGGTGACATGTCCGGTGAGTATGCTGGCCATGCAAGAACTGGGATGTTTTCAGCCTCCAGGAATTGTGTACAGATCCTTGCAACATGGGGCCGTGCATTATCATGCTGCAACATGAGGTGATGGTCGTGGATGAATGGCACAACAATGGGCCTCAGGATCTCGTCACGGTATCTCTGTGCATTCACAATGCCATCAATAAAATGCACCCGTGTTTCGTCGTCCATAACATACGCCTGTCCATACCATTACCCCACCACCACCATGGGCCACTCGATTCACAACATTGACATCAGAACCGCTCACCCACACGACGCCACTCACACTGTCTGCCATTTCCCCTGAACAGTGAAAACCGGGATTCATCCGTGAAGAGAACACCTCTCCAACGTGCCAGACGCCATCGAATGTGAGCATTTGCCCACTCAAGTCGGTTACGACGACGAACCGGAGTCAGGTCGAGACCCTGATGAGGACGACGAGCATGCAGATGAGCTTCCCTGAGACGGTTTCTGACAGTTTGTGCAGAAATTCTTTGGTTATGCAAACCGATTGTTGCAGCAGCTGTCCAAGTGGCTGGTCTCAGACGATCTTGGAGGTGAACATGCTGGATGTGGAGGTCCTGGGCTGGTGTGGTTACACGTGGTCTGCAGTTGTGAGGCCGGTTGGATGTACTGCCAAATTCTCTGAAACGCCTTTGGAGACGGCTTATGGTAGAGAAATGAACATTCAATTCACGGGCAACAGCTCTGGTGGACATTCCTGCTGTCAGCATGCCAATTGCACGCTCCCTCAAAAACTTGCGACATCTGTGGCATTGTGCTGTGTGATAAAACTGAACATTTTAGAGTGGCCTTTTATTGTGGCCAGCCTAAGGCACACCTGTGCAATAATCATGCTGTCTAATCAGCATCTTGATATGCCACACTTGTGAGGTGGGATGGATTATCTGGGCAAAGGAGAAGTGCTCACTATCACAGATTTTTTCAGATTTGTGAACAATATTTGAGAGAAATGGTTATTTTGTGTGTATAGAAAATGTTTTAGATCTTTGAGTTCATCTCATGAAAAATGGGAGCAAAAACAAAAGTGTTGCATTTATATTTTTGTTCAGTGTTTTTGTTTTACATGATTGATGATACAACAATTACATGATGGGATTAAAGCAAAATGTAGTTTTACTTGTATAATACTTCAAGATTTTATACAAAAGCCTGTTTCTAAAATTATCAACCATAGCGACGCGGTCACATCCTCAGTTTATAATTTATAACATACGAACAAGCTAAGGTCTAATTACGCAACCAAGTCTCACTGCATTTCCTGTTATAGTCACAAAATAAATGTAATCTATTGATTCGTGTTCGTTTTCATATGTTTTCAAATAAACAAAGTCTTGGCTTTCAGAATATTAAACTTGTTTCGGCAAATTGAGATGATAAATACAACTTTGAAGCTTCTAACGGCATAATTACAAGCGGAGAACGGAGTAATTTAATGTCACAGCAAGCATAACAACAGCCAGTGTTTCTTGCGCAAACGCAAAAATACACAAACACACACACCCTCGCAAGCTTCCCCCAGACCAGTAATACAAATGAAAATGTGTCTTCGGGTCAATGTGATTGATTTCGATAGAGCAAGTCACATTTGGTTTAGGCACGAAACATAATACCAGTAGAAATACATTGCTTTTAAAATCGCTCTGTGTCGAATCAATAGATTATATTTCGTGACTATAACACGAAATGCCGTGAGACTGGGTTGAATTATAACAGTGAGTGCTTCATCCTCTGAACACCACACGATGGCGACTGTAACGCACATAACATAGGTACGCTCCTCTGAAATGATTGTCCCCTGCAATTATTATTATCCCTCATCGAGTTCGCTATTCAGCTTGCTAACGTTAGCTTAAACAAACGTAACATGCAACGTTAGCCTAATCTAAAAATGCTCTACTACGGCGTACCTTTCATGTGGCTCGTCAGTGCACTCTCCCATCGTTATTTTTTGCAAACTTTGCAGGAGGCTACTCGTGGGCTTGACCCTCGTCTTAGCCATGGCTTGTATTTGTCTTCTGCTAGCCAACGCTCGTTGAAACTGCAACCTCCTGGCACACTGTCATCTATCACTCTCATCAGAATGCCCAGGTCACACTTAACAAAAACACTTTCCGGTCACGCGCATAGTGCGGGAAGGCCGGAGCGGAGCTGTTTTATGTAAAAGCGAAGCAATTAAGCTTGCTCCGACTTCTTTATTTTCTTTTAATCAAAAAAGCGAAGTAAAGCATGTACAATTTCAAGCACTTTATCCCAAATTCAAGCACCATTCCCAAAATGCAAGCACTTTTCAAACCTTGAAAACACCTCGTACAATTTCAAGCATTTTCAAGGATTTCCAGCATCCGTACGAACCCTGCTGTCAGCACTCAGCAGACACGATCTTTGATGTTTGCTTCGTCACTACGGAGGCCGAGAGTCTCAGTATTCAACAAACATGGAGGTCGAGGAGAAAGAGAAATACGGACAACTTGAAAAATCGCTCGCAAATTGTAAACGATGCCGTGCCGCTTTAAAGTACACAAGTAGGCTAGTACGACGTGGGGTCTGCGTCTGAAAAGAAAAAACTGAAAGTAAGACATACTGTGTGAGTTAAATCACTCACTGAGAGTGGTGTTTAGTTTAAAACAGCCTGTGACTGCCAATAATAGTTTAAATGTCTTCCTTACAATTGTAAGCAGTTATGAAATACCTGTTTGTGAAAGGTTATTTGTATTATTTATTGTTCATATAGAAACCACTGCTTTCTGCTCACTGGTGAGTTAGCCTATGAATGAGTGTTAAGCACATCAGGCTGGCAGTTGTATGGGCATTGCACTATGGTAGTTGTTATTTGCACATTGTTAATCCTGGGCAATGCATCCTTAAATTGTTTAACTGTAAGGTGTTATATAATGGTACTGTACTCTGGAGACAGAGAACACTACTACACTTGTGAAAAGGCCTGTTTGTGAAAGGTCCAAGTGTTTTTTTTTTTTTAAAAAGGTGACCTATCATGCTATATTTACCAGGCTCAAAACCCGAGGGCACAGAGCTTTCGCAGCGGCTGGCCCTAGGCTCTGGAATACTTTGCCCCTTCATGTGAGGTCGGCCCAGACCCTGGGGGATTTTAAATCAACACTTAAAACACACTTTTTCTCTCTGGCTTTTGTTTCATTATTTATTTAGTTATTTATTCATTTAGTTCTTTATTTTAATATTTATAACATAGGATTTCATAAAGTATTTTTTAAATAGTTTATACATTATTCGAATATAGGAATAGTAGATAGGATTACTTCAAATATAGTACCTTATATTTCATATTTTTTCCCTTTAGACCCTTGCGGTTTATTCTTAAAAACGCTTACCCACCCCCCATTTTCCCTCTGCTGGTCTATGGCCTTGTAGAGGGTAACAGGGTACAGAGGGTAACGGGGTACAGAGGGTAACGGGGTACAGAGTCGCTTAGATAAGCGGGGGAGTGCATCTGACGAAGAGATAGGTTGTTGTGCTCCCTATCTCTGTTTCTTATCCTATATCTAATAGACCTGATCGGGTCTTGATAGATTGAGTGGGGAAGTTCATGAGATCTTTCTAGAGGGTTATCAAGAATAACTTTTATCCAATGACCTTTTCCCTCTCTGTCTGTTTCTTGTTTTGTATCTATATCTACGCCGGGATCCGGAGGGTCGAGGCTGATCCTCTTGCTGTAGTCCTGTGTCTTGGATCCTCTATCCTGAGTTCTGGATTAAGTCGTGGACTTCGGGTCGTGGCTGAACCTGTCTCTGCGGTCCTGCCTTGGGTCTCGTCATGCTGCTTCCCTGATGGCTTCCACAGGATTGTAGCTGACATCCTCGTGGATTCATGGTGGTAATTCATTATTACAGACACATGCATTTCCTAACATTCGGTCTATATGCTGTAAAATGTATTATCTCTTCGATTTGCACACGGCATCTATTGCACGTCTGTCTGTCCTGGGAGTTTTCCCCCTTAAACTGTGGGTTTTCTCTGGAAGTTTTTCCTTGTACGATGTGAGGGTCTAAGGACAGAGGCTGTCGTTTTTCTCATACTGATATTCTGAACAATCTGTGCTGTTGTATTTGCTGTAAAGTGTCTCTACTGTAGGCTATTTTTATTATATGTACAGCACTTTGGCTCGACCAAAAATCGTTTATAAATGTGCTATATAAATAAAACTTGATTTGATATATTTGAACAATATATTGTAGGGCCATACATATATAAAGTATATAAATATAGATCCTGCATTTTAGCCATGCCTCATTTCGCTCCATTTGCTCTTTCTAGCCCTGTTTTTTGCAGGGGGCTGATTCTGTGAGCTGCAGCTGACCACGCCCCCCTCCTGCAGGCGAGGGGAGCGTGCTTTGAGATCAGCTGCAGCGGGGAGAAGAGGGGGAGAAAAAGAGATCTTCGTCCTCCGTGTTTTATTCTTATATATGATTATATAGAGTCATTATTCATTTGTTTGTTTTAAAGCTCAATAAATAACAAAGAAGTCCTTTGACCGGCACTTTTCTAATTTTGTCCGGAAGATGGAAATGGAAGAACGGAAATGTTGACCGGCGAAAAAAAATCTAACTGAAACTCTGCCGCACGGTCCCCTCGTTCCTTGGAAGAGGCGGAGAGGTGGGCGTTTGTCATCTGCTGGTGGACTAACCGGAGAGCATTACAGTGCTTGCCTCGACGGGGAGGGATTGTATTGAATAACAGCAGCAGGAGCAAACGCTTGCCTCGGGGAGGGAGAAAAAACAGAAGGGCAACCATGGCAACCATGCGCGGCAAGTCTTCTTCGCTGCTTTTGAGGCAGACTACAGCGCCACTTACAGGCCTGGCATATGTACTACAGCTTCTCCAGCGCTTTCGAGCGGCAATGGCCGGCCGTGGCCCAACCCCACATTCCCCTGATAGGTGGAGAATTGACCACTAGGGATGCCAGCGATTATTCGATTAATCGTTACAGTCTCCATAATCGAATATTATTTTTAAAAATCGATTTTATTTATATATTTTTTTATTATTATTTATGTTTTTTTTTCTGGCTTAGTTTCAACCAAAATATAGACTAATGCTAATAATAGTAATAGTATTAACAATTGTAAATGGCCATTGGTCACACCACCAGTTTGTTTTACTGTAAACTTGGAGGAAGCCTGCATGCAGAGCAGACTGCTGCTGCAGCACGCTACACACCGCCCCCGCCCCCACCCTCCCTCCCTCACACGTGCGACTAAAGATGAACAAAGCGGCAGGTAAAAAGAGTTCCTCCTCGTGGAACTACTTCGAACTTATAAGTACAAAGGAAGTGAAATGCAAGCTCTGCGAAAAGACGTTGGTATCATAGCTCAACCTCAGCAATGCGTTCGCATTTGACAGCCTACAGCCTGTATTAATAATAGCATTGCAATAAATAAATTGCTATAATATTTATTGCAATGCTGCTATCATTAACACAAGCCGTAGCCTGTATTTAATAATGGCAGCATTGCAACAAATACATTGTGCGCGCATAGCGCATCTCCAAATAAAGGCAATGGCAGGCACTTTAGAAAATAACAAAAAATAAACCAACATCATGTTGATGTTGGTTTATTTGTCGCTTATTTTGTTTGTACTGTTAAACATGTTCCAGTAAAGAAAACAACGGAATTCCTTTTGTCTGAGTTTAAAAAAAAAAAAAATGTATTAAAAAAAAAAAAAAATTGTTTTGTCCCGTGGGGGGGGTCGATTAATCGATTATTATTCACCAGGGCTGCCGAATAATCGATTTTGATCATGGTCAGTTTCTGGTAACCCTAGTTTGAACCTGTGACCCGAACACCTACGCACAACCCACTGCGCCACACACGCATTGCATCGTATCGCATGGCGCTTCAAATGTATCGTTAATGTATGGTATCGTTGGCAACGTATAGAGATCGGCCTCTATACGTCGCATCGGCCTCAGTGATGGAGATGCACATCCCCAATGTATAAGGCATTGTTGGAGGACCCTGGGACTTCAATTTTGAATTGCCAAAACTATATTATAGCTATTAACCCTGAGACCCACATAAGACATTTCTGTTTTTGTATATTTTTGTGTTTTGCCTAATAAATTGTAATTTATTTGCAGTAAAATCAAGTTTTACACATCCCAGATATCAGCACAACCTCAGCTAATGATATGTGTCACTCATTAGAGACTTATATACACTATAATAGGGGATATTTGCCCATAAATAAAAAACGGAGCTTGAATTTTTTACTTATTTCTAGGGCTGTCAAACGATTAACATTTTTAATCAGATTAATCACAGCTTAAAAATTAATTAATCATGATTAATCACCATTCGAAATATGTCCAAAATATGCCATTTCTTTATGTATATTGTTGTGGGAATGGAAAGATAAATGAAAGAAGGTGGATATATCCATTTAACATACAGTATGTATGTTTATTATAACATTTTTCTGTGTGTCAAAATGAAAGACACACACTCCTATCAATCATCAAACCGTGGAGTCTTAATTCATTACGTGTTGATTTCTATCAACGGGGGAGTACTTCAGGAAAGTTGACGGGGGGGGCTAGTGGAGTACTTCGTGACCACAGAGTGTGAACGTTGTGATCAGCTGTTTTAGCGCAGTTCTCCAGTGAAGGGGGGGGGGGGGGGGGGGGGAGTTTCCCTCCGCAGCCGGTTGGCGTAGTTTTGGCACAATTTCGTTGTAAGAAGAAGATAATACTTTTGCTGTAGTACAGGGGTGTACATAACTGGTACGCACATAACCTGCGTACCAGTTATGTGCACCCCTGTACTACAGCAAAAGTATTCTCCGTCGGGACTTCCTGCAACAACACCACGCCGTTATCTTGATTCTGATTGGCCAGAAGACATTATCAAAGATGCTCTATTGAGAAGACGATCACTACGTGACAAAAGTTTTCAAAACCGTTTCTGGTCTTTGGTATTTCCAGACAAGTGGCTACTGAAATCAATCTTACTAACTGCTGTCTGTGCAATTTACTCCGCGCGAGTTGGCGGACTTTATTTTGCTTACTTTAACAACATTTTTCATGGTGGGGCTAAGCCATTTCTTGGTATGGGTGTAGCCTACCCCAGCCATACCCTGGCGCTGCCACTGGTGGGATGTATGGGGCGGGCCATTCTGCACATGCGTTAAATGCGTTAAATATTTTAACGCAATTAATTCAAAAAATTAATTACCGCAGTTAACGCGATAATTTTGACAGCATTACTTATTTCATTAAACATAACTGCTAAGCATAACATTGAAAGAAACATTCAACACAGAAAATTGCACACATTTATTATCATTGTAACTGATTAGAAGATTCTAACTTATTCTGTTCATTAGTTATGCCCATTCTTTTGGGCAGTGTCCATGGCCGTTTTTTTTGCGAGGAATTGTCATTTTTTGTCAGAGTACACATGATATATATCATGTCCACAATCACACATGGCATGCTGAGCAGATTCGTCTACATTTTCATCAACATTGTCCCCTTGAAAAATCTGCTCCAAAGCCTCAGCTGTAGTAAACGTCCTTGCCATACCTCAGTTTACTTTCAAAACACTAAAAGAACGTATTCCAACTTTTATTTTGTTTTCGCGCGTGGAATTATACCGGCTCTCGTTTCAGTAAACATAACAGAACAGACAGGCAACCCTCTGAATCAGACTCCGATTGGCTGTGACTGCATCCATTCAGAGTGTCCGATTCAGAAACGTGACTCTTTCACTCTTTACGTCACAAACAAAGATGGTGGATGAGAATAGATCTATAAAAGATAAAACGATAAGCAATGCGCCAGAATCAAGGTGAGACTATCTGCATCTTTGGCTGAAACAGCTGAGAAGTTATGACGCTTTGAACACAACGTGATCTTTGGGATTGTATACGGCCCCGTGGGTCTCAGAGGGTTAAGCATATTACAATAAAGCGTTTAAATATTTTCCAAAAATTTCTTTGCACGAAATTGTTAATTGAAAGAGTGTATTTTAATGTTTCCTCTACAGCTTTTAAGAAAAACTGTAAACCTAACCCTCTAACCCTCAATACAGTCTGGGGTGAAGAAGTGTGTTACCTAATACCAACAGATATAAAAAAGAAAACGTCCAGAGTACCTGGAAGTTTAAACGAGTGTAGTAAAGATGCTCTTTGAAGAGAAAAATAGAATGGTCAAAAACACTTTTCTGGCAATAAAAAGCCGTTAACCTGTTAAGCCCTGAGCCTGTTTTTCAGGTCTCAGGCTCGAAAATGACATTCCCAGAACAAATGACCATTACTTCCCTTCTAAAAGGGTTAAATTAATAATCTTTTTTTCTCAAAGTAATGATAAACCTGTGAGTTGGATGTAGAAAAGTCAGAATCAATATAGATGTATTTTTATTTTAAAGAAAATTCAGATTGAACATGGTAAAAAACTGCATATTTTGTACTTATAGTGAAAACTAACCTTGGATGATGGTAAGGTAGACTAAAAGCTTTAGGAATCCAAATACAACATATAATAAGTACCCTGTATCAAGATTGATGCAAAACAAGTGACATTTGACCTTGACAGATTTAGCAAAAAAGAACCTCTTCTGGGGCCATTTGGGTGGATTTTCCTTATCTCTGGCCCCTCTTGTTCGATTTTGACATGTGACATCTCTTTCTGACCGTTAGAGCCAATAGAATCGAAGGGGAATCTCCCCACACGGTAACAAAAAAAAATGGCGTCTTCGCACAAGCAGTTTTGCTCCAGAGCGAAGCTGTCTCTAGGTTTGACATCTCAAAACCGAAAAGCTGATTTATTGCTCATGGATTATCAGAAATCATTTCAAAGGGACACAGACACATTGGATTAACTTCAGCATCGTTTTAATGCCATTGAAGACCACTTTTGACCAGACTACCTCACAGGTGAGCCATTTTGCAGTTTTTGGCTAACTAGCCCCATATATTTTGATGTGTGTTCTTGTTATTATCTCCGAGAGTTCGTATCATTGATTGATAATGACGGCCCGTCTACACTACAGGCGTCAAAAAATGCTTTCAACGCTTCGCCCATTCATTTGAATGGGGTGACGTAGGATATTTTCAAACTTCGCCGAACTGCATTGTGGGTAGCATGGCAAGGCGTTGCAAGCATCGCGAGCGTCTATCGGCGTCAAAAGTTGAACAATGTTCAACTTTTGAGGCTCGATGCTTGCTCGAAGCTGGCGTCAGCCAATGAAATCCCGTTTATGCAAATCTGCCAGTACAAGCGAGCCAATCAAACCGCGTTTATGCTGGGAGAGACTACGCAGGTCATTTCCTCATATTCAAAAGAATTGAGGGAAAATTCATTATAGCGGTAGTGAATCACCCGGTGCTGTATGATCAGTCTCTGTTCATCTACCGGGATACAAACCGGAGGAGCGAGGCATGGAGGGAGGTGGCAGAGACAGTGGATGAAACTGGTAGGTTTTCGCCTGTTTGGGGATTTTATATCCAGTTTACTTCGTTTTAACATTGCTATTGCTTTGTATGTCGGGGGCGGGAGATTCATGTTATTGGTTGTTGGTCGCAAAAAATCGCCAAGCCTCAGACACGCCCAGCTTCAAGCTTTTTCGACGCCTGTAGTGTAGACGGGCCGTGAGGGTACCCATCGATTCTGTGTCTCCTCACGATGTGAAACGATGGGTTGGATGTGCAGCAAAGATAAAGAATAAGGTTCTGTGAGTGAATTTCGGTGCAGTCATCTGTTAGCATTTTTCGCTCGTTGCTAATTCAGAGGCTCAGCGTTAGCATTGTGGGGTTTTAAAAAAAAAAAATCAAATGTAAATGATCAGTTAGATGAGTTTCTTTCCGTTACATGGATATAAAACATTCATAGTTTATTAAATGAACATGCCCTCAGACACTGTTTTCTGCAAGATATTGCAGGAGGCCCCCGGAACCGGGGTCTCTCGGGCTTAACAGGTTAATCACATGGCCGCTTCATGGGAATACTTTTTGTCTTCAACATTAAAAAGCCATCTGATAAAGGCTTTTAAAACTTGTTTTCTTAATTATTGAGCCAACAATACTCAATTAAGAAAGACTGCAACTTTTGATAATAACACCTGATTAGCATCTTTGGATATCTATAACTGAGTGAACTGGTCTGTTTTTGTAACCTTTTAGTTTAACTGGCCAGCGATAGAACCAGCTAAGGTGACAGAAGTTTGTACGTCAGCCATCACATGCTTGCATTTAAAACTGATGTAACAAAAATCTAAAAGGTCCACAAAAACATATTATTAGGAGAGAAAAACTGACAATAAATAGAAGCAAATGAAAGAGGTAAAATGAGGACTCTGGAGAGGCAGCCTCTGAAATCAGGACATTTATCCGGACCTCCATCATTGAGTCTTCACATATATACACACACACACACACTCACCACAGCGGTGGCATCGGCCACTCCGAAGGCGGCCTTCTGTCTCCGCGCTGTGATGTAGCTGCTGTTCTCCTGTACCTTTTCCAGCAGCTGGCGCACTGGCTTGCAGTAATTGGCCACTTTGCATTCCTTCAGGAACGCTTTCAGCTGTAGGGGACATGGAGGGGGAGTATGAGAAAGGAGGAACCCATGTAAAAAAAAAATTCATCCAGTTTGCCCATACGGTTTGTTCTGTCACAGCTGAGGAGGGTTTGTGGTCGTTTCCCCTGAGGGGGGCCGATGAAGCCTGGCAGATCCTGAATCATCTATTCAGACAGGTTTTTAACTCGGGAAATGATGTTCAGAGCCACTGCTTCCTTATTAGTTCAGACTGAATCAATGTCATTGTGTGTGTGTGTGTGTGTGTGTGTGTGTGTGTGTGTGTGTGTGTGTGTGTGTGTGTGTGTGTGTGTGTGTGTGTGTGTGTGTGTGTGTGTGTGTGTGTGTAGCCATCAACATAAAAAAGACCCAAATCCTCCACCAACCACCACCAAACAGCAGTACGCCTGTCCTACCCCCAAACATCTCCATTGACAACATCAGACTGGAAAATGTGGACTACTTCCCATACCTTGGCAGCCTCCTAGGGATGCATACCGGTATCCGGTATTACCGAAATACCGGTGGCTACGGTATACCGTACCGAAATCAGATCCGATTTCGATACTTAACATTTTTTTTAATTTTAAAAGTGAGTCCGTGGCCCGTGATGGCGGGTGTTATAAATTAGATTGCATTATTGTTTTTCTTCATATTTTATGTATTTTTCATTGTTTGTTCAATACAAGGTAAAAGTCCCACAAATGAACTGTGATGGGATTTGTTTTCTCTCACCAGTGAAGGCAAATGTTGATTTTAAAGATGAGATTTGTTTGTTTGTGCAATGCCGAGATCTTATGACCTTTAATTTATTATTTATTTGTTCTCTAGTCGAATCTCAGGTTTAACATTAATTATAACGGTCTGTTTGCATTGACAAGATGTGCTATTCACGCGGCACACCTGATGGCGGGTGTTATAAAAGATATTCCATAATCTGTTTTCTTCATATTTTTAATGTATTTTTCATTGTTTGTTCAGTACTAAAAGGTCCAAGAAGTCCCACAATTGAATTTAATATTCATTTGACATGTTAACTATATCGTAAAGCGCTTCATGGGAGTAATTGTGGGATGATACATTTTCAAAGTATCACGATATGTATCGGTTGAGTATCGGTATCGTTCAGTGGTATCGGTATCGTAAAAAAAGTCAATGATATGCATTCCTACAGCCTCCTATCATCAAAAGCTGTTATTGATGATGAAATACACCATCGCCTCAGCTGTGCCAGTGAGGCTTTCTCAAGGCTAAGGAAGAGAGTCTTTGAGAACCGTGACCTCCAAGCAAAGACCAAAATCTTGGTCTATAAAGCTGTGGTGCTCCCCACTCTTCTGTATGGATCAGAAGCCTGGACCACATACAGCAGGCACTTAAAGGCACTTGAGGCATACCATCAGAGATCCCGCCGAAAAATCCTCAGGATTAGCTGGGAGGAAGGGCGCACTAACACCAGCGTCCTGGAGGAGGCTGACATTCCCACCATCACTGCCACCATTGCCCAAAACCAGCTCAGATGGACTGACCATGTTATCCGCATGCCTGACTCTCGCCTCCCAAAACAACTCCTTGATTCCCAGCTTGTTAAAGGGAAACGGGCCCCTGGAGGCCAAAAGAAGAGGGACAAAGATAACATAAAAACAAACCTAAAGAAGTGCCACATAGACCTAAAAGCTTGGGAAGACATGGCAACAGACAGGGCGACCTGGAGAAACCTTGTCCGTGAGGGTGCTGCACTATATAATGATGACCTCTGCCATGCTGCACAAGACAAGCGCAGACTCAGGAAGGAGAGAGCAACCACCAAACAGGTCCAACCCAAACCCTCCACCACTACATTCCAGAGGTGGGACCAAGTCATTGTTTTGCAAGTCCGAGTCAAGTCTCAAGTCAGGTTGGGCAAGTTCAAGTCAAGACCTAAACTTTGACAAAACGAGTCATAAACAAGTCATTATGTGTTTTTCACCAAATGTAATGACATCGATCAACAGAATAATACTTAATAATCAAATTGCTCTTTATTAGTCACATTAATAATTTAATAATCCATTTTCTCTCTGCTGGTAAAGTAACGTGTGTTTTTCTCATTTAAGAGGGATCAGTAAGGTAAGGCTACCGTGACGGTTTGATTCAGAAGGAGTTTAATGGATAAGATCCCTGATGTTGAGGTAACCAGAATGTTTATTTCCACTGTGTACAACATGTTATAAGGGACCCACAATCTATCTTTATGCAAGAGATAATGTGCAGCGAGGCGGTCTATATGGGGAAGAGAACACCTGAATCTAGATCCCTCTGCAGGTGGTACTTTAAGTATATTTTGATGCTAATACTTTTGTACTTTTACTTGTAACATTTTGAATGCAGGACTTTTTATTGTACAGGGTTCCTGCAGGTTTCGCCAACTCCAATTTAAGACTTTTTAACACCTTTTTAACCACTTTGAATAGAATTTAAGACCTATTTCACGGCAATAGAGTATGAAGGAAAATGTATATAAAGAAGAAATACGTCCCATAATCACTTACAAAGTAAATGTATTCATGTTCAACATAAGAACAATGACTGAACATAACAGCATAACAGTACAGAACTGTGTTAGCGTGTTAGACAAAAAGTGTGTATGTGTGTGCTTGTGTGTGTGTGTGTGTGTGTGTGTGTGTGTTAGGGCTGGGCTGTGCAATTAATCATATTTTAATCGCAATTACGATTTTGGCCTGCCACAATTACGAAAACAACATAATCGGAAAAAACGATTATTTTGCTTTGCTAGGTTGTGACAGTGCACTACAACATATTTGATCAAATTTTTTAGTAATGTATCATTTATTTAATTAATTGTTGTATTGGTTTTTCAGTTGAATTATACGTTCAGGGTAATCAACAGTTAAAAATATACTGTTCAAATTATTATTTGTTTTAAAGTTCAATAAATGGATGTTTTCAAAGTCAATGAATAATCATATTTAATAATTGTGATATTAATTATTGACCAACATAATCTTGATTATTGCCATAATCGAGCAGCCCTAGTGTGTGTGTGTGTGTGTGTGTGTGTGTGTGTGTGTGTGTGTGTGTGCGTGCGTGCGTGTCTCTGAGAGAGAGTGACAAGAGCTATATTCAGAGCTCTGCTGCCTTGGCTACACTATTTCATCGTTGCTGTTGTATGATTGGTGTTTAGCTACGGTATTTAGCGTCTACAGCACCTCCGCTTTTAGGGTTGACGTAGACCCAAACCCGGTGTTGTTGCGGGAGCTGCTACATTAGCTGCTGCTGCACTAGCTAACGCTACATTAGCAAAACAAACACTAATTTATTTTGCAAAAGGTGCAGCGGGCTTCAAACACGTTCCCCTCCACTGGTTTCAACCAAGCACTAAATTAGATGTTTTCCAACCAAATACGGTTGAACTTACACTTCCCCATATTTATTTGTAAGTAGATTCGAAGATAGGCTACATGAGCTGAAGCTTGGTTGCTAGGTTACTAGCTGGGTGTTCTCCAATAAGTGGCCGGGGGAAACAAAGTTAGTGATTACTGGTTCCATGTTGATTTAATTCAATACAAATTGTTGGGGGGAACTGAAAGGCTATTACCGTACTGGTTACTTTGCAGCCCGGACATTTCCCCCAAAACACATTTAGATGCTATCGCAACACAGAAGTACCTTTCAAATCCGATAATTTTTAAGACCTTCTGAATCATATTTAAGACCTTTTTAAGGCCTTAAATTCAGATTATCAAATTTAAGACTTTTTAAGACTTGTTAAGACCCCGCGGGAACCCTGATTGTAACTTTTTTTTTTTTTTTAATTGTCTGAACTTCTCCCACCTCTGACAATAAATCCTGAGTGGTTACCAAAAAAAAACCCTGCTCTGAAGGTTATTTTCATTTTACAAATCCTGCACTCAGCTTTGCTTTCTCCAATATCATTGAAAAGCAGCCAGATGCTGCTTCTTTTTTCGGTTTTCGCTCATTTCTTGACTTTTTCCGACGCGCTTGCATTTAAATCCGGCTCCCTGTCGCTCTGTGCAGCTGGCCTGTACCACTACACATGCTGTGCCCCCCACCCTTCTTTCACATAATGGTATGATCCTAGTGTGTCCTCGCATATGATTGGCCGCATGGTGGCCCAGCTAAATAAAGACCCGCCCCTACCAGCAAGGATTCTCAGCAAGAGTAGGAGCGGCTGAAGATTCTGCTTTCCCCGACGGGAGTCTGCTCTTCTAGCGGCAGCTCGCGATCGGCGTGTTGGAGACCTCTGAATTAAAGTAGCAAGTCACCTCAAGTCAGAAGGCTCAAGTCCAAGTCAAGTCCCGAGTCATTGGTGTTCAAGTCCAAGTCGAGTCGCAAGTCTTTTGTGATGTTGTCAAGTCGAGTCTCAAGTCATAAAATGTGTGACTCGAGTCTGACTCGAGTCCAAGTCATGTGACTCGAGTCCACACCTCTGCTACATTCCCATGTCCACATTGCAGAAGAATAATCGGGTCCAGAATCGGCTTCTACGCCCACCTGAAGACCCACAAGGACCAAGAAGGAGGACAGTCATACTCGACTACGAGTGACAGCCGATGATGATGTGTGTGTGTGTGTGTGTGTGTGTGTGTGTGTGTGTGTGTGTGTGTGTGTGTGTGTGTGTGTGTGTGTGTGGATAAAGACATTTCCTCTCACAAACTCAGTTTGCAGGTTGAGTTACCTGAATGGCTGTGGGCAGGGCGATCTCTGGGAAGCCGATGGAAGTGGCCTGAGTGTGGAAGTACTCCAGTATCAGGTCATACAGCTGGTCAATCAAGCCGTCCTAAAATTCAACAGAACATCAAGATGAACAAACATTATCATACTTTAGAAAGGAGAGATCAGCTAACATGGTGTCCGACAGAATAAACAAAGACAATTGCCATAGGAATGATCAAGCTAAATGTAGCCTAGCTGTCATGCATCACCTGAATTTGGTCACCTCAGACGTATAGAAAGAATTGCTTCACCAAATACTCTGCAGATCATGCATGAGGACATAACATGCCTACTCAACATCCTAGACACGATCAGGGGATATAACTTGCAATATATAAACTCAGGTGTTGTCTGCTCTTACTTTTGCTTTAATTATACTGCTAAATTACAATACAATAAAAAAAAAAAATGTATTTAGAAAAATCCAACACGCTTTCATTGAATAAATTGAACTGAAGATAAAAGGCACCAATCAAATAAGGAGTATTACATTTTAAAGTGCAGTTTTCTTGTACATTTCATAAAACAAACTCAAAAACTCCCTAAGTGCAATATCACAGTCTATCACAATGTTTTTATTGTGCATGTTGACTATAAAGACACAATAGAGGCTACAGCCCTAGTCTGCAGTATTAGACAAGAAGTGGGTTGGGACGACAAATGAAAGACTTTCTAGCCTATGTTGACTAATGAGTGCTCAGGTTTAGACGGCTCAGTTCCTGTTAAATCGGGACCGCTGGGATTCTACGAGGCAGGAGTTTGTGGCAGCTGCCCAGGTGAAAACAGCCCTAGTGAGCGGAGTGCAGGGGATAATCCCAGAGGGCCGTGCTGCAATCCTCTTGGCTACAGGCTGAGCGTGGCGACAGAGGGCCATTTTTAGAGCCCTGACAAGGAGCTTTCAGTGCTGCCCTCAATCCCCTTATGTACAGACGCAGGCTAACACGCAGGGCAAGGTAGCATAGTGAAATTACATTAACTAAGACTTGAACCACTCAACTGATCAGCTGCTACACCATCTTGTTAAAAATATATATCAAAAGTATCAACAAAAACAGGTGCACACAACGAGCAGTGTCACACTAAATGGTCAACCTAACTCTAAATATCTGCCCTTTCAAGCGGGGGGTCACAATAAAACTTACCTTATAGGCTTTCTCCATGAGGTTGACTTTGCTTAGCTTCAGGATGACTGCAAAGTTGATGGGCTTCTTGCTCATTCGCGCTGGTTTCTTGTTGAAGTCCACCTGTTGGACGATCTATAAAAAAAAAAAGAGGCAATGTTGAACTTTGAAAAAACAGCTCAGAAACGCTTCATTTAAAGTGGTACTTCAGTGCAATGGATACCATCTTCAGAGATCAGAATAGTACATGGACACAGAATCCAAGTGCAAAAAATGTGATCTGAAAACCTGGGTTTATTTTTGTGATAGTATTCATTATTAGTCTCCTATGGTTTGTATTTGTAAAATAAAGTATTTTAGATGACTCATCAACCTGTTGTCCCAAGTATCAAATCATGAACAATCCCATACTGAGGGAATGTATACAAATAAAACCTTTTACTACACAAGTAACCCCACTGGCATAAGCGTTAGCTATTCTTCCTAGGGTCCAAACACTCATACACACCATATCCATATATACACAAAACAGCTCATCTCATTGAATTAACAATCATGTATGGATGAGAGAATGATCATCCTTTCAACCTTTGCAAAGCCAAACAGAACATTCTAAATCAAGCAGTTCCTGAACAATAGAACACTTTTTCATAGAAATTATGATTAAATCATAATTAGGGTCTGAGACCTAGGTCGGCGAAGACCCTATTGAAATCGGTCGCGCAGCGACCGATAAACCTGCGAAAAACACCCAAAACAGGGAAAACGACCGGCAAAAGCACAGAAAAGGTTCGGAAATCATGACGGCTGATAGGCCGCGTGAGCCCAGTCACGTGGGCTCACGCACATTATTGAGATCGGACCGATTATTTGTTATTATTATTATTTGAACTCTTGAAACGCACTTTTGACCCCCGCAACATATGTGAAAACTCACCAAATTTTGCAGGCGCGTCAAAAGTTGACAAAATTGCAATGTGTAATAGGTTCCGGAACTTTGCGTCAAAAATTGCGTAGGCCACTTCCGTTTTTAACGTTAACTCCCCCTACTTTAACTTTCACGTAAACAAACGAAACTCGCTACGCATATCTAGGGTGCGGAGACGAACCAAAAAGCCTCTTGGAGGGGTATAAAATAACGTACAGGAAGTCGGCCATTTTGAATTTGGTGTCCTCCGTACGAAATCTATCTTCTCCTAGGGACTTTATCCGTACGGCTCTAAATTCGTCGGGTAGCTTCTCGAGACATGGGCAATCTAAAGTTATCACAGAAGTTTTTTTCTTTCGCACGGCGTAGCCGTTATTTGTCGCCAAAGTTCGCGTTCGCTCGATGCTAGGCGGTCCCTCGCCATGGAACACGATGATGTCATAACTCAAACTGACATACTCAGAACGCCACCAAACTTCACATGATGGTTAACACTAAAGCCCTGAACAGCTCTAGGTCAAATCTGATGTTACTTAATTTGGCGTTACTTAATTTGGCGTTACCATGGCGACGGATCCTTTGCCATAAACAACGGTGTCGCTGTAACTCCAATGGACACGGTCCCATCGTCCCCCAATTTTCACTTTTATATCACTGGTCCATGCCTCAACAGCTCAACGTGAAATCTGAAATCTCACCGTATGTCGTTTCCATGGCAACGCATCCCTCGCCAAAAAATACAATGTTGTTGTAAGTCAATGGAAAATCTTCCAAACAGCACCAGACTTCAGACTATCATTAATGGTCCGGCCCTCAACAGCTCTATGTCAATTATGGGATGTCCTCATATGCCGTTGCCATGGCAACGCGTCCCTCGCCAAAAAACCTGGTGTTGTCGTAATTCAATGGGAAATCGTCCAAACTGCACCAGACTTCATATGATGGCTAATGGTCCGTCCCTCAACAGCTCTACACCAATAATGGGATGTCCTCATATGCCGTTGCCATGGCAACGCCTCCCTCGCCAAAAAACCTGGTGTTGTTGTAATTCAATGGAAAATCTTCCAAACGCCACCAGACTTCATATGATGGCTCCTAGTCCGGCCCTCAACAGCACTATGTCATCATATGCCGTTGCCATGGCAACGTGTCCCTCGCCAAAAAAACTGGTGTTGTCGTAATTCAATGGAAAACCCCTCCAAACGGCACTAGACTTCAGATGATGGCTAATGGTCCGGCCCTCAACACAACTAAGCATATTATGGGGTGTCATCAAATGGCGTTGCCATGGCGACAGATCACTCGCGATCAAACACAATGTTTATGATACTGCTGTAACTCCTAAATATATTGTCCGATCGGCCTGAAACTTCCCACGTTTGCCAACGGCCAAGTCCTCGAGACACCTAGACGTGCGGACAACAGCCTGCAGAGCGTTGAAGACCCGCTCAATGCTGCTTGCAGCTTTAATTAACATTAATCCTTGTCTGAATAACCCTAAATTGCATATTTATCCAGCGTGTTCTTTCACGCATTCAATCCTTGAAAATAGGGTATTAAATACAAATCTTTCCACAACCCTAAAGCTGATTGCCTACAAAAGATAAAAAATAAGTTCTAAACCATGAAACTAATAATTATTTGTATTGTAACTTCAATATTGCTACTGTTTCTGTGTCTGAAATTAGCTTTCATATACATTCAGTAAATCGACATTTTTCTTCCACTTCACCTAACTTTTTCACAAGTTCACCATTAGGAACCCATGTTCTCTGCCAAAGGCACAATAACATTAAACCAGCTGTATGTCAATACTGTCCTTCAATAATGATAATTATCATTGAACACAGTTAATTTTACATACTGCAGTGTTTCTGAGATGACACATTTCTGTGAAAGTACATTCTAGCCAACGTGTGGGCTATTTGTCTACAAGCTTTAGCTTTCACATCTGCCCACAATGCACTAGTGTGTATCTGTTTTGTATTTGTGTATCAAGCTATTTCTGCCTCTACGTATCTTTGAGCTTTTCTGTGCGTGTGTGTGTGTTTGTGTGTGTGTGTGTGGTCGTTACTGTGCTCAGTGTGCGAAGCAGAGCAACGCTCCTGGCCGGTGCTGTCTGTACAAACATAGGATGTGGTGGCGGTCTGCGGGGGAGCCAGGGGGAAGTGGGAAAGCATGGGCCAACCCTGGTGCATGCACATACACACACAGCTAGTGAAGCAGGAAGCTCCAAATCCTACACCCCCCTTGGAGATGCGAGAACACACACAGGCACACTGGAGGAAGGGGCTGCTTCTGCTGCTCTAATTAAAACAGTAGCAGCGTACCTCAGCCTGCCTATTACAGTGCCTTAATAAAGGGAACAGTAAAGAAGAAAAAACACAGGAAATATCGTGCGTCTCAAATAAACACGGTTTGCTGCTGGGGGGTTAAGGGAGGGGGCTTCGACTGTGTACGGGGAAAGGAGGTAGAGAGTGGGCTATAGGCAGAGAGGATGTGGTCTGCACAGCGTGTTAGGACCAGAGTGCAAACCACAACCAAGCCTTTATCACGTTGGTCAAACTGCTGCATGCACACACGCACACACACTGACCAATCCCAGCATGCCGGGCTAGTAGCTGGCGCCAGCACACCGCTCTCCTCCGGCACACCACAACAACACCGGCCCACAGCATGCATAAACACTTGCACACAAACGACACGCAGACCGCACAATCACATGCTTAACACCTGACCCCGAGTAAAAGTTGTCAGTTGGTGAACCGTGATTGGTCTGATAACAGAGGTGTTTCTCAAACACACAGTGCTATCTTTCGATGAGTTTCCTCCTGAGCTCCTTCAGTTGTGGCCGTTGAGACCAGAATGCATTTCATACGCCACTGATGTTTTCCACAGCAAACCACCGACGGAACATTTCATCACATCTACCTTTTCATTGTTTCCATGTGTGACAAAGACAACCAACTGTTGTTGTGTGACTGTTTATTCTGCATTGTTCAAAAACGTTAAGTTCAGTGAACTGGTGAAAAACATTTAAACTGCAGGAAAACATAAAGCAAGCTGCACTGATCCGGTCAGATCCACATTAATGTGATATCTTACCTCCAGGATGAAAGGCAGCACCGGTACAAATGTGTTGGTGCTGCCGGACAGCAGGGTGAGGGCTTTGCAACAGTGCATCCTCAGGGGGTAATATCTGGATGTCGGCACTAGTCTGTGCAGAGGAAGAAAACATTGGTCAATGTCTCCACCTGCTGTTGGCTAAATGTACAGTGAAAATGGTGGCTTCTCACTAATAAGTGAAATACAGTTGTGCTGCATTTTACGTAACAATTTAGGAGGCAACCAATTAGTCAAGATATAAGACTTGATGATGAAATCTAATCTTTGTATGTAAGGATAGCTTAAACTAGTTACAGCTCTGTCAGGTAGTGTGTATATTAGGGCTGTCAGTCGATTAAAATACTTAATCGCATGATTAATCGCATGATTGTCCATGGTTAATCGCGATTAATCGCACATTTTTTATCTGTTCTAAAGGTTCTTTAGAGGGATATTTTCAAGTTTTAATACTCTTATCAACATATGAGTGGACAAATATGCTTTATGCAAATGTATGTTTATTATCATTTGATCAATGATAAATATTCTCATGAATAATAAACATAACAACCTCTGAACATTAAAAATATCCGCCTCAATTCAACCTGGAACCTCTCTCATACAATGCAATACAAAGTGTGTGTGTGTGTGCGTGTGTGTGTGTGGAGAGAGACACTGATGGATCGTTGGAGCTATGTGCAACTCAAGGCATATGCTCGAACGGGAGCTGCCTGGACGCTGCAATCATGTTGCGCGCACTATCCGAGCTGAGTGTGCTGACTTTTCGTACAATGTCCCACTGTCTGGCTTCCTGCATAAAGTCAAGTGCTCGGCGCAGTTGTCGGCGAAATGTCGCTCCTCTGTTTTCATTGAAACAGCTCCTTATATCCGTTAGCGCAGCTAGCTAGCACCAGATGCTAACAACAACAATACACGTAAGGTCTGCCCGTTCTCTCTCTCTTGCTCGCTCACGCCACACATACACACACCCTCCTGGTCCTCCCGATGGCCAGTCGGTGCCTGCCGGTGAGCGTGGAAGTGTGGTCTGCCGCAAGCGGACGGCAGGAGCGGGGCTCTCAGCATCAGCTTGTAGATGGTATTTTAAACTCGATGCGCTCTGAAACTACGGGGCGGCCGAGGACAAAAAATACACATGCGTTAATCGCGTTAAAATAATTAGTGGCGATAATTTTTTTTTGTTGCGTTAACGCGTTAACTTGACAGCCCTAATATATATATATATATATATATATATATATATACACACACACACATACACATTTTAAATGTACTGTACAAACTTTCTTTTTTTGGAAACAAAGAGTGCTGGAGGAAAGGCATTTCAAAGTCCAACAGTAAACAAACAACTAACATATATTCTTATTAAATATATTTTAAGGGCTGGGTGAGTCGGGGCATCGCATTTGATTGTAGAATTTTACATTTTATACAACAATAAACTAAAACAGATGTTACCCTAAGTCCTTTCTACTGCTTTAAGTACTATACAGCTGAATATTGAAGCACCACTGCCATCCTCTGTGCATCATTTATCACTTTTTCATTGAATTCTGTCACAAACAGTTTGGTCACAGCAGGAGACTCTTTGTTCTCACTTCCTTACTGTTCATTTGCTGCTGTGAGTTTAATGTTGGCGTCTGAAGCTGCAGTTGATATTAAGTGTAATTCAGAAGAAAACTAAAAGCAGGTTTTAGTTGCGGCATTTTACTTCAGGTACTGGTGAGCCAATGAAAACAATTCAGTATCACCGCCTCCATGACACTTCCATGACACATCCATGACTTTAAGTTTCATCACATATCAAAACACTGCAAATATTTATTTAGTTGTGAGGTCTTAAAGTGCTTATCACATACAAAAATAGCTGAATAACTAGGTATTTCTAAAAAGTATGGGTGTTCTAAATCAGCAGATGCTTTTTAGAATTAGAGCTATTTATGAGAAATTACTTGTTTATTTGCACTTGTCTGAAAATAATGTAACTTAATGTGTGGACCCAAACATGTGACAAAATAACAAAATGATTCAAAGAAAAATCAATTATGAATACAAGCTGCAGCCATGTGTTGTTTGCATGGCTGCAGCAAATGGCTAACTGCTACATTTTGAAGATTATAGTGCATTAATCACGCAGAGCAATATTACAACCTGAGAAAATCTCTGCTTTTTCCACATTTCTATTGATCATTGTCTAACATGGACATGAACGTTTAAAACCATATTAAAATATAAAAGTGCATATACATATAGATATACTCACTTCACGGTGCCAATTATGACTTGGCAGAGTGGATAGATGAGAGGCTGGAGTACATCACTGGGGTGCAAGGTGCTGAGGACTCGACACCAGAGGGACAGACAGTGGATGTACTGCCAGTTATACACCGACTGGTACGTTTCCTACAGAACACAGGGACAATCATATTTGTATTATAGTAGCTAAACAGTAAATCTCCATTTGAACTGAACTCTGAGTGTCTCTGTTGAGATGTGGTGTGCATGAACAGGCTCAGTAACAGAAGGGTCGGCAGTTCAAGTCCTGATAGGATAAAATACAAAGGCTGGACTGGTAGCTTGAAAGGTGCCAGTTCACCTCCTTGAGACTACCCAGGTGTTCTTGAGCAAGTCAACAAACCCTCAACTGCTCCATGGGGCTGAACCATTGGCAGCCTCTTTGCTCAGACACCTCTCCACTAATGCATGAGAATAGATCCCGTTTGTGGATGTGTTTATTTAAGGCCTATGTGTGTTAGTAACGCCAGAGTAAAAAACGGAATTCATATAATAAAGTATGTCTTAATATTGATCTTATTCTTAAAATATGTCTAAGCAGACAATCTCCCAGTGCACACACAGACACAAATGTACCTTTTTCTTCATGGTCATGGCGTTTCTGAGGTGGATGGCCAGCTGTCGGATGTAGATGAAGGCGTGCTGGTAAGTGGCCTGTGTGTCCAGCGAGTACATCTCTGTGAGAGTTCGCTGCATGAAGTTGATCATGGGCAGCACATTGGGAGAGGTGAACTTACAGTTTTGTACATAGGAGATGTACATTTGCTGCAAAAAATAAAGAAAAACGTAAGAGATACAAATATAAAATCTTTTGACACACCTGATTTTTTTTATATAAATACTCTCTGCAGGTCACTGTTGCCTTGACGTCCAGGTTAACTGTGCACCCTTTTATCCCTGTATCACTCTGAATTAGGCTCACCTTGAGAATAGGGTTGAGATATGTGTCCTGTTTATGTCTGCAGATTTTGTTGAGGGCCAGAAAGGCGAGAACCCGACTCGTCTCCTCCCCTGTGCTCCACTGCTTCATCAGTTGCTGCACACAAAAACATGGGATGGATTAAAAGATCAAAATTACATCAGAAACTAAATGAATTCAGCATTCATTTAATGCAGACACTTCACAACATCTTATGATAACTACTGACTTACCTTAACCAAATGACGACATTGTTTAGGGAGACAAAGGTAATAAGGTGCAAGCTGGTTGGCGTGCCGCAGGACAGCGCTGATCACTGTGGCCTCCGTCAGGCAGGATAACAGCTACAGGTGGAGAAAGGAACAAAAGAGAGGAAAACGGAGATCAATACAGGAGCGTTTTCAGGATGCAGAAGGACAAGAAGGAGGACTTATCATGGCGTGTGCATCTCTGTTATAAATGTACTGTTCCGTGTCAAAGAAAATACACATTTCTCTGCACTTTATCTAGTGTATGTTTTCACGTCTACCTCACCTGTTAACAAGAGGCAGGACTCAAAGATCGAAAAAGCACAGACAGACATGTGAGAGACGCTTGAAGAGACAGAAAAACAAACCTGAACTACTCCACTGAGATACATCTTGATGTCAACCTGATTCTTCTGCCACTTTGGACTAGATGATGGAAGCACTAGCCTGAGAACAAAACAGAAGTCAGGAGTGAAACGTCTTTCCACAGCTTCATAAAGACTTTAAACAGAAGGCAATTTTGATCCACTTCATACTTTTTCTGGTCTTTTTCTGGCTTCAGGTTGAGCATCCTCTGCAGGGCCACGTAAACATCTCTGATACAGAAGATGACCAGGGAGTTGAACACTGTAGACAGTACAGGTAAAGAGATATTCATGTTGATATATATATTAGATATTTAAATTGTGTGTTGTAACACTCACTGAAAGTGTTTTATAAAAAATTATGTGAAACTTCATGGTGCTGAAGTGGAGAATCAAATGCTTTTGGTTTTTACCATATCTGGTTGTTATAGTGGTTACATGTATTTTATGGGGCTGCTCCGGATATTCGGTAGTAATCAGCTTTGTATGGACATGCTTTTATTTTGAAGGAGAGTTAGCGCAGTTGACAGGAAGTTGTTGTTGCTATGGAAACAACGTGACTAGATTAATGGAGAAAAAGTAATATCTACATATAAAGACGGAGAAATTAAACGATAACGTTTATGGTTAAGTGTTAGCACCCCCCGAAGAGGCACAAGCTCTTACGTTGATATTGGAGATTTCAATAAATTCGAGGAAAAAAAACGAATATCCGAATAACGAAATTGAAACCCCAAATATTCGGGTACAGCCCTAGTATTTTATGCAATGCATGGAGGAGTTTCTTTTTTGTTTTACACAATAGGTAAATGTTACAGCAAACAAATACAGTAGTATAGTACCTATACGTTGTTGTTATTATTATGCAGGCTTTTAACTGCATTTGAAATGTATGAAAGTGTGACACCACCACAGTCAAAATGTAAAAGTGCAACACGGCACTAATAATATTTAGAGCAAACATTTTGAAAAACAGCTTTCAATTAATTTTTAAGGTTAAACTTAACAAAATGTGTGTGTATGGCAACAAAAAATGAATTTAAAAAAACAATACTTTTTGGTTTTAACTGAAATGTGTCCATTATATTGCCTTTAATATCTTCCTGCGAAAGCTGTCATCATAAATGTATTGTATCTGGTGTGTTCTAAAGTTACATCAAAATTCTGTCAAATCTCGACAATTTTTTCGGCATATATTTTTCGTATATTATAATATATTATTATAATAACAATGTTTCATCGTAGTGATGATGCTATACCTTTTCCATAGGATAGTAACAGTTTAAATACAAATATCCAACATGGTACCCTACCTGAACTGTCGGCCACTTTGTACCGACACTGCGCCCCTCCCTCGCCCTTTGTAGTAGCCACGGCGGCCTTAAAGGCCTGGGTGACTTCTCTGAAGAGTCGAGGTGTGGGTTCCTTCTTCATAGCATCTTTCCACTCTTCAACCATTTTGTCTGTGACTTTGATAATCTCCACTCCCTTCTTGGATTTCTTTGAAGCCTTTGAGCCCTCTGCACCCCCTTCGTCGTCGTCGTCGTCTTCATCATCAGAGTCGTCCTCCTAAAGGCAAAACCCCACAGTATGAAGTAATTTCACAAGAGAACTCAGCATAAACTAAGACACACCAGCGGCTGGCCTACCTCAAGTTTGGACGGCAATTTGTGATATTTTTTCTCGTCCTCATCCTCAGAGCTGTCTGTGTCATCAAAGTTTAGCAGTGTTTGGTCGTTTGCTTGCAGAAACTTGTAGAACTCCGGATCTTTGTTCTTTAACCTGGACAGCTGCTCCTTGTGCTGACTGGCCTTACCTTTCTTATCATCTCTATAGAGGAAAAAAAGCACAACAAACGTGTGATGTTGAGATCAAGGTTTTGCTGGGACTAGGGGGTAGAAAGTAAGGAAGGCAGGGAATTGCCTCCTTCCTGCTTTAGTGTTAAAATAATCCTTGCCATAGATTGGTAATAAATTATAACTCCATAATTATAAAAAGCAATATAGCAGTTAAACAAGTGCCTAATACATTACACATGAAAGTAAGACATACATAGTAAGATAAATTAACTAAAATAGGTGCACGTTATTCAATATAATATTTCACATGTTACTATCACTATCAAAATGATACAGTTTATGAAGCCATCGCAAAGCACTCACGTCTCAAAGGCTGCAGATTTCTTCTTATCGAGACCATTCTGTTTTTTTGTCTCATCTTCAGAGTCATCTTCTCCTGCAGAATCTAAAGCTGTCAGCAGGAACTCGTCCATGCTGAGGTCCTCCAACTTCCTACAAAGAAGGACACCAGTTTAACAAAGTTAGTAGAGCAACATGTGGGGGACATATGTGTTACATGTTCTATCTACAGTACACAGCGTCCATTCAAATGTTTGCTTTTCAGCTGACAGCTTAACTTTCTTTAATACAAATAAAGTTGTTATTTAAACAAAGAGAAAGGACCGAACATGTAGAGCCTTACGTTTGAGTCAAGCTAGCGGTAGCTGCTTCCAAGCTCTCATAACACTAGCTAGCGTTAAGCTAGGATAGTTTCGGACACAATGTTAGCTAAAAACGAGTCTTAAGACCCACACAAATACAACGACTCGATTGACAAACACTATATTTAGTGAAAACGACACATATTTGCCGTTATAACTCGTATAATACAACACATATTATAGAACATTTGTCCACAAACCTTTTCTGTTTGGCTGCCATGCTGGATCCTAAAAACGTGATGCGTGAGACTCTCAAACCTCATTACCCACAACTCCCCGCTGCAAAATGAAGAGGTTGGTTTTATGGTTCATGGTGCTCACTATTGCTACAGCAGGATACTTCCATCAATAACAAAACACCGTGTAAATTATTATAATGAGACACTTGTTCGAATAATGCCTTAGTAAACCCCCACATGACTGCAGTATCGAAACATATTGAGAAACGTTTTCAAACGAATGACCAGGTAACTCTAAAGTAATTATTATAATGTTTATCATTATTTGCAATACAACATCATTACTTCACAAAAATACATTAGATATACACAGATTATTGCTAGTTTGAGGTGCTAATCGAACCTGAAATAATAAAAAAAACAGTCGGCGGTCACGACAACCTCGATATTTCACTGTCAAAACTGCACAGTGCTGAGTGCACACAAGAACAAGCAGTGTTATGATGCTGCACGTGAATTTATATTAAATGAACAGCTGCATCCACGAGATAAAGTTTGCTGACGAATCGCAGATCAAGGATCTTGCTTTTTAGGTTATAATCGGTTGCGTTACACAGCCACAAAGCTGGGCAAGTTTAAAAACAGGAGGGTATCATTGCTGTCACATCGACACCGACGACGGCTGGTGGTGAGTCCTTCAGAGCTAACATTAGCTACCACTAACCAATAGCATTGGTTATACAGATGCAACAAATTAAGCAGCCGTGACTTTTATTTTATTCAAACAGAAGAAAAACAAATTCAGTGTCAACAAATGTATCGCCTTGGAATTGTATGATAAACAGTCCAACCTTTTGGAAAATTGGGTTCGTGTCTTGTACGCTGTTTGTTTGATTTGTTGACCGGGGTAACAGAGGCGGGGGTGGTTCAGGTTCTGACCAACCATAGAGCTTCTAAGTAAAACCCCGCCTTTCGCACTCGCCTAGATTCTTTTATCGAACGCACTTCCGCACTCTGACCAGACAAAAGGGGATGCTTAAGGTAGTATGTGTCACGTCAAATTATAAACAAACACCCATTACAAATGTTTTAAATTTGGATTAAGAACAGATTCCTGTGTATTTCTAAAGTGCAACACCTGCCTCACTGCACCATATTTCAGCATAGCTTTTTTCACCGCCGGCAGTTTCAGCTCCACCTTAACAAACCGATGTCAGCTTTCATGCAGTTTTTTTGCATTGACGTCAACCGCATACAGCACGAAACAGAGGCTTTCTTCTTATTTCGTATGCCTGAGTCAGAATATGGACAGAAAGCCAGACACTGGTAACACTTTTAAACCAATCTGACTGCGACAGTTGATGATTTATCTCCCATCACTGTGAGGAAGATACTGCGTCCAAGGATAACCGCAACACAACCACCGGTAAAGGAATGACACATTCATTCTGCAGCAGCTGATAGCTGTTGTTATTCAAAATAGATGGAGTGGGTGTTGGGGTGAAACACCATTATGTCCAAAAAAGATTACAATGCAACATTTGTGTATCCATCAAGAGTGTGCATGTCTGTTAAGAAGCCAGAGTCTTTGTGTGGATGCTAGGCAAGGTTTATAAGCCAGAGCGAGGAGAGATTTTAAGAGACAAGCCTGGGATGGACAGGACAAGTGCTTCACTCTGTTAGTTTTAATTGTGACAATTATTATATTTTTACTTCTTCCTCAACCTGCTGTTTATTTATGTCTGTATGCCACATTGTCTCATTATTATTCCCTGAGGCATGAGAGCAGATTGTTCCCTCAGTGTTTTTGTGGTCCATTGTGTTTTGGAAAATGGGACCCGCCAGGCAGCTGTGGTGAAATATGAGATGATTCTCTGTGGGCAGTGCAGAGTAGTTGAAAGAGTGCATCTGAACAGATGACAACATAATTATGAAGCATTTATACTAAATTAATTGTGTATTTAGCCAGAGAGAGACCTGCACTCAACTTAAGAAGACTCAATTATATGTGTGTTGTGTTTTTAGCTTAAGTGTTTTATTAATTGGCCTCAAACTGATCAATATTCTTCGAGTCAGTGGTGGCTGCCTGTGTGTTCTCATAGACTTGTGTTATCGTCAAATAACTTCCTCCTTATATATACACAAACATGAATAATGAATTTAAAATGAAAAGCATCACCAGAGGGCACTTAAGGATATTTTAACCATACATTATGTGGAGGCTCTCCATGAAAGAAGTTTGGAATAACTGGCTTATACCTTTCAAACCCATTAGCTTCTGCTCATATGCCCTTTTCTTCACACCTGTAATGTATCCAATTCAGTATGTTGGAGTCAATATTATTTTCCTGATGTGTGTTTACTGTTTAGGCCTGTGATGTACCATCTAGTATTAGCATTAGTGCATCCTAAATAATATTCATCAGACTACAACTCCTACGATAACGCGTGACAAGGGTTATGCAACATTTTGAAGTGCGTTCTCCATCAGAGAGCCTGTTGGATGAGAGTACAAGGGAAAGGGCTAACTCAGGCTACATCCTCCTCTCCTCCTACCCTGCCTAACCAAAGGCTGCAGCTGGGGTGAGGTTTGGGGGTTTCACAGCTAATTCTGGTGGAAATACACTTGATAACGGGAGTCATTGCAACTAAATAAACCACGACTGTCCAATAGATTAGAAGCATGCATTGATACAAACCAGTAGAGTATGAGTAATAATGACACCCGGGGTCAAATATTCAGGCCAGCCAACCTACTACACTTTGTAACTGTACTGAGATTTCTGTCATGGTAGTTGGCTTCCTGCCACAGCTGTCAGGACAGTCACTATCACAGAAACAATAGGTACAATGATTGCTCAGGACCCCTGTCATAACACCTCCCAGCAGATCAAGTAAGCGTTGCAGGTTAACATTTTCTGATGACAAAATACATTTTTATAAGTTAATGACATTGGTATAAACTGGCATCAAAACATTTTTTCTGTTAATTCCAGCTGCGGCCAAGGCAAGAGCCAGCAACGTCCAGCACCATGATGGAGGGGGGGATGCAGCTGCTCAACCGCGATGGCCACAGCATCTCACACAACTCTAAGCGCCACTACCACGACTCCTTCGTGTCCATGAACCGGATGCGACAACGTGGCCTGCTGTGTGACATTGTGCTGCATGTCTCTAACAAAGAAATCAAGGCGCACAAAGTGGTGCTGGCATCCTGCAGCCCCTACTTCCATGCTATGTTTACCAGTAAGTTCAGTCTGTCTCTGCTTAGTTTTGTGCTTTTATCCCTGAAACCCATGCCAGCACAGCATGTTTCATGCCTCAGACACATTAAGCTCGTTGCATCATTTGGCTCTGTTGCTCAGAGTTTGATAGCCCAACAATGTGTGCAGTGAAGGTCACCTCATCCTTATAGCATCAAGGCTTCCTTTCCCCTTTTCCTGTCTGGGGCACAGGTGGTCAGTTGAGGTGTGTGTGAGTTTTACATTTCCTCTCATTACTAGAGTCGTGTGAGGGTACAATGGGTCTCCAGATATACACTTGTCTGGCTTTCAGACTCAACTGCTAGGATACTTCTTGTCGGACCCAGTCACTTAGACCATTTGAACAGAATCTGCACATCTTTCACGATCATCAAGACAGCTAAATCACAGTTTCTCTGTAGATATGTGCTTGTATATGTATATATATTGTATGTATATGAATAGCAAGAATGGCAACATTTGTTAAATGTGAAATATTTTTCTAAATTCTGTATAAATCAGGGACTGTCATGTGTCAGCATGATTAAACAGTGTTTTTTTACTCACATGTAACAGCTCTCATTCTGTGCGTTCGTGCAGACGAGATGTCGGAGAGTCGGCAGACCCATGTGACCCTCCATGACATCGACTGTCAGGCTCTGGAGCAGCTGGTCCAGTATGCCTACACAGCAGAAATTGTGGTTGGGGAAGGAAACGTGCAGGTAAGGTAGAAGATTTTAGATCTATAGACAAGAATGTGGAAAAATACTTTTAATTTGACCTCATTTATCAAAGCGCAAACATACTCAGTGTGTTTCCACCTGTAATTGCACTCTAGACGCTGCTCCCAGCAGCAAGCCTGCTGCAGCTCAACGGGGTGCGGGACGCCTGCTGTAAGTTCCTCCTCAGCCAGCTGGACCCCTCCAACTGCCTGGGCATCCGAGGCTTCGCTGACACGCACTCCTGCAGCGACCTGCTCAAGTCCGCACACAAGTATGTCCTGCAGCACTTTGTGGAGGTTTCCAAGACAGAGGAGTTCATGCTGCTGCCGCTAAAACAGGTAAGAGTGATGTAAGGTCGATGCTTTTTCCATCTCCTGCTGTGTCCCACTGGTGCTTTTAAAGGGTTTAATGGTGCTATATTCATCATCTGAAACAGTTGTTGTTAAATCTGCATTCTGGTAACTGTTATTGTCAACTGCTAACCATGAGATTGAGCAGCCTTGTTATATACAGTCGTCATGGGGAACATGGGTATGAAAGTAGAATTATTTTTTTCAATTTAAAAGCCACTAGACAACAATATTTCCTGACCAGACCTGGCTCAGCTTACTATGATGCATTTGTTGGGATTCATATTACTTTAAAGGTTTTATATGGGTCATTCAGAGCATGAATATAGCAGCACACAACTATTTGCTATGTAAAGATATAGTAGAGTAATCCTGAGTAGAGAATGAAGTCACGAATGAAAGTCACGAATGAAGTCTCTGTGTTTTGTTTTGGTAGCTGGGCTGTATGTGCATGCGTGAATATTTGATCCTGTATTGCTTCTTATATTTTTCGTTAGCCTCACAATATGAGACTGCATTTAAAAAACCAGAAGGTGATACTTTTGCTGCAGTCAGGTGTGAGGTGTGAGTGTGTTTGTGTTAATCTCTCAATAAGGGAGAGAACTGCATCGTCTCTCATATGATATGGTGTTTGTTTCAAACAAATACCTTTCCAGACTGGAAGTATCCAACACCCACCACTATCATTTTGCCATTATCTTGTTGCCTCTCCGAGGAACAATCCCCACTGCACTGAAGAGCTTTTACTCTATGATAGTAAATCACACTCTGTCTGCATTTGGCCTTCAAAGCCCTGAATACAATCCAAGTGTGCAGTGTCCATTTAAACACTCAAAGTTAAGCTGCACAAAAACAGATACAAATGTATTTTGTCTGTTTCTGTTCTTCTGCTCTCTATGTCCTTTAGCTCACTGTCCCCGGCTCTTCTGTGTCCGTCATAATTCTGTGTCAGATTTAGATTCATGTACTGGCTGCTCCAAACAACCAATGGAGCTGTTAAATATCCCCCATATTTATTTTGGTGTTAGGTGAAGGAAGTGACAAGGCATGGCAGGGTTATCTGCTTTGGTTTTGTTTCACTGATGTAGCATCACATGGAGGATAATTTAAAGACAACACATCCTAATTACTGTGTGTGTTCTGTATAAAGACATAACAAACATCTTTATTCAGCCCAAACTGCTTTTTCATTCATACAGTCCTGATGCCAGACTACAAAAACAGTTGATACACTCGTAATCCCAATCTCCTCCACACGCGTGCACACACACACAAATGTTTGTTTGCGTATATGTGATCCAGTGTTTACATATGCAGAGGTAAGGCAGGAGACTGCAGGGCGGGGCAGTAGCAGCAGTAGCAGCAGTAGCAGCAGTAGCAGCAGTAGCAGCAGTAGCAGCAGTAGCAGCAGTAGCAGCAGTATTTCTCTGTGTGACTTGGGATTAGTGCGGGCTGTTCTTGGGAGGCTGCTAACTGTTGCCCTGATCTGCCCTGGACAGGCAGGACAGCTGCAGCAGCTGGCTGCTCTGGCCCCACCCACCCAGCCAGCTTTGGGTTGATCTGGGAACAGTGCCAGCCAGCCACTCAGACTGCAGCACTTGCTGTGCCACACACACATAAGTAGTGGGAATTTATACTGTATACACTCAATGCTATATTTCCTAAATATATCACAGCACCACTACACGCATACTGACCTAAATATGACACATAAGCATTTACGTGTGAATGTTAAAATTGGTACCGGAAATTATTGTGTGCCCGCTTTATTTTAAATGTGATGATCCTATTTGATTAGTAGAAACAGACCGCTTCCCATCCCTCTCAAATATCAGTCTGAATAAAGTAAAACAAATTAAGGAAGCGAGGCTGACAAAGTCATTTACAACACACAGGAAATAATGCAGTTTTTTTTGCCAGATTAACTTACTTCCTGCTTGTTGTCATGTTTTTGTCCCTCTCATGCTTTTTTGATGCTAAAAGTTGAATTAAAGGGACCATGCTTTTCAGGTTAAAAGTTGCTCTTTTGAATGATTACATTATATGTCTCTGTCCATCTGCTTTGTCTTGTCCATCCAGGTCCTGGATTTGATCTCCAGTGACAATCTCAATGTGCCATCAGAAGAGGAAGTGTACCGGGCTGTGTTGAGCTGGGTGAAACATGATGTAGATGGACGTAGGCAGCATGTACCTTGGGTAAGACTTCCTTACTTATCTTATTTCTGAACATCTAATGATTTTCATGACTTAATGATTTTAGCTTGACTAAACTCTGTCTAAAATAAGTCCTCTACAAAATGTCCTCCTTAGCCTAATTCAACCAGACAATCTCTCTCTTCTGTTAGCTGATGAAGTGTGTGCGGCTGCCACTGCTGAGGCGCGACTTTCTGATGAGCAACGTGGATACAGAGCTGTTGGTGCGTCACCACTCTGAGTGCAAGGACCTTCTGATCGAGGCTCTAAAGTACCACCTGATGCCCGAGCAGAGAGGGGTCCTCGGCAACAGCCGGACGCGCCCACGACGCTGTGAGGGCGCTAGCCCTGTGCTCTTCGCCGTTGGTCAGTGTGCCCCTGAAGGTACCCACTAGGGTACACTTTAACCACACTTTAATTAACTTTAGCTTCTGACGTCACTGCAAGCATCCATATTTTTATAGCTGGGAGATACAAATGTAAAATATAACAGTTAAAATATTTTCAAGGTCTAAGTGGGTGCCTTGCAGTAAAGTGAAAAACCTTATATGACGGTTATGGCTAAAAGATATGAGCAATGAATGCCCCTTAATATTGATTACTTTTATTAAGAGATCATATCTTTTTATTTTTGTATCCGGCACTGAGCTTAGCAGTGAACCCAAATTTCAGCCAAAATCATCTCAAAACCCGGCATCTTGAAAAACCTTTCTCTGAAATGAATCAGAATCAGAATACCTTTATTAGTCCCACAGAGGGGAAATGTACGTTGTTACAGCAGAAAAAGAGCCAAAGACAGCTTAATGTTACGTAGAAGCATGCATAAAAAAGTAGAAGTAGTAAAATGTTCCTTTACTATCGGTTATCTGTTCCTTTTTTAGATTTTCATATTTACTTTACTGCTGGACGTCAAAGCTTTGTTATTCACCATGTTGTTTTTCTTTGTGTCTGCAGGTGGTGGCAGCCTGTTTGCCATTCATGGAGACTGCGAGGCGTATGACACCAGGACTGATCGCTGGCACATGGTGGCGTCCATGTCCACTCGGCGTGCACGGGTGGGAGTGGCAGCCATTGGGAATAGACTTTACGCTGTTGGAGGGTAAGTGGTGAGATTTATGGTGTTGGCCTTTGAACCAAAACAAATTAACCCACCATCTCATCTCCAACTCAAATATTACATTGTATGATAAGAACTAAATCTGCCTTTTACAAAGAGGAAATTTGAACATGTGTATGATACACGTAAAATAATAATAATGATTATGCAAAACAGCTTTTTCTTTGTGCTCCTGATCAAAGTGCTTGTTCTGTTTTTGGCTTTCATAAAAACTAAAAGTATTTTTAACTTGACTCTTTTCTCATTGGCCTTTTTTGTGTTCTTTCAGAGATAATTTAAAAAATTGAAATCTGTATTTTTCAAACATGCCCTTATTTTCCTATGTTACAAAGTGACCATTAGGGAAACATTTTTGTAATTGGCCCAGTATTGAGAAAGAAAGCTGCAGACAGAGGCACAAAACAGGCTGCAATGCAATATGTTTTTCTCACTGACAAGCTCAGATTGTTATTATTTGCGCCAGGATGGAAGGGAAAGGACCCTCCAGAGAAATAAACAGTTTTCTTTACCTTTCGCTTGGTCATCTCTTTGTTAATGTGCCATTTCACTTGTTACCAAAATATAATGGTTAAAACCTCATTTTGTATCAAGCAATAGGTAAAGAAAAAAGTTTTGTGTCTCTGTAGTACTGTCCTTTCCATAAAGTTGTCAGAAGCTTATAGTTAAAATCTTACAGTGGCAAAAACAAACCATTTTAAGTATAACTATCCTGATCGATTACATCACAACCTTTTTTTCGTGGCTGCAGCGTTGAAAAATAAATAAGGTATTCTTTGAGGCAAAATGCTTCCACGTCAGTCATCGAAAAGCCTTTTTAAAATGCATTTATATCCACATCCCCTCAGGTATGATGGCACCTCAGACCTCGCTACTGTAGAGTCCTACGACCCCATCACTAACTCCTGGCAACCTGAAGTTTCCATGGGAACAAGGCGGAGCTGTTTGGGTGTAGCGGTCCTGCATGGCCTGCTGTACGCTGCTGGAGGTTATGATGGAGCTTCCTGCCTTAATAGGTACACACAAACTAACATTTTGGCAATGAATGCTGAGCATCTTGATACTTTAAAGCTAGATTTGCTACATTGTTGATTCCTGTTACATCTTTTTGGTTTGACTTGATCCTGTTTTGCCAGGTCATAAAGTCCTTTATCTAAATAGGGCGGTCTTTCAGTGTCATTATATCAAATAAAACTTAGTATTTTTCTCCTCTTTTAGTGCAGAGCGTTACGACCCTCTGACCAGTACCTGGACATCCATTGCTGCCATGAGCACCCGTAGGAGATATGTCCGAGTAGCAACTCTGGGTAGGAAGGAACCTTCTTGAAAACATAATATGATGAACTGTATGTTTATGTTTCACTGTCTGCATTTCTATGTCTGAAATCAAGAGGGAGTTACAACTTTGTTATTTAACTGCTAATATTTACATTTTGAATGTTTACTCCCCTTCCCCCTGCAGATAGCAGCTTGTTTGCAGTGGGAGGTTACGACAGCTCCTCACATCTCGCAACAGTGGAAAAATATGACCCCCAGGTGTGATGTTGCATGCTGTTAGATGTATCATCAAAAAAGCTTGTTTGTTGCCAGCACTAACTGAATGCAGAGAAGAAAAGTGCTCAACAGTTGTATCCATAAACATGTGACTAATGCTCAGTCTCTTGATATAATGAACAGAGCAACACATGGACAGCCATTGCCAACATGCTGAGTCGGCGCAGCAGTGCCGGGGTGGCCGTGCTGGACGGCATGCTGTATGTCGCAGGAGGCAACGACGGCACCAGCTGCCTGAACTCTGTGGAGCGGTTCAACCCCAAGGCCAACACCTGGGAGGGAGTGGCCCCCATGAACATACGCAGGTCAGCCTGCACCCACAACTCATATTAGTACAAACAGATTAATCAAGCCCAGGTACAGTGGCAAGATGTAAATGGATGTATTTAAAACACAGCTCCAACAACCATAAATGATGTGGCAGATACAACATGTGTTGCTGTCACAACTCACTTTTAACATGAAAGAGTGAAACTGCATAATAAGCTCTGCAGAGATAAATGTCTGACTGGGAAGACCCCCTTTTAAGTTGTGAAAGATGAGAGCCACCAGAGCAAGTAATGAAGCAACTTGCAGCCTAATGTACTCCTTACTATAATATCACAAACATAGAGATCCTTTCAATAAGTTGAAATACTTAAGAAAAAGAGAGAGCCACTTTCATTGGAGAGACGATGAAATATGAAACAGGTCCTGGGAGGAATCCAGGGAATGTATTTAGTGAGACACATCTTTGCCAACTTAGCCATCAGGATGACCCGGTTCTACTATTTAATTAAATTAAATAATTAATTGGCAGAGACAACATTGCCAAAGCGTCAAGTCATTATGGGATTAAAAAGAAAGATGTATTATTTATTAAATCAAAAATATAACAGAAATGGCACTGGTTCAAATCACAGTTACTAACTGCTGTAATGCATTGCCCTCAAATGCACTCAAGATTTTTTGTTTAGGCCTGCCCAGCTTTATCGTCTCTTTTTAGGCTTCTTAACAACCATGTGACATCCTTATGAGGGAGGGGGGACTGTGATAACTCCAGTTTTGCCTTCAGCTGAATAAAAGATAACATCTATTTTACAAAGGCTAAAGAATAAAATGGTCTGTGTAGAGCAGGGGTGCCCAAACTACGGCCTACGGCCCGGGGGCCAACTGTGGCCCGTGGTCCACTTTTAATTGTCCCGAAGCAAATTCTAAAGATATTATGGAATATAGCCGACACCTGAAACGTTTGTTTTATATTGTACTTCTCAAATGCATATGTAAAAATATTTAACAGAGTATTGATGTGTTAATAAGCACAATTTTCTAATAAATTCAGTCAATTAAAATTGAAAACATTTTCTTACAAATCTTAGTTAATAAGAAAAAAGGTTCCCCTGCTGCGGTTATTTAGTTCTGTTAAAAATCTTTACTCTTCATGGCGTAGGATTTGGGGCATTTGGATGTCTTCCTTAATTCTAAAACCCTCTTACGGCATAAACATCAAATGACCTATTTTCCAACAGTCAGCTCTTCATTATTTCTTAGAAAATAAAACTTGTGCGTGTGATTAAAGCAGGTAAGCATGCACCCACTCACAGCATTGTATTGATACGAGAGGAACGGCATCAGGGAGGAAGATTTAGAGATGTAGAAGTCTTGGATTTGAGGACACATCAGCAGATTTAATTGTTATCTAGGCCTTTAGACACAGACACAGAACCACACCACACACACCACACCACACACACACACACACACACACACCCACTCTGAGACCCACGTCAGTATGCTGTAGGAACAGGGAAACCTGACATCAGTTGACTATGCGGCTCCATGAATAACCCATGTGTTAATCAGCTGTGTGGCGTTCAGTTCTTTTCTTATCCAGTTGCCAGGAGGCTCCATTTCACAGTTCAAAACATCAAGCTGTATTGCCCATTAATCTATCACTGTTTTAAACCATTTTACCTATGTGCCAATGTGAAAATAGTGTAAAATAATTGTAATAAGTACAGAAAAAGAGTTTTGTCTCTTAAACGACCCACTTTCCCATTGGTCCACTGATACAATACATTTTTAACTGAAGTATTATTCCTGGTGTCCTCCAACAGTGTGGCACAGAAAGAACCCTCCCTTGTGATAATGATGAGTTACTGCCATAATAATAGAGCTTTGTATTTTTAACGTTGTTGTATTCTTATCTGCACATCACATAGTCTTGTAATTTTTCACTTTTTCTATGCAATTAGTGATAATGTTCATGCAGTAAAGTAGGCTCTATTATGTGAATGTGATGCAAAGCCCAGACTGCATCAACCTTAAAGGGGCTGCCTTAGTAGTTCACTAGATTAAACAGAATACATGCTTATTATTTATTCCTGATAAAAGCTTAAGAAAGAAATACTAATGTGGTGTAAGAAAAATATGCCTCTACAATACATGTGGAATTGATTGTACTGAATTAGTCTTTTATCTATTATCAGGAGCACCCATGACCTGGTGGCTATGGATGGCTGGTTGTACGCGGTGGGAGGTAACGATGGCAGCTCCAGTCTCAACTCCATCGAGAAGTACAACCCACGCAGCAACAAATGGGTTGCGGCCTCCTGCATGTTCACACGGCGCAGCAGCGTTGGCGTGGCTGTGCTGGAGCTGCTAAACTTCCCCCCTCCCTCTTCACCGACCCTCTCGGTTTCCTCAACAAGCCTTTGACACGGGGTCACCGCTTGGCTGCCCTCAGCCTCTGCTGCTACAGCCCAGACTGGCTCTGGGAAGAGACGCAACTGCTCTGTTTAAGATGGGGAGGAGGTGAGAAGTGGACAGGTAACTGGATGGATGGAGGCTCCTGGCTTTGTTAATGTACAGTTTCCTCCAGAATTAGTGGCACATGATGAAACTTTAATTGAAAAAAAAAAAACGTGTTTATGTGCCCAGTATTCTCAAATAACATTACTTCTTCTAAGTTCTACACATAACTATTAATTTTTCATAAAAATGTAAGATTCACCAAGATTTTAATATCATCGTCAAACCAATTTTACTGCTCTTTACCAAGTTTGCCATTAATTCTGAACTGCACTGTATTTAGTCTGGATGCCAGAAACTCCAGTGTACAGCTCCACCGTACAGATACCAGTTCCTGCTCTCTTTAAGATGTTCCTGGATGTGTTACATTGACCGATCTTTCCTCAAGCTCCACTTTATTTCCCACCACTCTAGTGTTTGACACACTCATTGTGAAACGTGGCGGGCACCTAATTGTGTGTGATGTAAATGTTTTTTGGTTTGTTGTCCTTTGCAATATTTTTCTTTTGAACAGGATTTTTGCAATAATGTACAAAAAAGAGAAAGTGAATGATTTTACTTTTGGAATGTAGCTGTTGACTCGGTATACCATGCATGTTTACATATCGGCATCAACTCCCAACAGGAGAATAAAATGTTGTAGTGCTCCTATGCCACACTAGGTGGCAGAAACAGGCAATGTGATAAACCCCTCCTACACTGCAAGAAAGCATGCTCACAGACAACAGAGAAGTTAGGCCCTCAGAACTATGAGTTTAAACCCTTTTTTTTTTATAAACAGAGAATAATTATATAGAAATATGTGTATTTATAAAATGTATACATTCTAATATATTCTGATTTAAAGATGCTTGAAGAAGGAAACAGATAAGACCTATGCCTATTTAAGAGTGTTTTAATATATTTATTTAGGTGTGTGAAGTGCATATCTTTAACAGAGAAGACAAAGAGAATGTCCAAGTATGAGTGAGGTTGGAGTTTCTCCTTATTAAGGGGAATGATTGTTGCAATTTGAAATGAAGCATTTGATTTACATTTCTTCATGTTTCTTCGCTGCCACAAGCATGATCGCACATGAAACTGTACCTTATGTCTGCTACATTTGTGCAAAAATAATTTAGATGCTTGTGGAACTACAGACTAGTTAATGAAATTACTTTACATTGTCTTTATTCCTACTTATTTATTTATTTATTTTGAAAGTGGACATGAAGGTGGATTTAATCCTTGGACCCATGACAGTTCAACTTGACATTGAAGCAGTTACTAGTTTACCTACTGTATACCAACACTTGACACTAATGAGTAATGCTGTTGACACTTGGTGCTGTCATATTTCATTCCATACATAATCAAGAGTGGTGTCTTGTTATATTACCTCATTGTTGAAATTGATCCAACTCTATTTAGAAACAACAGTACAATTAACAACAAATATACTGGCTATAGAAAATGTGGTGGGTGACTTGGGAATGTCGCACTGAACTTGCATTGTCTAAAATAAATTGATTACTTTGAGTCGTCTAGACTCAGTTAATGCCTGAGTTCAGTTCAGTTCGTGTGTAGCGCAGTGATACTATTCCAAACTTCTGAGAAGTTGCCTTTTTTTTAAAGGATTTTGTTGATCCGGTTCCGTTAATCTATAACTACCTTACTTTTTATTTGTTTGAGTGGACACATTAGAATAGATGGTCTTACAAACATTCTGATATTCTGTAAAAGTCGCTGTGGATCAGGGCAAGACTTTGAGTAGAAAGGCAGAGAAAACCATATAAGACTTTTGCCTCCATTCTGCTGATTGAACTGTAAATACAAAAGTTGCTCATCTTAAATCCGTTTGTGCAATTCCAATGTGACTGTAGCTTTTTTGTGTTCAATGTGGTGATACTTGTTTATTTATGGTATGTTTGTAATTTATGAGGAACTTTAAAATATTGCATTTTGCACTGTTGCGAAATGGAGCAATACACTGTAAAAAAAATGAAATAAAGACGTTTTCTGATGTGATGACTGGCTTGACAAGTTTGAACACATGTACACACTGGGTGGGAAAAAAGGTTAAACCTTTCTTGCTGCAGATTGTATCCCTGCATCTGCAAAAATGTCTCGCTGAATGTCGTTCAGGATTTGAGAAGCTGCTAAATTACCAAATAATATATAATATACAAACAAACACACTTAATGTAGTGTTGCTAGGACTGTTTGTTGCTAGGTTCACTATATACTGTGGTTTGGTACCGTCACAACATTCTCCTCTTTCACATTGATCTAAGTAGACAGCTGAACACTCTCACTTTACCCTTCTTGACCTCAGTCGCATGGCATTCAGACCTGTGGCTGTCTCTGCATACACTCAAACCTATCAACTCCCAGTCGCCCAAAACACGTAGAAACACAAGCCAAATTGACACAATCCAAAACACCTACAGCTTTGAATGGGGAAAAAAACGCTTTACTCGTGGTGTTTGATCACAAAAACAACGTTTTACATATTTTTCCTCTCCATTATGGGAATTATGAAACATTCTTGTGAGTTTAGGTGATAGCCTACTCTGGATTATTGTATTAATTTGTTTCATGAGACTATAAAACTTGAAAAAAAAAAGGGATGTTTAAACTTATATTAAAACCAAATAAATGCTTTTGAGGATTCCTAAGTGTGCGTGGACTGTGGCTGTGAACCACCTGAGTTTACAACCCGTCATAAATGTGCTCACTGGAAGAGTTGCTGATCTGGGTGTGCGGACGGTTCTTTCAAGCATTCCTGCCACTGAAGTCTGTTCTCTTTCCCCTGGTGTCACCGCATAGCCTTTATCAGGCCGTGGAGAGGCCTCCCTCCTCTAAACTGCCAACTGGAACACTACACATACCGTGAGAGGCCGTAAACTTTTTGAACGTGCAGTTTTATCCTTTAGATAAAATAGGGTCTGAAATGGAAACTTTTCAGGTCTGGAAAGCCCATGTTAGTGTGTTAAAAGCAGAACACTATTAAAGGCCTTAATGCTCCAGTAAAGCCAAAATCAAGATGTGTGCTTAGCAGCACAAAAGCCGTGCAGTAAAGTAGCATCTACTGTTGAACATTATTCAAAAGGAAGCAACATTAGTGAGATATTTCAATTACAGTATCCATCAATATTGTGTCAGCTTAGAACAAGGTTAGAGATCCCGACAAAACCACTGAAAGGGAATGTTCAAGTTAATGTAAAGCAACTTACAGAAGCTGAAGAACATGCCGGGCAGCTAATTATTCATAGAGCACAAAGACCAGAACAAATTGGAAAATGAAATTAATTAAATGTGGCACAGTAAAGGTTTAATGTTATCATTAAACCTGTTACATTACCAGTGTACATAAGTTGGACTTATTTCCAAGAATGTTGTATACATTACTTGAATGGATGTATTGTTTTAACTTATGTGCCGTATGGATAATAAAAATAAAACTATTGATTGATCAAATAAATATAAAAAACATCAGATCAAATGTGAGTAGAAATGTAACTTTGATATGCGTCCGTGATGCCCAAGGCGTTGCATGTTTATTCGGCAAATAATTATCACGGCACGTATTTTTCTGCGTTCCTTTTAACAGACATCAGAGTTCCAGGGAAATCATAACCTTATCCAACTTGCATCACAAAGCGAAATTACGCCCAATTTCCATACTGTGTATGCATATTTGCAACCTTGAAGTACACAATCTAAATACAATCTTCATATTGATTAGTATACTCATGTTGAACTTGAGGATTTAATCAAAACAGGGATCTACTATGTGTAACGTGTGTAAACACAACAGAGTTGAGAAATACATTTCCCCGTGAGGAAAAATAAAGTGTGTCTTCTTCTTCTTAAATTGATAAGTTAAAACGGTTTATCGGACTTTGACTGATCTTGCCTTCAAAGAAGAGCCAGTGTCCAATTAAGATTCCTTTATGGTCGTCCGTGTGAGAACTTTGGCACGTCAGATTCTCTGTTGGACCCCTGATGTTGGGGGCCTCATATCCAGACTCCGTTTTAGTGGCCTGAGGTGTGACTTTAGCACCGCTGCTCTCACCCTGCTGACTCTGGATAAATACAAGCGAGGGACTTCTTGGGGAGAGCCAAAGTTCATCCCACCACACATGGAGGGAATGACATTGTGAAAATGGCATTTAGGTCTCTTCTTTTATATAGATGTGATATATATCATTAAAAGAAACATGAAGTTTAAGCTTTAAGGAAAACCCAAGAATCCTACATTGGATATATATATATAACACATTAAAGCAGAACTGTGCTCGATTACATATATTATTATGGTGAGCCCAGACTGAAATAAAGTAATTGTTTTTTTCAATGTGAAACTATGTGGTCTTTTGTTAGGAAACAGCTCATTCAGGAACTGTGAGCCCCACCGTTTGATGGAGTCTGGAAAAATGAATGGGCTGTTTGTCTTTCTACATATAATGTTGCTTTTGGCTAGGCATCTGGTATTTCCCGTCCCGTTGAGCAATGTGACACAAAACTGGAGAAGTGAGATCTACAGTAGTAATCTAAACTTCTAAACAACGGGCACATTGGGAGCTATTCAATCCTAAATGTAGGACCAAACTAGAGTCTAAGGTTGTTTCAACAAGCTAGTTTGTACATTCCCACTAACTTTGTCCATCCACTTCTAACAAAACCATCCCAAAAGGCCTCACTTGAAATCCAGGCCACGAATTTGTCTTAACCCTATCATATAGGGTTAAGACAAATTAACATTACATAGGGAAGCAGTTCCAGACAGTCTGTCTCTGAAAGTATTCATGATGTTGCAGTCAATTGTATGCGTGAAAAAGATAATGGAGGTAGGGGTGTTTTTTTGTCTCCCAGTGTAATGGTGGGGAATAACAACAACAACAAATGCAAAATTATTTTAAGAATTATTATATCAATAATTTGGAAAGCTCAGGTTAACTCATGACTTGCCACCTTGGAGCTGTAAAAAATCAAACAAAAACCTTTAAGCAAACATGTTAACAATTATTTTATCAAGTTAACAGTTTACAAATACTGTATTTACTTCTTAAATCTGAGCATGTTAACATAACTATTGTAAGTTGATAAAATGCTAACTTAATAACTCTTGAAGTACAGTTTAGGGAAACTGGAACTATTGATTTTCCAAAGTCAAGATGAGATTCATCCTTTGGGTACCTCAAATATCTTGAGCAAAATCGACAGTATTTATGTCTTGAGTTTAAGGTGAGACGTAATATTTTATTACAATTTTGTTGCCGATTTCTACCAGTCGACCCACTCTTGGTTTTGTATGTAACATAGCTTCCTTGTACCAATAATGGGTAATTTCTTCCTTGTACCAATAATGGGTAATTTCTTGGGAAAGAGTTGCAACCTTATTATAATCTTGGTGGAAACTTGGTGATGAACTCTGCCTGAAGTATAACTGAAACTGGTATGAGCTCACAGTAAAAAAATCCCAGGTTGTTAACAGCATTTGGCTGCCTTCCTTGAGGAATATTGCGAGGAAAGGGTGAGTCACCCATTATCCCATTATCTTGAACCCATTATCTAGTTAAACTTTTTGCTTTTCCATGATGATCTAACACCAGACTAAAAAGGTGCTTTCGCATGAATATAAATGATAACTATCTGTTTGACACTGATTTCCATGGAATCGATAGATAACTCAGTTTAATTTCCACTGTTCCAAATAATGAGAAATACAAAACACACTAAGGTTTTCAATCAACGTTGAGGAAAATGATTCAGAGGCTCATTTCTAGGAAAAAGTCAAAGATATGATCTAAAAGTTTTTTTATGTTTAACTTGAGTTGAGAAGTAGTTATATTTTCACTATTCTGTATTCCCATTTCATTTTTTCAACAAACTATAGTCACAGTGTTACGTCGAATCACAGGACTCTCCTGGATGACATACAGTATAGGTTTATGTCATGATCAGCTTATTTGAACTTTGTTTTTGAGAAATCATGTTTGTCCATTGTTTATCTCTTGCTAACTAAACCTTTTAATCAAACTCATTTTATTTATCATATTTTTCATTAAGAGATATTTACCCCCACAACAAATCCAACATATCGTGATTGAGTAAATGTGTTTTCCCTTCCCTTCCTTAATTTAATCATCACCAATACTTTTCAAAAGACCTCATGAAAGAAAAAACAAGAAGTGAGGATACCCGGCCCGGAGGAAGCCCGGGGTCCCCTTCTGGAGCCAGGCCCAGAAGGAGGACTCGTCGGTGAGCGTCTGGTGGCCGGGCTTGCCACGGAGCCCGGCCGGGCCCAGCCGAAAAGGCAACGTGGGCAACACCTCCGCTTCTCCGTCCCGCGGGCCCACCACCTACGGGAAACAGCGATGGGGTCGGGTGCGCTGCCAGAAGGGTGGCAGTGAAAGCGGAGGGTCTCGACGGACCAGACCCGGGCGACAGAAGCTGGCTTTGGGGACGTGGAATGTCACCTCTCTGGGTGGGAAGGAGCCGGAGCTTGTGCGGGAGGTGGAGCGTTACCAGTTGGATCTGGTTGGGCTCACCTCTACGCACAGCGTCGGCTCTGGAACCTTACTTCTGGATAGGGGTTGGACTCTATTCTTCTCCGGAGTTGCTCAAGGTGTGAGGCGCCGGGCGGGTGTGGGGATACTCACAAGTCCCCGGTTGGGTGCTTCGTTGTTGGAGTTTACCCCAGTGGACGAGAGGGTCGCCTCCCTACGCCTGCGGGCTATGGGGGGGAAACCTCTGACTGTTGTGTGTGCTTATGCACCCAACAGCAGTTCAGAGTATACAGCCTTCTTGGAGACCCTGCAAAGAGTCCTGTATGGGGCTCCTGAAGGGGACTCTTTAATCTTGCTGGGAGACTTCAACGCACATGTGGGCAATGATGGAGACACTGGGAGGGGCGTGATTGGGAGGAACGGCCCCCCCTGATCTGAACCGGAGTGGTGGTTTGTTACTGGACTTCTGTGCTAGTCATGGATTGGCCATAACAAACACCATGTTCGAACATAAGGATGCTCATAAGTGTACGTGGTACCAGAGCACCCTAGGCAGAAGGTCCATGATCGATTTCGTTATCGTATCATCGGACCTGAGGCCGTATGTTTTGGACACTCGGGTAAAGAGAGGGGCGGAGTTGTCAACTGATCACCATCTGGTGGTGAGTTGGGTCGAGTGGCGGGGGAAGCCTCTGGATAGACCTGGTAAGCCCAAATGTGTAGTTCGGGTGAACTGGGAACGTCTGGAGGAGGCCCAAGTTCAGGAGGCTTTCAACTCACACCTCCGGCGGAGCTTTTCAGGCATTCCTGTGGAGGTTGGGGACATTGAACCAGAGTGGTCGGTGTTCAAAGCCTCTATTGCCGAAGCTGCGGCGGGGAGCTGTGGTCTCAAGGTCCTAGGTGCCTCAAGGGGCGGTAACCCTCAAACCTCCTGGTGGACACCGGTGGTCAGGGAAGCCGTCCGACTGAAGAAGGAGGCCTTCAGGGATTTGTTATCCCGGGGGACTCCCGAGGCAGTTGCAAGGTACCGACAGGCCCGAAGGGCAGCAGCCTCATCCGTGGCCGAGGCAAAGCAGCGGGTGTGGGAGAAGTTCGGAGAAGACATGGAGAAGGACTTTTGGGCGGCACCAAAGTTGTTCAGGAGGGGGAAGCAGGGAACCATCCAAGCTGTGTACAGTAAGGATGGGACGTTGTTGACCTCAACTGATGGAGTGTTAGGGCGTTGGAAGGAACACTTTGAGGAACTCCTGAACCCGACAACTCCGCCCTCTATGTTAGAGGCAGAGCTGGAGTATGACGGGGGATAAACACCAATCTCCCGGGGGGAGGTCACTGAGGTCGTCAAACAACTCCACAGTGGCAAAGCCCGGGGGTGGATGAGATCCGCCCAGAAATGCTGAAGGCTCTGGGTGTTGAGGGACTGTCATGGTTGACACGTCTCATCAACATTGCGTGGAAGTCGGAAACAGTACCGAAGGAGTGGCAGACCGGGGTGGTGGTTCCCCTTTTTAAAAAGGGGGATCAGAGGGTGTGTGCCAATTACAGAGGCATCACACTACTCAGCCTCCCCGGGAAAGTTTACTCTAAGGTACTCGAAAGGAGGGTCAGGCCGATTGTCGAACCTCAGATTGAGGAGGAACAATGCGGATTCCGTCTTGGTCGTGGGACGACGGATCAGCTTTTTACTCTCGCAAGGATCCTGGAGGGGGCCTGGGAGTACGCTTATCCGGTCTACATGTGTTTTGTAGACTTGGAGAAGGCGTATGACCGAGTTCCCAGGGAGTTACTGTGGGAGGTGCTGCGGGAGTATGGGGTGAGGGGGTCTCTACTCAGGGCCATCCAATCTCTGTACTCCCAAAGCGAGAGCTGTGTCCGGGTCGTCGGCAGTAAGTCGGACCCATTTCCGGTGTGGGTTGGCCTCCGCCAGGGCTGCGCTTTGTCACCAATCCTGTTTGTAATATACATGGATCGGATTTCGAGGCGTAGTCATGGGGGAGGGGGTCTGCAGTTCGGTGGACTAAGGATTGCACCACTGCTTTTTGCAGATGATGTGGTTCTGATGGCTTCATCGGTCTGCGACCTTCAGCACTCACTGGATCGGTTCGCAACCGAGTGTGAAGCGGCTGGGATGAGGATCAGCACCTCCAAATCTGAGGCCATGGTTCTAAGCAGGAAACCGATGGACTGTCCACTCCAAGTAGGGAATGAGTCCTTACCCCAAGTGAAGGAATTCAAGTATCTCGGGGTCTTGTTCTCGAGTGAGGGAACAATGGAGCGTGAGATGGGCCGGAGAATCGGGGCAGCGGGAGCGGTACTGCAGTCGCTTTACCGCACCGTTGTGACGAAAAGGGAGCTGAGCCAGAAGGCAAAGATCTCTGTCTACCGGGCCATTTTTGTTCCTACCCTCACCTATGGTCATGAAGGATGGGTCATGACCGAAAGAACGAGATCGCGGATACAAGCGGCCGAGATGGGTTATCTCCGCAGGGTGACTGGTGTCTCCCTTAGGGATAAGGTGAGAAGTTCGGTCATCCGGGAGGGACTCGGAGTTGAGCCGCTCCTCCTTCGCGTCGAAAGGAGCCAGTTGAGGTGGTTCGGGCACCTAGTTAGGATGCCACCTGGGCGCCTCCCTAGGGAGGTGTTCCAGGCACGTCCAGCTGGGAAGAGACCAAGGGGTAGACCTAGGACCAGGTGGAGGGATTATATCTCTTCGCTGGCCTGGGAGCGCCTTGGGATCCCCCAGTCAGAGCTGGTTGATGTCGCCAGGGAAAAGAAAGTTTGGGGCTCTCTGCTGGAACTGCTACCCCCGCGACCCGACCACGGATAAGCTGGAGAAGATGGATGGATGGATGGACCAATACTTTGCTGTCTTTCTTAATACAGCCTAAGGGCGAAAGCTATTAATTATTTGCTGTTGTTAAGGGAATGCTTCTTAAAAACGTACAGCCAAATTAATAAATGAACATATTAAAGTTGAATAAATCTGACAAATTAAAGTGGTTCTTAAGATTAAAGAATAAGACAAGTTACGATATCTTCGGGCAGCTTTGAAATGTCACAATGTGTTTTTGTTGGCCACGCATTCAATCTTTCATGTCCCTACTTGCTCCAGGTCAAGTGTTTCACACATTGCTTACTAATGTACTCAGTAAAACTACACTGCAAATCATGTGAGAGGCAGACATTAACTCAGTACACTAAGGAAAGATCAAAGACAGGTCAATCTAACCTGTTTTAACAAGGATTCTACTGATGTGAGATAAGGCATTACCTTTCATTTAACAAGATGTTTTATTTTAAGTTAAATCACATGCAGTTCAATCAGTAATCTTCATTGATTAAATTACTTGAGCTCTATGGCCCATCAAACAGGCATTTAGAAAACAATAATACAGTATCAGGAAGACTGAAAGGTGACAACGACTGCTCTTCAGTTGGATTTAACAAGCTGATGACTGTTGCTGCCTCAGGTGCATCCGTTTAACAATCCTGCTGAACAGATTGGCGATACCTGACAGCAAGATGCACACGTTTCGTTTTATGACTACAGCAGCTCACCACAGACAATGATCTAATAAGCACACACAAGACGATCATGAGTGTTTGACTGCTGTCTGATTGATAAGACCAATTGACACTTTCCATGGAAAATGACTAGTGAGTCATGAGTTTTGCAACCCAAAAACTTTAAATAATAACATCAATCCCAAAAGGTCCAACATCTCATTTGATTCCATTCACTTCCCAATGAACTTTATACAATATTGTCTGTTAATTGATTGTGTGTTGCATTACACTGTATGTTACTTAAGAATGAAATGTAAATAAAGAGGAATAAAAGCTGATTTTACTGTGAAAAAGTAGCACAAGTTGATTTTAGGCTTGTTTGTTTGAGTGATATTAATTTCTTAGGTGGTGGATTTCTCATTTTGGAATCAACCAACTCAAGGCAAGAGGTTTATGCAAACAGGATATGTTTGCCTACACCTATCGCCTTGTGAAAATTAGAGCCTTTGAATACACAACAATCCTGTTTAAACTATCTTGCCTTCCCACATCAGAAAAAAATGATAAAAAGGACTATAGACTAAAGGAAAATATTTCATAAAGTAGAGAAAGAACCATAAACAAAGTTTGAAAACAATGTGATACCTGATACATTCACATCCTCAGCCAAAATATTAGTGATGGTTTGTCTATTTTTAACATCTACAGGGTTTTTTCTTTTTAATTATAAGAACAAAAACAAGGGAACCAACCATAGTTCAACACTATATTTTAGTTTAATTTCACTGACGTGTTTAAAGTATTTTGGACAACAATAAATAGACTACTTAAGTATGCAGGCCCTTTTCATGTCTGGACATGCCAGTGGAAGCTCCCATCTTCCATTTTGATTGACACACACCATCCAGTGACCACTCATTGCAGTAGTGACCCAACAATGAGCTCCATTTAGCTCCTGAAGGTGTGAAACGGCACACTTCAACTCAAACCCCCCTGTCTTTGTTGTTGGGATTGATTTAACAGACAGAGGCAACTCACAGAAAGTGTGAGTCCCACTGGTTATTCCCACACACACACACACACACACACACACACACACACACACACACACACACACACACACACACACACACACACACACACACACACACACACACACACACACTGTAACACAGCCCCAAACTCCACCCCTCTTACGCAGACACACTCTCACCGGTCTGCCTATACAACCCTCACCCTGCCCACTTCTCCCTCAGTACTATCTAACTGCAGCAGGGTGAGCATTGCACTCTTGGATTACATTCATCCATCACAGAAGGAGTACAGTTTGCCTTCAAAGCGGCACAAAGCCCAACAGAGCACGGCAGCATGGGGAGCAGCATGTCATGTGTCCCCCAAAACAATTTAAGATATTCCAGCAAGAGTTTCATACGCAGAAACAGGTAAGAACAATCCAGCTTCTCCAGGTGTTCTTACTGTACTGAACTCATTGAGTGACTTGTGTCCTCGGCTGTTATTTTAGACTGTGTTTCAGCTGGAAGGAATTCTTGGTATTTCTCTGCGATTTAACCGGTGGGGTTAAACAGAGGTTGTGAAGTTTGTGAGGCCAGGGTCAGGATCATGTGGTAACACAGGATAGTCCCTCAGTCGTGCCTGAGTGGTGCCCTTCTGGCCAACGGTGTCAATGATCCAGTTACCATTTGCCTCCTCTTTGCCAGCTGTCAGTGAATCTGGTTTCCCTCCGAAATCAGGACTTGACCCCATTCATTATTAGGATCACATGTTAGCAATTATAGTTAATAGCTGATCATATTTGGTTGTATGACACCTGATATGGAAGGTAATAGCTTGTAGTAATCTATCCTTAGAAAACAAATACAGGAGCTGACTAACATTAATGGGTTATTCTTGGTCTTCTGTCTTGTTTTCTTTCATCCTCAAGGATTATATGCCTGGGCATGTTACCCTCACACTAACCCACAATGCTGGACCAACACATCTGACTCTAATTAGTCTCTTCCTTACTCTTGCTCTCTGTGCCGTGTGATGATTCAGGGTCTGGTTTTGTCAAACGTGCCATTTACCTCTACATTTTCAAATAAAAACAGACGCCCTTTAAAAACAGTTTGGTTTCAGAAACCCAACTGCTCATACTTGAACACTGATACACCTTCCAAATTGGGTCAACGGTTCAGTGTGGACAATGCGTTCAGTGTTCCCGTTTCCTGTGTACCCTACTAACTCTTTGTGTTGGTCTGTCAGGCCAGGCTCAGGTATTCCCCTCAGAGAAGGAGTGAGAATTGGTTGAATGCCACTGCAGTGACTTGGAGAATGTTGGGTGTGCAAATACGCTACCTGTCTATTATCTACATTCCTCTTTCACTTTGCAACTGCATCAGTGTGGTTTTCCTTTTTTCCCTGTACATAAATGAGTTCTTCACATGGTCTTCTGGAGGAAAGCATCACTCACTAAACACAAATCAATTACTAATGCTGGACTTCCTGATTAGACAGACCTTGATTCCCACCATGCAAACAAAAGGCTGCGTTGTTGCAATGCGGACCACGGACATACTATATGTGCAGATAAGCAGATCAACTACAGGCAGAGCTTGTAAAAGCCTTATCATTGCAGTGAGGGAGCTTCCTCATAAATATGTGACACTAATGGTAACAGATGAGGGTCATGTTAAACAAAGAAGGGCATTGAATGCTGATTTTCCTATGCATATCCTCACTATCAGAAACACAAGACATGATTGTTTTTATCATTTAAATGGCTGGCATTGATGAAGTGAGGACCAAGAAAGGGGCTCAGTTTATATGACATGAGACACAAATCACGATTTACAGTCATCAATCTGCCGTGAGATCTGTCAGGGAGTGTAGATTCAGTGTGCGACTTAATGAATAGGAAAAAGGGGAAACACCGAGAAATAAGTCCCTGACTGAATTTAAAATGCAACACAGTAGAGCAAGGACTGTTGTATTCAGGTCAACTCTCCATCTGACAACAGCAGATGACAGTAAACTCCCAGAAACAGGAAATATTCCTTGTTCAAACTGTGTTGGGTAATTAACTGAACAGCAAACAGAATAGATGGTAAACATTTGGGATTGAGTGGTAAAACTTGATTTTCCTATCTCTCTTGCAGCAGCCGCCTGTTTCGCAAGAAATATCCCCAAGAGGGACAGGAAAAGTCCAACAGCATCATTAATATCCTGTGCACTGTCACCCCCAGAAAGGTAAGAACTTCAATCAATATCTAGGAGATGGTGACGGCATGAAACTCAATAGTTTGCATACCAACAAAATAGCTCTCCTATAAACTGCAACCTGTTTGCAATTAGATTTTTAGTACTATGTGTAAATTAATTGTAACAGCAGGTCTAACTGGTTTACTCATGTCATGTCTAAACACTAACATAATGACTGGTTGCAGGAAATGCACTATAAAGATCTGCAGAAGATAGACAACATAAAATGGGATCCTCCGTTCCCCTACGACCCAGCCAGTGGCTGGAAGAAGAGCAGCATCAATGTGAAGAATTACGGACGAATGATTCACAGCTCCAAAGTTCGTTTCCGTTTCCTTCACTGCCAGGTGAGTGGTGCAAAAGTACTTTTTAATGAGTATGTTGAAATATCCGGAAAGCAACTATAAAGATAACTAAACTAATGCTGCACAATCCAGATTGCGGTTAATGAGGTCTTGAAACAATTGCCAAGCCCACAATTACACATCATGCAAGTCATATGAGGGTGTCAACAACAAAAATAACAAACGAAAAAAACAGGTGGAGAGGAACAGGATGTTACTCTGCAGCCACCAAACACACAAATCACTGCTGGTATTGACGTGGTGGCTGGTGAATAATCCAATTCATTCTCAACAAAGCTAACCGCAACCTATGTTTGGACATGCTCGCCTCTGCTACAGTTGTGAAACAACTCCAAAAGAAAACCTCAGGGTAGAGAGTTCCTCAGATCCCAGAGACTGATAGAGGACGCACCGGCTCAGATCGGTGTGAACTGCTATTTGTCAGAGCTGACACAACAGCTCTGTCAAAAACTAAAAACTAAAGATGTATTGAAGGAATACCGTCATGGCAGCAAAGAACACATTGTGTTATAACAGAAAACACTATCACACAGGAAGGAAATATGTATTACTAAGTAATTACAAAAGAAGCCATACATGAATCAGTAAAGAAACTAAGGGATTTTTTGTATTAGTAGATGATACAAGACCAAACTGTTCTAGAAATAAATACATGATAAGCATACATAATCCCTGTCAGGGTTTCAAAGAATAATACATTTTTATCAGCACATATTATGAATATATTTTCTAAATAAATGTTGGCCAATCTGTGAAATCACCTGCTGTACTGTACACACATGTCAATAAATAAAGTAGTTATTTTCTTGCTAAACTAATTCTGAGACAGGACTAACTATATCAGAATTTTACATGCAACTGTAACTCAAACTTTTTATTAACAGTTCTTAAATAATAACTCTCGTTTTCTGCAGGATGTACATGACTGCTACCTGGATCTCTTTCAGACGCATCTCCATTTTGTCTCCAACAACACAACTGGACTGACATACCAGGTGAGTTTTTTAAAGTAATATTATATAAAACATTTTTAATCCATGCTTTCAGGGTATGAGCTCACCTCTAATCAGGGGTTATTTGTATAGTTTGAATATCCCTCTAGGGCAGTTTGATGTTAGGTCATACTCACTTTGACATGCCTACCCTGCCAACCAGCTTTGCGTTGGTAAACATGATGATGATTGTTCACCTGTGTCATAAAGCATGAGCAGCCATTACTCATCATTTTACTTTGTCTGTGGAGAGACCAACTCCATGTAAAAAAAAGACAACTAAGCAGCACCTGTATTCAGTATTAGTCAGAATATTAAAGACGGCAAATGTCAGGCAGACATAAATACATCATCGATTTACGATGCTGACTTAATTTGATAGTTACAATTTAGAGCTGAATAGTTTGCTCAACAAGAGCAAGGGAAATGTTACAGACACTGCTTTTGGTATGGAATGAGAAAATGTTTTTGTTGTCCAAAGAAGCGTGGTCAAGCTTTTTGTTGTTTTGTGTGCAGGGAACTCTTCCATTGAAAGAACTCAACATCTGCAACCTGCAACAGAACTGCAACCACAGCCAACCCCAGGAATTCGCCTTTCAAATAAACGGTACGTTTGGCTAGAGAAGACACAAGTGGGTGTTGGCACAGAGCCCTAGAATGTTGTAATCATCAGTTTTGAGTTGTATTGGTAGTTTTGAATTAAGCTAATCAATCACTCAGTTTACAGACTAGAACCAGTTAATCCAACAGGAGCTTCAAACTTCTAAAAAAACAAAACGGAGAAGGAACAAGATTTGTAGAGAGGGTTCTGGTTATTTTGCTCATATTATCTAAATCTAAAGTTTATAATCTGTCATTAGTTTTAGTCCTGCTGGTAGTCTTTGTTTGTCACGTGATCAGTTAAAGATCAAAGTAAAAATTCTCCCAAAACAATCACAGGATATTTTCAACTGCAGCATTTCCTATGTTGTCACATTCCAGTGATTCAAAGGTTCTTCACCTCCACTCAACCCCAAGACTAACTAGAGCTGGGCCCCCTTCACCCTTGGTCAGGGGGACAAACCCGCATTAAAGGCTATAATGCTTGTTAGACAACAGGTGCACTCCAGTCAGCCCAGCTGTCGCGCAAAAAAGCCAGGCAACCACTCTTAGCCTTGTCACTTTATATAATCTATGGCGCATTTTGAAAACAAATGTTCAGGTTAAAGTCTAGTGGGAAATGCCACTTAGCTTTGGACCTCTGAATGAATGAAAACAATCTGAAACTTGACTTATTTTCATAACTAGAAATAAGATGCTGTAGTGATTAGAGGGCTTTGGTCTTTGCCTGGGAAAAAATGAAAGTCTCGGATTGACGTAACATAATTTGACTTTGCAACTTCCCGGATTAAGCTTGTTTTTTTGTGACATTACCGTTGTTTTAATAGCTCAGGGTGAACCTTTATTTACTTTATGGGGGCATCATTGACAGGAAACATAGAGGAAGCATGACGAAATCCTGAGTCATGTAGAGATTTCCTCCTGCGCCTTCCTCTCAAGGAACTGAGAATATGAATCAGCTTGAGTGTATGCGCTGTTGGTGAGTTAGACGGTGACAAAGCAAACACAGCATGAGAGAGATGGTAAGAATTCCCGGAAACCTTCAGATGGTTAATGTAGCTGTTAGATAATGATACTTAATTACTTTTAACAAGTTAATGGCCTCAGTAAACTGACTGTTTGAATAAGACAGTCTCATTATGTGCTTTCAGTCCACTGGCTTGAAATGTGGAGAAACATAACTTTTACGGGAGTAACATGGTCAAGGTCTAACATTAAGTAAAACTAGGATGGGAAAAGAAAGTCAACAGATAAGTCCAGAGTGGTTGCTTATTAAGGAGCAGTCAGTCGACTATGGTTCCCAACAATTACAGTACAAAGCCATGGGGTTAGAATGAAATAGGCTATCTCTGCTGGTTATCTCTGGTATGTGTCGGACTGATAGATAGAGAAGAATTCCAGCTTTTCATCCCAGGTCCTGCTCATTTTTGGTAAGCAGTTTATGGGCAGGGGGGGTTGGAGAGTCTGCTACAATTTTTAAATACCTAACAAGCATGTCAGGGGGAACCATCCACATGAGGTCTTAAATGTGGTTTACCATCCTGAACATGTGCTAACATTTATTGTACTTATTGCACACCGTGTTCTAGACAGTCAGAAAAGAAGATTGTGAATGCCATTAATGATTTACCACCATGGTTGAAATCTTTCTAAGAAAGGCTCAGAAAAAAAGACTAGGGGATATATTCCCATTTTTAACTTGTGACTTTGCACCCTGCAGGTGTCGGCCTTAACCCCATCATCGTCTATTGTGCCAACCAAGAAGAAATGGACCTATGGTTTGGCCTGCTCAAAGAAAACATTGAAGCCAATGGGGGAACTGCAATTGCACCCGAAAACTACACCAGAGTGAGAGTAAGTTCAGCAACACTAATGCCACATTGCCCGCAAATAGACTTTGTTATATCTTCAGGGTGCATACAAAACTGGCTCCTGGGCTTCAATAATAACATCCCTTTAAAACAAAAACAAAAACAAACAAGCACTTGGATTAGCCTGGAAATAATTAGTCTAGTCTTTAACCACTTCTGATATACAAAGTGCGTGTGTGGTTGTATAGATGAGATGAGTCAATTAGGTCACTGCTGGCTCTCCCTGATGCCAAGGTAATAGGGAGTGGCATTGACCGCATCACCGCTTACATGAAATCTACAAAAGGCTAAAGTGCTGACTCCACACCCACAGGTGGGAAATGGCTGATGAAAGGCATGAACCTAGATCTGTCACGACAGAAGACAACAGCTGAACTGATGATCCATTATAAGCCTTAGCTTAGGAGCCTTAATAATAAACAAACGAGTGACATTCTGAGAAAAATATCTAAATCAACACTTTTACATTTGCTAAAGGGTAAAGCACTGTTCATATTTACTTTGCTTATGATTGTCTCCTTTTCAACTACTACAGCTGAATCAGAATGAGACTAAAGGCAGAGAGGAGCTGAGGAACTCCATAAACAGAGAACCAATCTATGAGTGGGAGGGCTCCCAGCGGGACAGCTTGGGAACCATCATCCATGTCACCAAAGTGCAACTACAGCACCTGCCCTGCCAGGTAAGACATTGCTGCTGCTTATCAAGAGTGAATCACTGTCACCGATGAAAAGGAAGTGAAACACATCATCTTGGTTGTTTCCCTCTCATTTATGGAAATGTACAGTACAGCAGACTATAACTCGTCATAGATACAGGTTTTCATGTCTGGGAATTGTTCACATGATGTAAAAAGCAGGATAATATCCATTCTAAATCCAGGTGACTCATAGTTTTTAAATTGTGCAACACATATTACCTCAACACAATGAAAGGAATGAGTGGAAAGGGTGGAACCCATATTTTAGCAAATGGCTCCTTTGGTGCAACAATATTATCTTTATTTTCCCGTCAATGTGTAAGACAGTGTCAGACACCTGCAACTAACTTTGGAAAAACATATTACTCCTTGTTAACCAAATCACAAATAAATAATGCTGATGCAGCTTCACATAGCAGCCAATAACAACACTTGTCATGACATGGCTTGCATGAATATCTGTAATTAATTCACTGTGGGAAATAGCGGCAGCCTGATTGAAGTGTGTGAGATTTAGGGCCTGGGTGTGTGAAAGACATTGGCCCAGCTCACGCAGTGACTCGACTCACCTCACAGCTGGAATGTCAGCTGTCTGTCCCGACACACCCTCTGAGAGGGAGAGGAAACATAAACTCTAAGTCTGCCCGCACCTTTAAATATACCGCTAACTGGTTCCACTGAAGATCTTACTGGGATTTAAACTGTGCCTCTCAAAAGTATATTTAAAGGGCACAATTTTATGTTTGCACAATGTGTCACAGTTTATTCATAGTCTTATCTTCATCTTCAGTTATCAGGACTTATTTTCTTACCTAATGAAAAAAGTATTCAGTGTCATTCTTCTTTTATAATGCAGAAACATGCAAATATTCCAGAGATAAATTACATTTCTTCTTTAAGTGATTTTTTTTTTAAATCCTCACCTTGTACATAGATGAAAAATGGATTTCTCCACATGGAAATAATCTCTTGTGTTGCTTTATAAACGTTAAGATGCATGGTTGTTATTTTATTGTCCATAAAGTGTAATTTAATGATAAAAAGTAAGCAAAACATAAACTATGGTTTAATGGTCATAACATACAAATGACAATAGTATTCTACTCAAGCATAAGAAAAGCACTGTTCCTTTTCTGCAATGAAACCCAACTACATAAATCTTATTAGCAGCTATAATCTTGTGTCTGCAGGAACAGAGTGACAGACTGCTGGTTATGTATCCAGCGACGCTGATCATCCTATCAGAGGAGAATGATGCGCTCTTCTATAAGGTAACATTGACCTTTCTGTACAACCTAATCATGTCCTGATCTGTATGCATACAGTATGTCAAGTGTTTGCAAAGACTTGTGTTAAAGAGTCATTATGATTACAGGGGAAACTTGAACTGAACATGATTTCTGTGACCACACCCTGCCAAGACGTCAAGCCCAACACCTTTATGATTGAAGGTAAATACAGTGAATCATTGTGCTGCTCTACTTCAGTTTCGTTAGCACAGTGGCATTTAAAAAGCCATGTTAAATGGATTTAAATGTGTACATTCTTATGCATGTTTCACGCTATGTGGCCTTTTCACTGAATCTGCTAGCGTCACAGAGTGTAACCCTCCATGAATGAGTTGGTTTTATCCCCAGTGAATGACAATCTGACTATGGCACATTCCAGTGAGCGACAGACCGAATGACAGGCTTTGTCCCCCCCCTCTCTTCCCAGGGAAGCTGATCAACCCCATAGTGGTGTCGTGTCTGGATAGGGCTGAGTTCTGCGACTGGATCCAGCATTTCAAAAGTGCTGACGTGCCCGTTCTCAGCCCTCCGCCACCTGTGTATGACATCATCTACACCCCGACGCACAGAGAGGTGAAGCCTGCCCTCCTTCCTTTTTACAATACTGGAGTATGACGAAAAGTGATAAAGACATTGAATGTAGCCATGCCTCTTTTGTAAATTAACATTCACCATGACTATGTTTAGGATTTACAACTACTGCTGCTACTCAGTCAACAGTCCAATAGAAGTCTGAGAAAGTAAAAAAGTTTGACAGCTTTGCTCATTGTTCCTTAGTCAAATATTTAAACAATATTCTTCTCCCCTTTAATTCATAGGCTCCACAGTTTGAGAGGTGGAGTGGAAACAGCCATGGACGCTCTGAGTCTCTTAAGTTTAGCCAGTCTGGTAGTGGATTTGGGTCCCACAACCTTCAGTTACCCATTCATGAAGACAACCCTCTCTCCCCAGGATACACCGAACCCCTCTGTGTAAGTCAGCTGTAATTCAAGTATCCTTTAACTAATAACCTAAGCAAACACACCAATATTGGATATAAATGTGGTAGGAGTTAGTTGTTCATTGCTAAAAAAAAACGTTGTGTTTGTTTTGGTGGAGCTGAGCAGCAACTGTTTTCTTTCACAAAGTTAATTATTAAGCCAGGTCTGGAGACCAAACTGCTCACGTTTCAAATGCTTAGGAGATGATCCTCCGGCCGTCCAGTAAAAACATTCAAAACAAAGTCAGATTTGTTTTACTAAAACAACATAAAAAAGTTTTCTTGCAAACTTCAGTCTCTTCAGTACTGAAGCACTGTGCATTATCAGGACTTATCACCAACTCCCCCGGGACAGGGGCTATGCAGGCTGACTCCAAATCCAATTAGTATTAAGTGTAGAGGGCTCAGTGCCCAGAAGACATGTTTTTTACAGCTCCTGACCTGAACTACCGACCTCCCAAATTAATTTAATGGAGACCTGTTAACAAAGAAACAAAACATAATGAAAATATCTATTGGTGAAGACAGAATAAATAGTTCAAAAGCTAAAAGAGAAAACTTTGGTCTGACATTTGCCTTGGGTGTTTTTGTCTGTCCTTACAGTACAGCTCAAGTCGTCCCTCCTCAACTGAGACTGCCCGTCTAGGCAGCAGGAACAACAGCGTGTCTTCCCACACCAGGCTTGAGCGCGACCTACGACCTTCGTCACTGCGCTACTCCTCCCCGCAGCGCAGCTCCCACCTCCAGCCTGCGGAGAGCGCAGTGCGATCTCAGGTCTACAGCACACCCTACTCTGCTCTGCATCGTGCCAGCCCTCAGCGGCTGGAGAAAGCTCCACTTGTAAAGGTAATTCAGTCTGGCGTCTAACTTGCTAATATTCCCATTGAGAGTGCTGACTTATTTTACATGTCATGTGAACAGTAACTAAAATAGGCACAACCAGTAGGCTTAGAAAGGTCATGTAAATGGTGTTAACAAACAGGGTAATGGAAGCATTTCAGCAGATTGAGGTTGACAGATAAATCTTCTTCATGGTACCAGTGATAAAAGGTCTATGAAAAACTTAAGCCACCAATCAGAGGAAAATTGTATCCACATATTCTTATGGCAGTTGGGAGTTCAGTTTTTATACACAGCCGTGACAGCTGAATTTGATTTGTGAGACAACAGATTGCTGTCACACCAGCACTGCTGCAGATCATGACATGGGATGGGTCCAAAACCTGTATTTGGTAATATGATCATACACTGTGGCTTATGTGATGGCCTTCTTTGAACTACGTGAGAGAGAGAGACAGATAGAGACAGAGGGAACATTTATTTTCATCTTATCGCTTGGTGTTTAAAACGTTGAATCTTTTGTGATCAGTCCAACAGCTGGAGCACCCCTCAGACATCCTTGAACATCTCACTGAACACCCCCCAGCGCCACTCGGACATGTGCGCCCCCCGACAGCCCTTGTCACCCCTGTACGATGAGCCCTGCAGCCCCGAAATCTACTCCCTGGATAAGGCCAGACCAGTGGTAAGTGGGTCAATGATACTGGATCCATAGACTCCATTTACACCTGCACAGCCTGTACAAGATAAAGCAGTGTACAACCTCAAACGCACACTTTCAGTTAACAACATTGCTGTTGATGCAGAAAAGTGGTAAAGAAAAGATCTGAAAAATGTGGGAGGGCTCATACACTACTAAATGTAATTCCAATTAGTTAAATAAATAAGAAATATGTTGACCAAAATTTATCATAGCAGCTTTACCCTTTTCCAAGATCCATTTTACTACATGGAGAAATTATCGTGATTGTTCATCATCATATTATCGTTGGTCATTATTATCATTATAAGGTCATCTCAATTTGGATTGGTTGAAAAAGCAATTTTTTGCATGACAAATTACCTCAACTAATCAAATTATACTTGCAGCTCTACTTATAGCTTCATACTCTGACACATCTTATTCTGTTCTTCAGCAGAAGAGCTGGCAAGAGCCAATTCAGCACCACCAACATCAGCAGGGCCCCCAGCTGCTACCCTCCTCCTTCCAGCTCCACACCCCTCCCATGGGCAGGCGCTGCAGGAGAAGCCTGATCCTGACCAATTCCCAGGGACAGGCTCTGGGCCTGGAGATGGAGACTCCTCAAAGCCAAGCCGAGCAGAGAGCAGAGGCCGTGTCAAGGCTAAAGCTGCTGCCTGTGCCCAGCCAAGTTCAAGAAGAGCAGGTGAGAAACACATAGAAACTCCCAGAACACTCTGGTTTCTGGAATGCTTTGGCACATAGTGCAACAGCAATGCACTGTATGGTAGCAGCGTGTGTATATATACTTGATCTGCAGATAATATTTGAACAGGTGCCACAGATGAAACAGATATTTTTGGGAATGTGAGAATGTTTGTTATACATGATCACAGGAAGTAACTTTCTATTGCTTTCACATCTTTTCATAGATTCACTTCCCGTCAAGCTCTGCAAGAAACACCTCCCAGATGCCTTGTGGTTACTCACCAGGTAAGAACTGAAGGCATGCAATCATAAAACTGACAATAATTCCTCTGTTTATTATTAGTGTGCAGAGTTCAAGTATGATTATAAGTTATGACAGAAAAATCATCCATCTTGTCAGAAGAAAAAAAAAGGCAGTGCTTTCTTTTCTTGACACATCTAAACTACATTTTGATTTCTATTGAAAAACAATGGGCAGCTATAAGACTGCATCCATATTTCTTCACAACTCTGCATTATGAATACCATCACTAGCAGCCACCTTTCAAAATAGCAACAAGGACACAGGGCATAGCTCACACTCCTTTACACCTTAAATCAAACACTGTATGTATGCACTTCGGACTGATTGAACTCTTGGGGCTGTCAGCAGGTAGACAGAAGGCCAAAGGCTGCTAAATTGGAAACGCAGGAAATGTGCCAATGAAACGGTGCTTAGAGCAGCTTCAAATGCCATTGTGCAGATGTCCCATGTGGGGGAAAGCCAAGTATAAGAGAGCACTGTTTGACAGACAGGGTTTGCTCCTGCACTGTTATGCACGGCACACAACTGTGTAGGGTTACGAGCGTATCTAAAGACTCATATAAAATAGAACAAACTACTAAAACTTACCTGGCTATTGAAGGTGACTTTGATTTATTCTAACATGTGCAAGGACCCAATTAAATCTTATAGTTGCATGTTTCTGCGCCATTAGAAAGAGAACATTCATAACAAATTAAGGTAGTGACATGTGTGGCATGTTACACTACTAGTTTTACAGTGAGATTATATTTTTTATGCCAATCACGCCATACATATGTTGGGAATGTATCCATGTTTATTTCATTGGGGCGAGGTTTGTCTTGCATTGTTTGAAACTAAAAGTCTGTGAATCTTCTCTCGCTCTTATAGATCATCACTCGTACCTTGAACCCACAGAACCAGATGACCAGGAAATGGACTATGACAACATTTGGGAGTACGACTGTAATACTGGTATGATTCAGCCAGCGTCTGGAATTTCGACAGACTGGGCAGGATTAGACTTTGGGGCCGGAGGTATTGGTGCCATGGCAACCCAGCAGAGATGGTCATAAAACAAAACAATAGCCCGGCACTCGTCTGGACGTGTGCAAACAACAGATCTCTATCAGAGGGATAATAAAAAGCCAACTAACACAGCCAGTGTTGCTCCTGCTGCATACAGTATGAACCAACAAATCCCATGAACTGCATTATTAGAGGCTGAGTAGTCAGGCGGAGTAACAAAAGTGCAGGAATGAAGAGGAACAAGCTTAACACAAAACATTATGAAAGTGATAGACAGACTTCAACTGTATGTTTGATATATAGCATCCAAGAAAAAGGACACAAGTGTAAAAACGGTTTATGTTAATTTTGTATATCTTGCATAACTGCACAAAATGTTTCAACTTTATGCAGTCCTTTTTTTATATTTAAAGTATTTTCTAACGTGTACAGTTTACTTATTGTACTTTTATTTAGTTTGTATTTAAATCTTTTTTAGTAAACGATGTACATTTTTGTAAATGTTGTATATTTATTATTTTATTATGCTACATTATCAAGGAAAACATGTGTGGCTTAAAGGAGTGCCTTATTATGTGCTGATATTACCACCACTACTACTGTACTGTGTTGATACCTGTGTGGCTTCCTTGTTTTATTTTTGTGTGAGGTGTTTATTTATATTTGAAAATAAAACTGGAAAAAAATTCTGTTTTTTCTTATTCTAATGAAACTCCTAAACGTGCTACAACAATGCATATTTTTATACTGTCAGGTATCAAATGACATGATATTAATATGTATCATTCACAACATACAGGTGATGATATGTTAATGCACAAATGTGTTCACAACTCGTTTTCCAATACTTCCAAAAATACATTATCTAACGTTTAAATTGTAGTATATAAATAGAGGAGGTGCATCAAATAATTGTCAAGAATTTAAGTTGGACATAAAATAAACACTGTAGATCCCGCATGGTAATGACATTAACTATTTTCAAGATTGCATCAAAAATCTAATCAATTTGGTGTTTTTTTCTGTCAGAATACAGCTCCATAGGTTGTGCTCTGCTGCATTTTCTAATTATATTTTATTGCTCAACTTTGCCATCTGCTGGAGAAAGATATTTATGAATCCTGGAGAGGACAGTATCTCAAGTGAAAACTGAGCAAAAACGTTAAATAAAGACATTATTAACACACATTATGATAATTAATATCTTGTTCTAATATTTGTGGGATCAAATGAATTTATAGAATGGCAACTAGCTTTTCAGCTGTATTAGTTCAAGTTCGTACTTGAGCTTACGTTGCCCTCTAGTGTTTCAAAGTCTCAACTTCAGGTCTGAGTATTATTGTAAAAAATAAGAGATTGCACGCTACGACAATAGTATTTACTATAGTAAACTCACATTCATCAACATCTTGCAGAACAGTCTTTATCAGAAAATGTTGTACAGCCATCCAAAAAAATACAATCAACATGAACACAAAATGTCCTTCATGAATTACATAACGGAATATGTTACGTTTATTAGTATGTTTTGATTAATTCCCATTTTGGAAATCATTCTGATAGATAGTCACCATTTTAATTTGTTAAAGAAATGTTTATTTCGTTTATGTAATATTTTACACAGTAGTTTTGGAAAAAATTCACCAGCTAAAATAATGGAACGGGATATAAACAAACCATCCTAAATGCTTCAAATGCCTTAAATTAATCATTTTATCACATGTCCATCTAACATCCTAACTCTGCGCAGTGAATTTACCTTTAATCTCTCTTCAGTACGCACATACTGAAACCTTATTTACACATATCTAGAGCTTTCTTTCTGATAAATACACATCTGGTCTTGCCTTTGGTCTTTTCATATTTACTATGAATGCTTTCAGACGTTAAAGGTCAAAATAACAGACATATTATTTAAATGAAACCCTTTCCCATATCCATTCAATGGTAGGGTCAACTTAACAAGAACCAATTATAGTGCAAATATGTAATGCAAACATTTAACAACACAACCACATCAAGAATCAGACGGGGCTGTGTACTTCAATTTCTTCTCACTTGTTGCAGCCTCCATCTTGACGTATTTACGCAGGTATCTGATGGCTGTCAGAGCACTTACATTTGCCAGCAGAACTGTGTGAGATTACATATTAAAAGTGAGAAATCAGCTTAATCATGAGACTTTGAGTCCAAAGGAAAAAAAATGTATGTAATGCTATATATAATCAGACATACCAGCCTTCCATGTGTCTCCAACTTGTGGGTTTGCCGTCTTTAGCACCCACGAAGCAAATGCAATACAAACCAGACACATGTCGGACTGTCTTAGAGGCAGGAGGGAGGCATCCAACCCTAAGAAGAAAGTGAAAGTAGCCTATCATGGAAAACATTTAAAAATATTAATTGTGTCACATACATTTAAAATAACCAGTCACAGAGCAGTCCAGTAAAAAGGTCAAGGGTATTATACTTGTCACTGACACTGCAACAGCTGAGCACCAGCCCTCGATAATAGGAAGGGATTTCCTGTTCTGTCACACTGTGACTCAGTCAAATCCTAGCCCCTGCACAGATTACTTTAATGCAAACATACAACGCTAATTATTGTTACTGATATTTTATAATATGATTCTAGTGGCCTTAAAGAACATTCTCACAGGCAGCTACTGAACATGATGTGGTATATTAGTAGCGTGTAGGTTATTATCTTAATTACAGCTCAGTGGAAGTTCAAGAAGAGGGGTTTACATATAGACACCTCAAGTCGAGGTACTTTGTTTTTCCTTTGCAGCCAATCAAATCTAGAGCTCTTTACTGAGAGCTTAGGGAAGACACTCATTAAGTGAAGTCAAGTTATCACGCACAACACAATCCTCTTAGTTTTCACTGTTACGGGCCTGCAGTCTCGTCCTTGTCCTCTGACAGCTGAGGTTAGAGATATGATGCCCCGACTCTAACAGCTGACTTAGAGGATGAATGTACTACATTACAACTGTCCATGTGTGCTAAAAGCAAAAAGAGCTTAACTAATAGAGGTAAATACATTAGTTATTAAATGTGTATGTTTATATATGATTCAAATTCAAAGATATCTCTGTAAGCTTGGTTTGTGTCAGTGAAACTGGTCAATAGTGGTAAACCAGTCTTCAGATTGATATACACTACTTTTAAGCCTAGAAATTTGAACTTAAAAAATGTAAATTTTCCATGGCAACAATAAACATCACCCGTTGACCAGTAATTTATTTTTACATTTGTTTGCTTACACTGTAGGACTGTATTGTGCAAACTTTAGTCATTTAATACTGCCTCGTGTCGTGTTGATTACACACACATTCTCTTCATCATCAAAACCCTACATTTCGCCTACATTACCCACAATGCAACTACAGATAGCCACCAGCGAGCAAAAAGCAGAGATGTTAAGTAGGCTACAGAGCTGTTGTAAGATTACTTCTTTCTTTCTCCACACCCCCAGATTTTTTAATGTTCAAACCTGTAGTCTTTATCTGCAATTCTTTATTTGAAAGCCTTTACACAACTTTTTATTCACATATGCATTAGCCTGTAAACAGACTTTGATGTGTATAATAAGTGCAGCTCCCCTTTAAATCAATTTAAGCGTGATAGCAAATCTGAGATCTTTTGAAAGGAGAAAGTTTGATCACAGATTGACTTACTTGGATTTGAAACAGCCGTCTGTAAGTCCTCAAAACTGAACGGCTGATGCCTTAGTTGTGTGTAGATCCTGTTGTCCAGGTGGTGGATAAGTGGATCAGCCAATATGATGTCTTGATTTCCCAAAGCATTTATGGGATGAACTATCCTTCCAATGGATCTGCCACTTTGACTCACAGGTACACTAGATAGAGGGTTTGAGAGAGTTTCCTTGTGAACCGTGCATTTAGTCAAACTCATATTCCTAAAGGACAATGTGGTATTCCAAAAGAAATTCTGTCTGAGATCTTCATCAGTGAAGAAATGTTCATATATGTCTGTAGAAATCTGAGAGGCGCTAGTTGTACGGCTGAATCTGCTCACCACCCTCACGGGACTGCAGCTATCTTCTCCATCAGATTCCCCAGAAGAATCATCAGAAGAAGAAGATGCAAAGAAGTGCTCATAGGCCTCTGGGAACTGCAGATCTCTAGTAGCTGAGTGAGAGTAGGGAAATATAGGAACCAGCTCGTCTTTGGTGATGAGAGGGTAGAAGATGCTTTCTGTATCAAACTCTGAGAAGAAATGATCATAAGTTTCAGGGACAGAATTTCCTTCACTGTAGGAGGTGGGGATGTTATCTGTGGCTGACTGGCTGGGAATTGATGGCTTTCCACCAAGGACATACTGAAATATATTTGAGAGAGACATTTTGTAGCTGTCTGTTGGAAATGAAGATAAAGAGTCCAAGTTTTTGTCTTGCTTAGGCATGTGTCCAACACTGTGATGCTCTTCTTGTTGGAATTCTCCTTCGTCTACCGTTTGTAAAGTTGGGCCTTTCCTTTTGTAGCAGAACGACTCATAATTAAGGGCATGTAGATTGTCAACGCTTACATTTTTTGACATTTGTCTTAGGCATGTGTGAGAACCTGCAGGGAAGACCGGTTGAGTAGTGTCACCAGCAGATGTCAACATCATATTTTCAGGGTAGATATCAGCCTCTAGACTCTCCCACATAACATCACTTGAAGATGAAGAATCTTCCCCTATAACAGAACTTGATTCTGCAGGGTTAGGATCACTGGATATGTCTTTATTGGTTTGTTCAGCCTTGGACTCTTCAGGCTGAGTAAAAATGCCTGAATCTGTCATAGCCGTCTCTTCACTTTCCTTGAGAGGTGGGAGTGGGCTGCGTGGAACACAATTTCTGATCATTCGTAAACCAAGAATATCATTTATTGTCAGCTTCTCCATCTCACTCCAAAAAGAAGACATAGCGAATACTGAATGTTTTGATGCCTTTTCAAGTTCACATTTTGTTTCAGATACTGTGATGACGTCTTCTGTTGTGTCCATTACATCACATTTTGAACCTATCGAGTCATGTGATACATACTGGTCTTTGGAATCAGATGTGCCATCTCCTTCCTCATGTTTGGATAGTATTAGTGATGTTTTTATGCCTTGATCTTCAGGGTAATTTTGATTGACAGATAAACAAGAACTTCCTGAAATGTCTGTGATATTTTCATGTGAGAGTGACATGACAGATTCTGTGTCAAGAGTGCAGCAGGATGATGCTGGTGTAGTATCTAAATGACTTATTAGTAAGTCTTTCGACATGGATGGTTTGGTTGAATTAATTTCAGCAGATTGTGATGCTCCTAATTCAGTTCGGTCACTTGTGTTTTTCTCTGACAAACCATCACATTTGGATAATGTGTGGAGCAACCGGGGATATTCTGTTTGCTGTGCTATAATATTTATATCTGAACTGGAGAGACTTTCAGCCTGATCATGATTATCAGGCACATTGCTGGTATCTAATGATGATTTAGCACAGCCCACTTGACTGGAAATCTCCAAGAAGGGGCAGCCTCTAGTTTCTAATTTCTTACATTTTGTGGTGCGTGCATCAAAACTGCTTGCAGACAGTGGAAAGTGAGTATTTTCCAGTGTAGATCTATATTGGTCTATGTCACAGTCAATTTCCAGCTGTTGTTGGGGCTCAACCTCTCTTTGACACAGTGTGTAGTTGTCTCTGCCAGAATGTCCAGCCTCTACAGCCAGGACCGACTTAGCAGCGGATAGTTTGTCATTTTGGCTGACTTCCACCGCAGGATTATTTGACTCTGCACTTGGTAAAATGCTTATTGATTTGACCTCTGCTGTACAAGATCCTAGATTTAGTTTATTTTCATTAAAAATATAATTATTTATTTCATTAGACTGCCTGATACTCCTTGCTTGAATATCATGTCTTTCACAGTTTGCTGTTTCTATTGCCAAGGTTGATATACCAATTACAGTGTTAGTAATTGAATCTGGCAACACAGTTGAATCTTCTGCATGTAATTTGCTACATGGCTGTACATTTGTTGCCACATTACCACTGTTGTTTGATGGTAACAATACGGTGTCTACAGTTTGACTCAGGGGGTCTATTGACCTATTATTAGGTACATTATTTTCAGCCAAACTTGTTGTTTTAAACTTTCCTTTTCTGACAATGCTTTCTTTTGAATATTGATATTGACTGTCAAATGATGGAAAATAATTGACTTTGATATCCTTAGGAGAAATCTTCACTGGGAGATTTCTGGTGGCTGAAAGTGGAGTTAAAGAGGATAAAACACTTCTTCGTGGTTGGTTTAAATAAGATAAATTAGTATTTTCGGATAAACAGAAACTAGTTATTTCTCTCCACGCGACCTGTTCCTCCTCTGAGTCACTCGGCTTCACTAACTCCTGCATCTCATATTTATGCCCAATATCAACTGGCTCAACATTAAGTCGTCTCTTCCTCCGTCTTTTTCTTTTGAAAGAAGCAGATGGAGACAATTCTTGGCTCGCTGTTGTTGCGTCTGACTGTAGAACTTCTGGGTTTACATTCGGTTTAACTGGTGTCACTATTTCTTGATTGTTTGAAGGATCAGTGCTACACTCTTTACTGAGACTTAATTTACTCATCAACAAATCATCCTGCTTCACATCATCCAGAAGTGTGCACATTTCCGCCTTTATCACTTTGTCAGAGTGAGGTGTTGTTTCTGAGCATAAAACCCCCTCCAGTGTGTCTTGAGACTGATTCAGCCGTGTTGCTTCGGTGATTATGGTTTCTGTGCAGGCTTCCTCTCTGATGAAGGAACCTGTTTTGGGGTAAGCTGATTTCTTAGTCTTGAGCACTACGATACTGGCTGCAGGTTTAGGGGAAAGGTTCGGACCAGGCACGTCTTTTTTCATTGTGTTTATTTTGCCAATGGTGTTGACAGGACTTGTGGTCTCTTTGCCAACTGCTGTTTCACCGCTGGCAGGAAGATAACTTAACTGGAGGATGTGTTTTGGCAAGAATCTGCTGCTGGCTTGTTGCCCGTCACTACTCCGCTCCTCCTCCTGTATTGCCTCCTGTTTTTTTCCATCTCGCTCTTGGTTTGGCTCTATAAGCCTTTCTGCCTCTGTAAGACTTTTCAGCCTTTCAAAGAATATATTGACAGACTGCAGGTGTATGTCCTCCTCACTTCCCGAGAGCACGCTCTCCATTCCACCGATGGTGTGGTTACTGAGGTAGTGCTCCACAGAAGAGCCCTCACAGTCTGGTGGGCCATCGATGGGGCGGTCAGCCTCTGAAAAGCTTGCTGTTAGGTCGACTTTCTGAACTCTCTTAGCAAGAATGGACCCTGTATCATCAATGTCACTCATCCCTGAGTCGTCCACACCTAATGAAGGAGGAAGTATGCTACACTCTGTAGATGTCCACACTGTATTCAATGTCCTCCATTTTGACTTAGAGGGTAGAATATAACCTGGAAAAAAAATCAAAACAGAAGCACTATATTTCAAAAGTTATCACTGATAAAAGTAAATGTTTTGTTCTTTCAGGTAATTTTTTTAACATAAAATTAAAAATACTTGATGAATATCAAATACTGTCACAAGATAACGAAAAAAAGCCAATTTTAATTATACACAATTTTACTGCACAATTTAAGATACCACTCAAGGGCAGTGTTGGGACTAACGCGTTACAAGTAACGCGGTTACTTTTTGGCAGTGACCAGCACGCTGACCCGTTACCTATACAATTTAGTAACGCAGTTGCCGTTACTACATGGTGCGTTACTCCGTTAGTTTTTTTATATAGTCAACAGCCAGGCGAACAGAGATGAGAACTGTACTTAAGTACTTGAGTAAATGTACTTAGATACTTCCTGTGTCACATGCGGAGACGGGCTGTGGGCGTGTTTGTGTTGTTTACTAACAAGACTATCATGGCGGCGGCGGAGCTCAAGTCTAGTTTCTCCACCTGGAGATATTCTCACTATTTCACTTTTGTCGAGCACAAAGAACGTTTTAGTTAAATGTAAGTTGTGTCTTGGCGGGTCAAAGATCCTATCTACTGCCCAAACCAGTAATTCTAATCTCTTAAAACATCTGCAGAAACAACATGCTGGGACGAAGCTAGTAGCTAAGACCACAGAGACTCAGCCGACGCCACTCCACCTCCACCTAAGCAACAGCGGCTGGATTTTAACCAAGGGACTGCTGGCCAGGGAAAAGTCGATAAAGCCATTGCACGGTATGTTGTAGAACACATGCAGGCTATTGCTACAGTGGAGTCACCCGCTTTCAGGGAGCTAGTTAGCATGATAGCATGTCCGGGCGGCACACGGCATATGGGACGGAAAACTTTTTCCAACTACCTGGAGAAAGAATATACAAAAATGGAAAGCCAGCTAATATCGATGCAATCCAGATTGCATATAATGCATGTCAAGTTGATCAACAGATTGTATTATTCTCCAATGCAATAACAGTACTGAAATGAAGGCTATAAGGGCATTAATGAGACATGTTGTCAAGTAACGAAAACGTTACTTTTCACAGTAACGCATTACTTTTGGGTGTAAGTAACTAGTAAAGTAACTGAGTTACTTTTAACATGAAGTAACTAGTAATAGTAACTAGTTACTGGTTTTCAGAGCACAACACTGCTCAAGGGTAACTTTTTAGTTATGATCTAATATGATTTTATCTGATTTTATCTAATAAAATCAGACTCTCTTCAGAGCAGCAATTAACAACTAGTCAGTAAGATTAAACTATAAAAAGTTAATAAAATTAAAAATCTAAGTATTGCAACAGGAAGTATTTATTATATCTGTATTTCTAGCTGTCTGCATATGTACTTGTAAATCCATGCAGGTTTCCTACCTGTTGTGCTTCAGTTGTGACCCTGCAGAGGTGAAGGTCTACGAAGTCGGTCTTATTAGCACCATGATGCATGTCCTCGAGTGAGTCCCATGATTTGATAAATATAGCGTTCTGATCACGTAATACTCACAACGTTCTTACAGCAACCATCTCTCCAACAGAGGCATAACATTTCAAAACTTTAAATAGACTCCACTATGAAACTGCTTAACTGGATAAAAGGTATATCAGATGTTGTTATTGTTTCATTGGTACATAAATATGATATATTACTGATCTAGGTTATACTTATTTGTAGAATGTGTTTTTGTATTAACTCTGTATCTGCGGGCTCCAATAACAGTCAGGCCCTCTTCAAGTATGGGGCTGATATGAAGTGTGTCAGTCAGTCGATATCTCACTGCTTTGAAGTCATGGCGTGACACTGGATCTGAATATTTCCAGACGCTGCAAGAGGCCAGAACGATGGAGGGATGTGACCGGAGCTGCATCGTGTGAGGCTCATGTGATTCCCCTTAACCTAAATGCGGATATACATCTTAATTTGCGAAAATGTATTCTACTATCTAAAATGTTGATTATGGATTAACATGTTGTAATTGAGGGGTTCATTCATTTTTAAAGTCCCCTTTCAGTCAAAAATGTATTTTTCTAATTCTGACTTCACTTTGATATTCGACCGTCAGTGCAGAATGATGAATGGGTTTGAAACTAGAAGGCTGTTTTCACATTCTTCTGCTGAAGGGGAAAGGTCCTCTGTGCTCAACTCAAATGTCAGACATGTTTAACACGCTATGCACCAACATAACTCTGTGACATCATACAGAGTTTTGATGTGTGATGTGTAAACTTACAGTCTGTACACTTCAACTGCGAATGGACTTTTCTGTATAATAAGTGATGGCTTGTATAGAAGTTTTCTTTTTTTAATAGTTTTTTTTTCAGAAATTCTAGATTTTGGAACCTGTTAGTAAACTTTTAAGTAAACTCATAGTCGACTTTAAACTGTAAATGTTAGTATGTCATTGACAAAATTGTCGATCACTAGAATAAGAACCCAAATCTGGAACTGTTCATGTTCAGTAGCTGTTAATTAATAGATTGTGGCCCAGGTGCCCTGCATCAAAAGTTTATAATCACATATCTGTCTTTACGACAAAGCAACCCAAACTAAAATGAATTCATAACCAAGCTTTTATTACAGCCTCTAAACTCTTTTTAAAATATGCCTTATTAAAAAGGCAGCAACCAAAAGTCCAATGAAATCAGAATACTGTATATCAAGCTCATATCACCTCTAAGTTGTTGTTTTTTGGAGAATTTCTATTGTAAAAATATTCATGTTTTATTTTACTATACTTTCCTGCACATTTTTACTTCATTTGTGATCTTCCTCCTGTCTGCTTTTCATTTGATATGCCAAAACTTGAGTGGGTCAATCATCCTGATATGCAAGTTTACTTTGTCATTTAAATCTAACAAAAGAACATTCTGGTGACCATTGAGAGAAACACTTAAAATCTTGGGTAACTGAAATTATGGCACAGATGTCAGCCTACAAAATCGGGCTTATCTTCTGCTTGAATGTGAAATGTACCATTAGGAAGGACAGTTCATCTGTGGAGGTATTGAGCCTTTGTTTACAGCTATCAGTAAGACTTAGTAAAGACAATGTGATTACGGGTCCATCCATGCTGTGAAAATGTTACTGACACTAAAAGATACAAAGATAACCTATCAGTCCTGATCTCATTATCAACTGTTAAAGTGTACTTAGAAGATGCCTAATGTGCCTTAACTGCAGTTGAATGTATTGAATTACGATGATGGGGTAACATTGGAAATGTAGAAGAAAAATGACCTAACATCATATAATCTACAACATTGTTTTGTAAATTAGCTATAAGAAAATGAAGAAATGTTCAAATCAAAAGTCACACTTTTTGAAACTTGGGAAATTATTGAATTTGTAAAGTAACATATCAAAAAGAGTTTTCTCAAAGTGAAAATTTCTACAGTCAGAATTTGCATCTAACACTTTCCCAGGCTGTAGCTACAGCCTTTATTTGCCTAATTTTCATCACTATAGATATTTATGAGAAAAAAGACCCTCTAATTGGCCAAACCACAGCCTGGGCTATGTGCCCAAGAGGGCCCTCTCAATTCATCAGCTGTGATAAAGGGAGACAAGCCAGGGCCTGTGTGGCTCCTGCACCTGGGGCAGCGGGCCGTTTTGAACCGGGTGGGATTCTGTTTCCATCAACAGGATTAGGCTCTTATGAGTCAGGTCTTGGGAGTTAAGATTGGAATCTGTTTGGGTTGTTTCACACTGGCTAAAGCGACAGAATTTCACCCTAATTGTTTACCATGTCAGCCCCGGCAATTCAGCGTCAATTAAACAAAGCCCAGTAAACAGACACATTCAACAGCAGCTCAGTGACATAATGTTTAAACAGAGAGGAGTTTGTGTTTGGTCCCGTTACCAAGCCACCTTGCTTTGTGGCATCGCTTATGTATGAAACAGGGGTGCAAAGTCTTAATTATAGCAAATAAAGGATAGAAAACAGAAAACCGTAGACAAAGATTCCTATTATGGATCTAACGGGAGTGTTAAGAAAGGCTGTTTAGCAATTTACAAGGAGGCTAAGAGTGAGAAAAGAGTTTAAAAAATGTGAGACGTTGAGTGGAAGTAGTTCCAATACACAAAAAAATGAAGTAATGATTAAAAAATAGACTGAGTTTAGAAATACAAAAGTAATCATTTTCAAGCTTAGTTAGAAGACATTGTTTTAGAAAAAAGTCTGGTACACCATTCTGTAATTTCTCTTGTGTTGCAGTATGGTTCATGGTTCATCCCATGAACAAAATGTGATGAACCAAACTTGTATTGCAATATTTAAACATGTTAAATGATGATTGATTTGCCTTCTGTAAATATGACATTCACACATTAGCCTACTGGACATTTAGCCTTTTTTTATCCAATGTCATGATTGTCAAACACTCCTACATGTTTATAATGTGGACAGATGTGTTGTAAAATGATATCCTAGGCTAAATATGTTTAATATAATGATCTTCAATCAAAGGGTGGGTAAACTACCTTAATCTGGTGATGAATTAATAACAAACCATGCCCATACCTTTATGCCTGTCAGTGTCAGTTTAACATTATTTAATTGTGTTGATAACTGGTGCACAAGCAAAAGTGCTCTTTAATATGGCATTTGCCTGTTTCTAACAGAACTAGTCTTGTCCCGCATTTAAAATGGTCTCACCTGTGGCCTGCTGGTTTATCCCATAGTTTAACCTCACTTAAGTGTGAAGCAAGAAGCGCCTGCAGGCCTTCAGGAGGATTATGCATCGTGACAATGGTGAGATTTGATCAGGAGCACTAACAAAACGTTATTGTCCTCACCTCAAATGTCACAGACAGACAACACAGAAGTATCAGTGCTCGAGCTGTTTGGGGGTCATGTCAAAATCCAGCACGTCGACTCTGCAGAATTCAGACTTCACCTCCAGGCCACTGTACCGAAACTGCGACCTGTTTTTAACAATGAATAGAACACAGGTCAGTTAATTTCGCCTGCTTACTACCACAGGCCTATTTAACACTACACCGGTTCCAAGATGGCAAAAATAACTCTATCTTGCATTACATTTATCTTGACACACAAATGAGACAAACGATAGCTTCTGCCTTAAAATCCTCAAATAATTGAATTTACTTGAACTGCTTTGGCTGTGTTTATCTTGGGACGACGTCAAGTGCAGCATTTCATTTCAACCACAAGATGGCGGACCACCGCCAACCAAACAGTCGTCATGCAAAAGTGTACACATAAGCTTTCAACTAGGATATAAACAGTGTGATGACATCATTCAGGTCTTTTTCTCGGATAAAGGCAGCAATATCACTGCAGAAAACACTCAATTATTACTAGTAAACATTAGCATGTTCTTTATCAGCAGTAAATAAGGTAGCATACTGACCGATTGATGAGTAATATTATTGTGCATTGCATCAGGTCAAGGCGGAGCTAATTTTAATGACGTGATATATTAATGCACTTTTTACTCTTGCATCATGTTTTAGGCAAATTGTACTCCCAATGTTTGAGCTAAGCCGAGGTACAGCCAAACTGACCCCTTTGTTATCGTGCAAGGCTTTCAATAACAAAGTAACTATTTTCTGTACCTGACAGATAAAGGAAACTGAAACGTATACGCTTACAATATGTAATAAAATAAGTAGCTATCATAAAATAAGAATAGTCAAGTATACTATCAAAACATTATAGGCCTACAGGTTACTTTCATAAATGTCACTCCTGTAAAGAGGGACAACAGGTTGTATTTCTAGCAGTGTGAATAATCACCAAATAAAAACTACATGTAAGACCCACACCATTTAAAAAAAAAATTTTTTTAAATTAAATGTTGTTGTGCATTGAACCTCAACAAATATGAGTCGTTTTCTGTAAACCATAATTTGATGTGCCAAATTACAGCCCAATGTGTTTGTTCTGTGTAACCAACTTTTTCTTCAGTATCAGGCTAAACAGAGAATGCAATTCCCCTATCATATTGAACGTTAAAGGCTGTAATGTGATATAATGTATATAATGTATTCAAATAAAGCAATGCCACCAGAGCCACACTCAAATGACTCACATCGACCTTTCTGGATAATAATCGTATATATTATAGCTTCTGCACTTTAACACTGAAATATAAATATAGGCCTATTGGCTTAAAATCAACATGATGCATGTAGGTCTATAATCTTTCAATGTTACATATTTGTTTTGATAGGACACTGAACACGCTTAGTGACAGTTATTAAAACCTAAAGCTGCCAAAAGATAGTATGCAACGTCCACCATTATGCACACAACCACATCATTGTACACATTAGCTGGTTTCAAGGTATTTTTGGACCTTCACATACTGGGTAAAAGTGTTCTTTATTTTTCAAGCCCTGAGGCAGTCTGACTCTTTGCCCATATCACTAGCTAGTTTTTCACGACTTCTTCACTTTGTGAAACAACTAAAATGATTGTAAAGTGAGCCGACTGAGACCTAAGAGAAGCTATACAGTGCATAGAACTTAGGCAGCAGACGCAGGACAGCAGCTATGTCTGAGGTTTGGGACCACTTACCCCTCATCATCTGGGTAAATTAGTGAAAGACAGCCAGCACTATTCACTGTATATGCTTAAAACAACATAATGTGGTGCTACAACAGTTATAATCTGATTTGTAAGGTTTCACCTGAAGTCCAACATGCGTTCGCTCTTTTAAGCTTGTAATTTTCCCTGCCTTCCCCTGATCCATTTATTATTAACAGTTATTTTGTCAATAAAAACGATATTTACATTTTTCAAAATGTGATTTCTTTCCGACATTTTTGACATGAACTTTTTGTTTCAGATGTATGAAAGATCTCTCTCAGCTCTTGAATGTTTTCAATGTAGCTTCAAGTTTTTTTACTTAGCATTTTGCCCTTTTTTATGGCTACCATTGAGATTATTTCAGTGAGGCTTGAATTGAATGAAACAAGCTTTCTTTCATCCTGGCAGGATTTTGTTCACTTTCCTTGGTTACCATATAATATTCTTCCTTCCTTGTCTCTGTCTGTGTTATTTTGCAGACAGACTCCTGAAAAGCTGTTTACTCTGAGTTAACCATGCGGCGAGCCATGTGAGAAATCTTTCTTCTCCCGGCGGACTTCGTGGGTTAATAAGTTATCTGAGGACAAAGAGCTGACAACCCCACCACCCCAAACTGAGCCATGGCCTTCCTTCCTTTGGCCTGGGTCACCGGGGTTATCAGTGATAGGGGAACAATAGGAAGTGGTTAGACCAGTCACATCGTGGCACTGTCACTCACTCACCTCCTGCATGTCTCCACACAGCTATGCATACAGAGCTGTCCTTCCACAGCTTTCATCACATGTGATACACTCAAGCTCATGTGCTGTCACCGCTTTAGCCAATGTGTCACACGACACGGCCCTCTGACCTCCCATCTATTTCTACTGTCTGAGGCTGACAACAATTATCGCCTGGCGTGACCTGTGCAAAGCGTGTGACCCACCAACATAAGTTAAAAACTACTGGAAGTGACAGAATACTTGTTGCTGGGTTGCAAATATCTCTGGATCTATTACACAAGTGAAGAAGTCAAGAAAGTGGATGAGACGTGGAACTCTTTTCATGTTTGACAGAGTAGATCATGATCATCAGTCCTTTCTGTATTTTAACTTCTGTGCAAACAGCTGCTGTAAATAGTGAATCATTACTTTCAGTCAAGTACAGTGCCTCAATTTTATATTTAAGGCACTATACTCATTGAGTTTTGAATCCACAGCTGTAGTTAATAGCTGTTGATTAATGTTTGACATACTAAACATAAGAAGGGCCTACGTATCATTTTATATTTGTATTTATATTTATATATGCTTTAACAAATGTTTTGTAAACAATGTGTAATGGCAATTTTGTCATCATTGTGACAAACGTAATTATCCTCTGACTACAGTACTCCCCATTGTGAGGATTTTACTTTAGGTTCTTTGTGTTGGTTTTATGTTCTGCTATGTTACTGTTTTGGTTTACTCCTGACTCTAATGTCAGCAGGATGCTGTTTTCAGCGAGGGAAAAAAATAGAAATGACAACTATACACTACCATGTCAATATGACGGCAGTCAGACCGAGTTAGAGGCTATCTGATGAACGTTGGGAAGGATTTACAATAGCCTATAGAGACTAATGTTTAATCTGAAAAGATAAATTGTGTTAGCTGTGTCATGAAAATCGCCACACAAAAGCACACAGTGATGAAAGTATCTTATCTATCTATGTACCTATTATATAGGTCTACAATTATTCAATGTCATTATTCAGAAGCAAGTTTAGCATCAAGAGGGATTAGAAATGGATTTATGAGTGTCACCTCGACTGTTGTAAAAGTTTTATCTTTAGATTTGGGCTGTAACGTGATCATGAAATCAGTTTTCAGAGAGTCTTCTTACCAGAAAGGAAAATACATTACTGCACAGGTTGCAACCTTGTCAAAACCATCCTGTAAATCACAGCTGGGGCATGCAGCCCTACAGTGCTGCTCACCCTCAGGCCTGGAGTTTAAACACAACAAGTCTGAGTCAAATGCCTGTTTGCCTGTACAGTACCCTTTTGGCCCTATGGATCTGAGTCAGCCGTCTGGTGAGAGTAGGGGTTTTGCAGCTGAGGCTATGGGCAGTCCCCTTGAGTAACTTCAGCCCAAGCCTTCACGCAGCTTTGTCACTGGGCAGAATGATTGAAAGAGAGGGCACAAGTCCACAACCTATTTGTGGTTTAGCTGCCACATTTTCAGCTTTGCAGTCTGCAGCTTGTTTGCTTCCTGTTGATGTGGATCACCCACTGTGTTAAAACGACTCTCCCCTGAAACCACTCAATGCACAAGGTTATCAATGGCTTACAAAAAAGCCTCGACAGGGAGGTGAACTGTAGATCCTACCTCCCTGGTTTGTTTATCCACTGCTGGTTGTATGTGGCTGACATTTGTTAATGGTGCATCGCTTCGAGGCTGAATGGCACATTCTTCTGCTGACACTTCAGATGTTTCTAACTCTTTTTCCATTGAGGTCCAGAATACTGTGGATCAAGTAGGATTGAAAGGCAGCTAAATTAACACAACCAGTCAGTCAATGCTGGCCTTTGCCGCCTGAGAGTGTGGAAGAATTTGCATTGAGGCAGCACCATTCACGTTACAATACTGCCGGTCCCTGACAAGTGCTCCAGTGCTCGTCTGGGTCTCAGGGAGTGCAGCTCTGCAAGGAAAGAGACTCTTCACTTGTATGATGCCAGAGGCCAAACGGAGAGATTAGGTAACAAGAGGCAAGTTGAATCTTATTTGCTTGGTAGTTGCCATAACAGAAAGGGTAATAAGTACTATTGGCTGATGTGTTCCCCCCGCTTAATGAGGCGCAACAAAAGATAATGGTCAGAGGTCACCATTGCTAATGCTGTCAGCTCCTAAAACCCTTTACACTGCAGGATAATCAGCGCTGACTGTCTGTCAGTCTGCTCCAATGGTCAGAATGTGTACATAGTATACAGGCTCATGATGCATCGCAAAATGTCTGCATTCTGCGAGTGAATTCTGAGTTTTGAGTATTATTGGTTGATCACTTTTGAGCGTTTTTGGTCAAATGCTGGTAAATATTCCAAGTGGAGAGAAAAAGAGGCAGAACACAATGGAACCCATTGGTTATTGTCTGACAGGAATTAAGCTTTTTGTTAGCTTAAAATTAGATGCTAGTTAGACCTTTCGGTTTACACACAAAGGTTAATTTACTCATAATGAATAGTTATAATCAACCTGTTTAACTGTTGTATAATATCTGAATGAGCTTATAATTTAAGCTTTTCGAATGAAAAGTTTGCATCACAACCAATATAATATATCATTAAATGTAAGTAACTGTGTTGTTAAAACTTTTCAGCATGTATGTACGATGTTGACTTCGATACGATATATCCAACCCAGTCTCACGGCATTTCGTGTTCACCAACACGATTTTTAATCTATTGATTCGTGTTCACCAACACGATTTGCCCCTTTTTTTCGTGTTGTACAGCACGATTTTAAAAGCAATGTATTTCTACTGCCTGCAGCACGTCTTTTTCTCCGGTCGGGTCGAGGAAGACCGGAAGCTGTGTGGTTCATAAAAACATGTTCTTACTCAATATCAAGCCACAGTTATTGCTTTTATTTGAAATCGTATAATTTCGGACTTTTGTTGCCGTCTGTGAGGAAAATAAATGGGGCTCAGAGCCTCAGAATACGGAAATCTGTATTTTTAAATATTTTTTTCCTTCTAATTCGATATTCTTTTCAAAATAACACACTGTTATTTACTCACCAATAACACACAATTATCCTTGCTTTTATTTATTGGTTTAATTCCATAATCTCGGGCTTTTTTGGCGTCCGTCAGGAACTGAATTTCAAAATAAAAATAACCGAAAACAGACGTAGGCCTATAAGGGACATTTCGAGCATCATTGCGATTGTCAACATTTCTGAGTTTAGGATGGCCGAAGACACTACACTACCCATAATCCCCAGCTATCGTTTAGGACTACAGTCCCCGTAAGGTTACGCAGAGCGTCAAACAGCTGCGTGAAATGGAACGAAACCACGCCAGACTATCCAAAACTGGAATCGAACGCCCCCCCAGAACTACACATGCTGGCTATTGTGTTTTGCAAAATGTTCTATGGGACGTCTCTACTGAACGTTTTCGTTTTTCCCACAATTAGAAGTTGCCAGTATTAAACACATTGGTGTTATCAAATGTAAAACATATAATTAATAAATGGGTGAAAATCGCTTGTGTCCATAATGCGCAGCATTAATACCCACATGACAGCTCATTGTTACTTTGTAATTCTACTCCACTACAATTCAGAGGTTAACCTGGTATTTTTACTCCACTGCATTTATTTGAGTTACTTTGCAGATTCTGATTAATTATGTGAAATATAAACAACCCTTAAATCAGACTTTAGTAACACCTGAGTAAAATTCAGGTAAGGTGATTGTCAAGTGCCAACAATCAGGAGAGATATTTGATAGTTGGTGCTTGAGAAGACTAAACATGTATCTGCAATTGACATGAATGGAAACGAGTAATAAAGTATATTCATTACTCGTTATTCTCTACTAATAGTTAATTAAAGACTGTATATTATGGCTATTTTGCACATCCCTTTCAAGATTTTCAAAGGTGTATTGACATATCATATACACAACTACGGTGTAGTTATGCAATGAATGAAACACTTGGGTCACAGGTTCCTCAACAGTGCATTACAAGACATCTATCAATATGTGTGGAGCTCCACCATTAAACTGTCATATTCTGCACATTTCTTATTATATTTACATACATAAGAGTATAATTCATATGTATAATATCAGTTAAAATAAGTGCTTCAACATAGTTAACATTGCAGGAAAGCAATATATTAGACGTTAAGTACTTTGTCAGGCTTAATATTTATCTGTAGATAGATACCCCCAAAGTTTTTTTCTTATTTAAAAGAAGACCTTAATCTGTTATTTAATGTTTAAATAAAGGTTAATTCGTTGTTCTGTTTTGCACCTCCTCCTATTAATATCTTTGTACATTCTGCACTAAACTGTTTTATTGTAGAGATCACTTATAGTATCTTCTTGATTTTTTACATTCTATATTTATACTTTCCCCCTATGAAAGTATGTACTCTTAATATTTTTTTAATCAAATAAAACACAATAATTCAATAACGTGCTTTAACCACTAGGCAGTGCACACAAGGTACACACCGCCATAATAACTTTGTATTATTAGTGTAGGACACTTTTGTTTTCGTACAACATCTGAAAATGTGTAGTTTTATGCATGCTTTCACATAATTTTACAGCATATTGCTATACTATTTCAGACTCAGTATTTACATTCTTACATTCAAAGAAAATCAGTAATATCTTTAAAAACTACAGTCCTTTTATATCAGCTGTGCACCGTTATGGTGTAAATATAATCTATCTGTGAATTAGATCAAATGTAAAAGTCAGCCGAATTAGTGTTGATACTGCAAGGAGACGTATTGTGTGAAGAGAAATTGAAGATGTTGTTTAATTGTTGAATATATTTATGATCCACGTCAAGTATTCAGTTTTGGCGGCATTTTCTCAGTTTTTCCAAAGGTCTTCTCATCAGGGCTCTATAAATAAAGAACTACGGCAGATCTGTAATATGTAATGCAGCCGAACCGTGTATTACAATGCCGTTATGTGATGACTTTCAAAGAGAAAAGCAAGAGCACTTGGAATTAAGTATTATTTTATTCTTTTAAAATGTTTTCCGGATTTCATATCATATAAACACCAAATCCCAGCATGCATTGCGGCTAAAACATCCAATAAGCGAGCTTAAAACCATAGCTGAGGATCTTGGGTAATCGCTCGAAATGCCTACGTCTGTTTCCGGTTATTTTTATTTTGAAATTCAGTTCCTGACAGACGCCAAAAAAGCCAGAGATTATGGAATTAAACCAATAAATAAAAGCAAGGATAATTGTGTGTTATTGGTGAGTAAATAACAGTGTGTTATTTTGAAAAGAATAACAAATTAGAAGGAAAAAAATATTTTAAAAATACAGATTTCAGTGACCCGGCGTCATGGGCGGGCCCCATGTGGCCGGGCCCGCCCATCCAGGATTTGGGCCCGCCCATCCAGGATTTGGGCCCGCCCATCCAGGATGTGGGCCCGCCCATCCAGGATTTGGGCCCGCTGTTTTAATCAGGGCTGAATACAACATTTTAATTGTTTTATTATTATGTTCAGTGGCGGCGCCAGGGTATACTGGGGTAGGCTACAGCCATACCAAGAAATGGCTTAGCCCCACCATGAAAAATTATTTTAAAGGAAGCTAAATAAAGTCCGCCAACTCGCGCGGAGTAAATTGCACAGACAGCAGTAAATACCGAAGACTAGAAACGGTTTGAAAACTTTTGTCACGTAGTGATCATCTTCTCAATAGAACATCTTTGATAATGTCTTCTGGCCAATCAGAATCAAGATAACGACGTGGTGTTGATGCAGGAAGTCCCGATGGAGAATACTTTTGCTGTAGTAAATCTCTATATACATCGATACAACATTACGTGTTGATAGAAATCAACACATAATGAAATAAGACCCCACGGTTTGATGATTGATAAGTGTGTGGGCTGTCTTTCATTTTGACACACAGAACAATGGGGGCTATCCACCCTTATCCACAATGTAAAGTAATTCACACAGCCTCTTCCCTCTTCTCTCAGAGGAGCAGCAGGTTCAGCTTTCAGAAGAAAGTAACACAAAACTAAAATGGCATTCATGTCGTGTAGTAATAGATGTATTTATTTTTCTTCTCAAGAGAGTACCAGAATGTGTATTTTATGTTAGTATTTCCAAAAATCTCCTGGGGGAGAATCCCCCCAGACCCCCCTGCAGGGGTTGGGTTTTCAGCATGTCAACTCTTTCAACTGTGAGGAAATTGCAGGATTGGCTCCAGGTCGCCCTTTTTATTTACAACAAGACAAATGTGCCTTTTTATTTCATACAGTTCAATTTGGATTGAGACAGGGAAATAATCTAAACCTCACGCTTGGCGTTTCACTGTCAAGGGGAGCGTGTATGTAATTACATTGCAAATACTGACTTGAGCCCCACCATGCACTGTATGGGTTAGCCCTACCATAGATTACCCAACAAAAACACTCAGGAGCCGCCACTGATTATGTTTATTGTTGTTATTTGTAGGGCTTTGTCCTAATATTTATTTTTGTTTTAAACTATGTTGAAAGATTAGTTTAATATCATTTTTAAAATGTTGCTATGAAATTCTGAATGAAAGGCTGCGCGCGAGACTGTTTTTTTGCTGGGTTGAGTCGTGTGGGTTTTTGAGTGAGATGCGGCACAGCAGCCTGTCAGTTTACTCTTGCTAGGTTAGTTTGGCTATTATCATTTATATTTATCTGCAACAATGGATATCAGGAAGTGGTTCACACTTATACACTTGAAAGGAATATGGCAACTCAGCGCCAGATGCAGGCACATTAGAAGACATCAGTTACGTTACCAACGAGCTAGCAAGCCAGTCAGGGACAAGGGAGGCTGGCAATCAATTATATTTTGAAGAGAAATTGACTCTCAAGCTGGCTCTCTCACAAACTCCTGCTCTGTGCGCAAGTAGACCGCTGCACACGCTTTCTGCCTCGCTCAATCTCTCTCTCTCGCTCTCCCTTTCTCTCCATCGCTCAACCTTACTCCACCTCTCCACCCTGTGTGCGCTCAAGTTTGCCTGCGTGCTTGCTCAAGTTGGCACAGCGTTACAAATGTGCCACAAAACCAACCAATGGATGTAGCCTAAAATAAGACCGTCAACAGCCTTATGGCAACCTAACCCCCCACCCCCTTGACAAATCTCGAGATTTCCCGGGAAATGTAAGTTTCGGGGTGGGCCCGCCCTGGTAAATCAAATGCCCGCCAAGAGACGTATGTCTGCCGCCGGGTCTGATCCTGAGGCTCTGAGCCCCATTTATTTTCCTCACAGACGGCAACAAAAGTCCGAAATTATACGATTTCAAATAAAAGCAATAACTGTGGCTTGATATTGAGTAAGAACATGTTTTTATGAACCACACAGCTTCCGGTCTTCCTCGACCCGACCGGAGAAAAAGACGTGCTGCAGGCAGTAGAAATACATTGCTTTTAAAATCGTGCTGTGCAACACGAAAAAAGGGGCAAATCGTGTTGGTGAACACGAATCAATAGATTAAAAATCATGTTGGTGAACACGAAATGCCGTGAGACTGGGTTGATATATCTTGACCAAACAAGCTTTACAAAGCATTATCGTAAACTGCATTTTACACAAGACTCTAGGGATATCATGCTTGACACTGACCAACTTAAGTGAAAACGTTTTGTTTTTTTAAAAAGGCTAAATCTGATTTGTAAGGTTTCACATGACATCAGTGATGTCCTTCAGGGCTGAAGAAGAGCCAAGAGAAAGACAAGCATGCCAGTTTCTGGTGATGATGATGCCATTACTCACTGTGGGTTCACTGCAAGTCCTCACCTAATCTTGTATGATTATTAAGCCACAGCGGACTGTAACAGTGATTTAATTCTGGTCAACGCCTATGCACCCGGGTGAACATTTCTGGTCTGCACTTTTTGAGCAGTCTGTTTGTATTGTCTCAAAAATAATCCAGATAAGAATACTTTATGTTGCAAAATCATCTATTTTTTCCACTCTGCAATATTTCATCATGGAACAAATTAACCTCGATGTACCGTCAGTTCTACAGTGTGGTGTAATATGTGTGACCACAAACACAGTACTAGTTTGAATAGTGTCGCCTACACTGTTTCTGAGAATAATCACACTGGGAAAATCCACAAACGGTTTCAAGGGTCAAAATGCAAGACTGAGAACGCTTGGGTAATGGGTAGTTGGAAGAAAAGAGCCAACAATTACCATATACTTGGGCAACTCTGTGTACTTCACAATTTTAATCAAACTGAAACGAGCATGGCATGCTGGGAGAGAGCCTACCCCCACTGTAGCCTGGGAAAATGCCAGCCTGTCTTGAAAACTTCCAAACAATCACTTCTTTCCCCTCTTCACCCCTCAGAGCTCCCACTGTGTTGTAATATAACCTTAGAAGGGGGTACGAGGGCTGTGAGAGGTTAGTGCTGTCAGTGGGTACATTATAGTGGAAGCTGCTGGACTGCCACACAATATTACTAAATACTAGCTGTCGCTTTGAGGTTGCTGAGGTGAACCACTCGGTTTTGGCAGGTGGGGAGCCGGGTGGGGCTCGGGCTTTCACAGTAGGTTCTGGTTGATTAAAAGTGTTTCAGCACAGTGGTGACCGGTGGTACCCGACTGCTTGCCATGAGGAAACCAACAGCATCGTATATTACAATGATCAGCTGGGGCTCGTGAGCTTTCCCATAACAATCATGAACATGAGACGGAGGGCATGTGGAGACGGAGATTTAAAGGGTGAGGTCTTTTTAATATCGTCCCACTGAAAAGATTGAGTCAGTCTCTGTCAGCTTTCAGTAGGTTTATAAGCTCATAGCTTGGTTACTCCAAATCCTCATCTTAAAGTAACAGTTAAGTTAAGACATTTACATGTTTAACAATCAGACTATACCTTGAGTTTTTTGATAGTCAGTGTTGGCAGAAACACAAAGCTCCGTCATTCATTTCCATGAAATGCAAACCTAGAATGATCTGGCAAGTTTAGTAGAATAATTTGTAACGTGATAGGAGTGATGTGCTATTTACCTGGCCGTTAGCCTCAGAGGACCTCTTTCTCTAACTGGACCTTATTTCATCATCTTACAACTTTCTGAGCAAAATATCCCTATCAGCACTGCCTTTTGACTTTCTCTATTAACACATTGTTGGTTTTGGTCTGAATGCTCCCAGAATGCACCAGGAAAAGAAAAACTTGTTCAACATATATATTGATTAATCCTACTGGCTTACTCTTGTTAACATTGTAACATCATTCCTTTCTGTTGGTTGAAACAATCCACTACTTATTTTCACTTACTCCGACCAATCAACTCCCTCCTGATTTCACCTCAGGCTAGAATATCGCTTCTACTCCTGCTGTTTCACCTTCTCTTATATGACCATCCTCTGTCTCCCTGCTGTGGAACAACCTGCCATGTAAAGAATTGTCTCCATGGTAAGAGGGGCTCCACAGGTAAGAGCGGCCTGAGGACGAGCTGTCCTGCTGGGCTGCGACACATGCTCACACACTCTGCCCTTTCTCTGCAGGAAGCTGGATCTCGGCTTTACATTGTATTCATTTGGAACATGCTTTTGCCAAAAGTAACTTTCAATAAGTGCAATCAAACAACATAGGAGCAAGAGCTCGATATCATCCAAAATTGGATATATGGTTGATATTATTTTAAAATCATGGGCACATTTGCAAGCAAGCAGGCATTTTCACATACACATGCTAAAGGCGATTACAACCTGTTGATTGCCATGTTTATGAATGCATATGATGTTTTTTTGTTTACTCTCTCTGAATGAGCTCTTTGGTCACCCACCTGCCACAATAAGCCTTATTATCATGGCAAATGAAGAAGAATCCATGAAAGTAAAAGATACAAAGTATGTTTTACAGTAACATGTTATGTTGCTGTGTGTTTCCTCCCTCTGCCCGCAGCCACCACACGACACAGTTGCGCTGGGCGAGGGGACAGAGGCACGACTCAGACATAGACGGCCACGCACTCAGGCGCGTCCTGCTGCGTCTTGCTTTCAGTCTAAAGCTATTTCAGAGGTTATTGATGTGTCCGCCAACTGAGCTTTTCTAAACAACTACCCTGCTGCAACAGGTTACAAGTCCAGCTTCCCGCTCATTAGTCTCTAATTGATTGTAATCTGGCCTTTGAGAAGAACTGGCCCGCTATGGGGTTGTTCTGCACATGTGAGCGCCCCCACTGTCCCTTCTACTTGTCCACCTCACTCACCAGCAGGGTCTAGAGTACAGACACAATTGGCCCTCTCAGAAGGAATCATTAAAGCGGGTGGGATAGCATGAGTTCTTTCATACATCAAGCCTCTGTGTACCAGCTTGAGACCAGGGACAGTGGCCACTCTCCTTGCCCAGTGGGAGAGCCCCATCCTGGGCAGGCTATTGTTGGCTTCACCCCTCGACTGGCTGCCTGTGGTTCTGGCTGCATTGGCTTGATTTGTATGCCAAGGTCCTGGACTAAAGACAGCCATGTAGGGGAGCTGGGTCAATATTGGTTTTGAGAGCTTGAGGAAAAATGTCAAAATGTTAAATTCTATTGACTTCCCCCCCACTGTTATTTGTTTCTGTGGCAAAAAGCCTAGCGGGCCATTAGTGTAAACAGGGCTTTGTCTTAGAGCTCAGCTTCCAGCAGGGGGCTGATGGAACAAAACCCAGAGATAGGGGTTTTTATTCTGGTTTAAAATTGTCTGAGCTATGAGGCTGAAGAGAGAACCTAAAATTACAAAGACAGAGATACAGAAAATAAACAGTTTTGATCCCCTGTGACACTTACAGCTTACAAATGACAGCAGTAAAGGCTTTGGGGGAATTTGGCATATACAGGATAATATCAAGAGAATACATAATTTGACATATTACAGAATCCAATTAAATATTAAATATTTTCTCTTCCTGCAAGAATTTCCTACGTTTTCAGTATGTATATAATTACATTTCCACTGTGTCTTTGGTAGGAGGTCCACTGGATAAAAGTCAGGAGCAGCTGTTTTACAGTGGTACATCCTCTTCCTCTGCCTTGAGCTCTCTCCTGTCTCTTTCAGCCCTCCAGTGATATGGGATTCTTTTTTAAATCGCTTCAATTAACATGGAGCCATAAAACCGTTCCTCCTTGAGTGTTTTCACACCCTCGCTCTTTTTGCTTTCTCTTCTGGTCCTCCCTGCTTTATTTTACCTATTTCCCCTAGCTTTATTAGGTGGCTGGCTTTTGTGCTGCTTCAACAAGTCACTTCCTCCACTGGCAGACAGGGAGGGAAAATGGAAATACTGAGGAAAAGGCACATAAAGGCTTGAAGGGGTAACTCTTTAAATGAAAACTGTAAAGTTTGCAAAAGGTTAACTTTTGGCTATGAAATGTTCAGAAGTCCATGCATCAACATATTTGTGTGTATCACTTTTACTTTGCATGCATCTAATTGCCTCTTGTGTAATATGTTCTACCACTACTAATGGATTACTTAGCATACAGTCATACTGGAAACAATACATAAGTGTGAAATCACACATTACTGCAAGGAGACAGATTTCTCTCATTTGACACCATAGGATCCACAAAGTTTGTCAAAGGATACAATTCACCTACATACTCACACTTCTTTCTAAACTGGGCAGTAAAGAAGTTGAACAAAGTTTACTTACTACTACCCCTACTTGTCAAGCAAACAACCTTTTTCATGGCATGTTTGCGTGAGCAACATATATGGGTTTGTTGCTGTGGAAAAAAAACATTTGTTCTATTATCATTTTGTTCAAGCTAGGTCAATAGGTTCAGCAGACAACAGAACAAGTCGGACCGTCGTGTCAATTGACCCTGCCCAAATCTCAGTTTTAAATTCATACACAATGCAACTTATTCAGGTCAGGTAAATAATAGCTCTTGCTTTATTGCAGAGTACAATATGTTGCTGAAGCAAAAAGTCAAACCTTCACCTAGAAGTATAGGTCCAGATTACCTGTTTGTGCAAATTTTTTTGCTTGCTTTGTATCATTCCTGGACAGGAATACATTATCTGCAGCTGATGGTTCTCGTTTTATTTTTCCAATGTTTCATGCAGAGATTTCACATCACTGATTACATTACGTTTTGCTCTGCTAGCAAATTGTCCAAATGTCCCATACGATTACATCACATAAATTATAATCTTGCTATTATATTGAAACACAACAGCACTGTGACCCAAATTTAAGTAATGGACTAAAATAAGATGTTTTGCAATAATGGACAGCTTTAAAGTCCACAACTTGCAAAAACTGTGCAATTTATGAAGACTTAAGGGAACATCGGTACATCATTTTTCTTCCTAAGAGACCCAAGGCCTTTTTGTCCGATCCACTCATGTTCTGAATGACACTGGACAGACCCTCCATCTCCTCTTGGTCCTGCACAGAGACGTGATTGGTGAGTGTGAGCATTGACTGTTTGACTCAGGAGGACAAAAAGCTACAGTACAAGCAGCGAGAAAGGCATCTGTCACCACTGTGAGTATGCACATGTGAAAGAAATATAACAGTTGTAAAAGGGGGGCCCATATGGTCACGGCACGGTCTTCTACTCCCCATCTCGCATACGCCAACAAACAACCCTCAATTCCCTTCTATAGCCTGATTTTGCATGAGCATATTTGCTCATTGTGATTGCCAGCTTTTTGCCAGCCCCTTCTGGTGAGAGAGAGAGCAAACATGCACCTCTCCCCTGTGGACCTGCTGTAAACCAAAGAATGAAAGACGCATAACAAAAGGAGGGGAAAAGAGCAGTCAGAAAGGTAAAGAAAGCGGGGTGAAGTTTGAAAGCATGGAAGTTGAAACAGAAAGATTAAACCGAGTGTGTTTGTCTTAACTGCTACTGATACCACTCTTTACAGCTGCAGAGAAAATAACAAACGGCAGAGACAATGCAAATACAAACAAATAGAAGTGTAACTCCTTTAAAATGTGTCAGCAAGTTAAATACTTGTTCTCCGTGGACTGAGTTGTGTCCTAATTATAATCATTGTGGGTTTGTGGTTCCTCAGCTTCCTGTGTTTCCTCTCTGAGGACACTACTCATAGTCAAAGGAGTCAAAAGCCAGCTAGCATGCGGGATGAGGTCCACTGTTAATGTGTTGCACAAAACCTGACTCTAACACCTGACACCTCACTGTGAATGATCCTCTAAAGAGTGCACATCCTTCTTACCCAGGCCAAATCAACTGAGCCATTTACACACTCAGAGACGATTTGATGGGTTTTTATTCTTTTGTTTTCTATTCTTGTGAGAACTGTATTCAGGGTTGGACTTTCAATTTGCAGGATTCTTTAGGAAGTGATGTCATTTTACTGAGACTCAAATCAAGCAATTGTGGACATTTCCTTTTTGTTCTAAGGTCAGAGTTAGACAAAAGCAGTACTAACAGAGTTAGGGTAAGGGAATACATCTCCACAAAATTGCAACTTTCTTGTGGTTTGGTATTCACAAATGTAACTTATAGAGTTTCCAAAACATAAGATGAACACAAAATGAAATCAGAGTATAGCAAGACAAGGACATAGAAAAGACCGGATTACATTAGTCACCTGGAAACTTGAGCTGCGTTTCTCTTCCCAAAAAAATGACATCATGAGAAAGCACCTGCTTGTAGGACACAAAACACACTGCATGCCCAGGAAACAGCTGCCCATCTATTGTTGTCTGGTGTTTTGGTTTATGGACAACATGAACCTCTCAACAAAGCCAAGTCCCTGTGGATGACAATGGTCTAAGTAGGAGGCAGAGTGAAGGGCATGCAGTGTTAAATGAAGTGCAATGTCAGCCTTTTACATGTTTTTATTGGGCGGTCAAGTGGATGGTGCAGCTCAGTTGGGAGCTGCAGTAAAAGAGGAGCTAAGATTCTTTCACACTTAGGTGTCTATCCTGTTAACAGGCCCATTCATAATGATGGAAGTGCCCAGAGTTGGCAATAACAGGGCCTATGCACACACTTCTACACAAACACATACTGTATATACATAGACTGTTTTTATCAAATACCTCTCTGAGCGGGGATAGAGCATTGGTTGGGTTGGTTAAAGAAGATTACGTTCGGACACAAGCAGCAAGCAAAGTGATAGCGACAACTCTAAAGTTAAAAAGTCTCTGGAGTTACTGGTCAGCTGTTTACTGATTTGGCCATGCATGAATGGGCTGCTAAGGCATGCAAAAAACAGCAGATTTGATAGGCTGATGCAAGATCTGCAAAATTGAGTTTAGGTAAAATAAATACTGTTTATGTTACTGGTTAGATATGTTGCAGCCATTTACTTAAACCTACAAGAGATAAAAACTTGGCAGACCCAAACTTGAGAGCAGAACAATGCTTTCAGCTCTACCAGTGAATAATTTATGACGTGTTTTGTGTTTAATGCCAATAAATCACATCTAATAACTCATGTTCCTCTTAACCTTTAGCCTTTGTAATTTGTTCACATTTAGTTATACACAAACTTAACATGCACAGGCCAGAAGCCTGATGTAATTTAACAAAGGCATTACTCATGCCTGTACTGAGGGAGGCACTGTTGGATTTGTTGGTTCATCGAGAGGCATTTTTAAGATGGTCATTCAGCTCAGAGAAACAAATGTCAGCCTTTTAAACAGTTGTCAGACATAACTCGGTTCTCATTTTGTTTTAAAATAAAATCATCAGAAACAACTCAATAGAGTAATGGACATGCATCAGCAGTTCTTCACCATATTAAAGCATTTTTTTAAAACAAGAACACAGTTTGCTTTGACAATCTAAGCATTTACGGCTATTCAGCAAAGGATTAAATGTGTTTTCAGACCTGGAATTAAAAATACCTCACAGTGCTTATTTTTTGCACACAAAGAAGAAGCTGATCCACTAATCCAGTGCCACAGGTGAACAAATACCTGTATAAGCAGAGTTAATACTGATAAAAGCTCTTGGAAGAAGAAAAAAGGAACCTAGAAAAGTTCCCACACTACGACTGTTTTGTTTCTCTGTGTCTTTTCTTTTTTTTTCAGTCCAATGTAGAGCAGTGTGCTGGGGGAGGGAAAAATAATAGTCTAGAGAAAAACCAACATTGACTCGTGTAACTCACCTGTTAGTAAGAGTTTTTGTTTGGTGTTCATTCATACAGCAGGCGGCTGGGGGCCCCTCCCTGAGGCAGCGCAGGTTCCCAGGTAGAGAGAGGAGAGATGGGAGGAGAGTTCCCACCACGCTCCCTAACCGTTCTCACCGCAGCTCATTGGACGGCTGTTGCCTCATCGCTGAAACACGACACTCTTCCAGCAGTGCAGGCAGGTGTACGAGGCTGCAGGGCAAAGAAGCTGGTAAGTGTGTGAGCCAGACACGAGGACAAAGAGACGTGTGAGGAGGAGGAGGGTGATGAGCAAGTTTCACTCACGCTTTGTCATACCTTCAGACTCTAAGTATCATACGTGTGAGGCGTCGTTGTTGAGCACCTTGTTTTCGGGAGCATTCACTTCACCTATGCCTTTGTGTTTAGCAGCTGCTCCACTAACCTGAAGACAGGTGTACACAAACAGTGAATATTTTGCCAATACATAGGCAAATGAGCCTCCTACATCAAATAAGGATGTTTCCCACAGAACATTTCACTATTGGTTGCCTTAAAGGAAGTTGGGAAATAAACTTGTGTCAGTTTATACTAAGCATGCTTGGTGATTAAGGTTTGACTCAAAACCAGGTCATCCAGATTTGCTCAGCATATCCAATCCAATGTTATTTATGTCTTCATATTTGATCTGTAAACAACATAAAGCGGTTGAAAATATCCTCACACAAATGTCATTCCAGTAATAAGAGATCATTTTAAAAAAGTATTTAATTTTAGAAAGCAAATATAACCAAATGATTTGAAAATGCCAGCGTAGTTGGATGTCATGTTGTCCTAAATCCATTTTTTTTTCAACCTTGAGTGTGGGGAGGTCAATTTGGTTGACGTGATTTCAAACTAAATACACAAAATGTGTATCGTTTGTTTCAATTTCAGTGTTGAACATGATCAGGTTTGATTGTGTATTTGTGTACATTTAACATGACTGTTGCATTGACAAAAATTACAAATATATTAGAAAATGTTGTGTGGCGAGGTCAGGTGTGAGGTTCAACAGGTCAGTCATGTATGATCTTATTTGAGGCTGGTGTTTCTTTCTAAATGAGGAACAGGAACACCAAGAGTGAACTTGATCTGCACCTGGGAAAGTTGTGAACTCCTGGGTATTTTTCTGAAGCAGCTCTTATCACAGGATATCACTTCAGCAGCCCACAGTGACAACTGACTTCCTGGTGTGGCTTTCAACAAGACATGGTTCTCATGCTTGGCACCGGCAGGAGACCTCCACCTGGAGACATTTGTACTGTCACCTCAGTCTGACTGACAAGCAGCAGCAACAGGTGAATGTTTAACCATTCACTGCCTCTGCTTTCCTCATTCAAGTTAAGGACTTTCAGTAACAAAACATTTTTGCAACTATTGTGTTTTTTGTATATATATATGTGTAAATAGTGTAGCTACAGTGAAAATCTTGAAGATTTCAGACATCATTTAGTTTATTTATGACACCTATATAATAACATGAAACAAACAAAACTTAAACCTAAATGTGGTGGTATAATACAAAACTACCAACCCTGCAATTAAATAATGATCTAATCTTTGTTTTCCACAATACTTAAACTACTGCAAGTACCTTAGTGCTTGAGTGTGTGTGTTTGTGCGTGTGTGTGGGAGGGGAGTGTGCATCTGGCTTCTGCCTCTGTCTGTTAATGTGTGTCAGTCTGCAAGCGAGGCAATGAGCCCGGCCGTGTGCCTGCTGGAACTGCGCGCGCGTGTGTGTGTGTGTGTGTGTGTGTGTGTGTGTGTGTGTGTGTGTGTGTGTGTGTGTGTGTGTGTGTGTGTGTGTGTGTGTGTGTGTGTGTGTGTGTGTGTGTGTGTGTGTGTGTGTGTGTGTGTGTGTGTGTGTGTGTGTGTGTGTGTGTGTGTGTGTGTGTGTGTGTGTGTGTGTGTCCGTGTGTACGTGTGTGTGCGAGGCTGCTGACGGGACCTGTCACTATCAGGCCCACACATCTCTGGCACTGTCTGTGTTGACACTCTGCCCGAAGGGGAACGAGTCTGCAGAGGTTGAGGAGAGCAGCGGTTTCCCACGGCTGCTGCTCTCTGCCTCGGCCCTGCCTCTGCATTCCAGGGCTGCCAGCACTCTGTAAATGTTTGGACAGCCTTGAACAAATAACACACCTTGAAAGGCACAAGCACAGGCCCTCTCTGCACACCCCTTCTCTTCATCCGCCTCCTTAAGCTCACATCGCTAACACCCACCCCCCAAACTTCCCAAACCACAAATCTACCTCCCTCACAGCCACCCGCCTGGCTACTGCCACTCTTACATTTTCCCAGCCTCCCTCTCATGCACAAAATAATCCCCAACCTGTACTGTCTTACTGTTGTACACTTGCATATATAAACATGCTGACACACCTGTGTATATGTAAATACACACACATGCCTATTATTTTGTGACAGCAGGGCCGTAGCTGTTTTAACTTTGCAGGATTATCCTTGCACACACAAACTGAGCTATAGGAGAAGTACATCTATGTAATGAAACTACTTTTTTCACAGTTTCCCGATTACATGAATATAATAGACCATTGATGGATACCATACCATGTGTTAAAAAGTTTCTAGTTTGCTGATCGTATTTAGAATTTGATTATTAGATTATTATTATATCATCTTTCAAATTATCAAATTTGGTTCAGTCCCAGGAAGCAGCTTCCTGGCTGGTCACATTTGGCAGTGTTCATGAATGGGAAGCCAGTAAGTGTTGCAGGCAAGTTTCCAAGGAATGATTTCCGATCCATTTCCCCATAATGTATGTGTTATGCCGAATCTCTCTGCCAATGCAGCATGGAGTGCGCCCTTCAAATAGGAAGGATGAAATTGGATGTGTAGAGGTTGATGTAAAGCAGTTTCGTTTACAAAGTCTGAACAGACTTGATCAATCAATCAATCAATCAATCAATCAATCAATGTTTATTTATATAGCCCAATATCACAAATGTTACATTTGTCTCAGTGGACTTCACAGTGTGTACAGAATATCAGTATGACAATACGACAACCTCTGTCCTTAGACCCTCACATCGTACAAGGAAACACTTCCAGAGAAAACCCACAGTTTAAAGGGGAAAATGGGAGAAACCTCAGGGAGAGCAACAGAGGAGGGATCCCTCTCCCAGGACGGACAGACGTGCAATAGATGCCGTGTGTAAATTGAAAAGATAATACATTTGCAACATAGGTAGTCCAAATGTTTGGAAATGCATGTGTCTATAATAAGAAGATGAATCCACGAGGATGTCAGCAATCTTGTGGGAGCCATCAGGGAAGTAGTATGATGAGAGTCAGGCAGGACCGCAGAGACAGGTTCAGCCACGACTCGAAGTCCAGGACTCGGATCCAGGACTCAGGATAGAGGATCCAGGACACAGGACCACAGCAACAGGATTAGCCTCGACTCAGGATCCCGGCATATATATGTAGACACAAAAAAAGAGATTTGGGGGAAGCTGGTTAATCGGAACATGAGAGTACACAGGTACAAACAGACAGAAAGACGGAGTAAGGTGTCCCCCTCGACAGTCCAAGCCTATAGCAGCTAAACTAACGTGTCTACATACATGCACTCCCTTAGGATAGGTTGAGGGAAAAGGGTAGCAAGTAAGAAGTAAGAGACAGAGGTGGAGAGGCACACGCAGGGAGAAAGGTCCCCACTGGAACCTTAATTGGAATTGGTGAGAGGTACTGTAAGGAGTAGGTCTGTGGCTACGTTCCACACTCCCCGGCCGGAATAGGCCTCTCTGCAACCTGTTACCCTCTAATAGAACCTCGAGGTCAGAGAGGGGAAAGGTTTGGATAAAGTTTTAAATATAAGATCTAAGTTTTTAGGATTTAAGTGAAAGAGTAAGAACTAAAATGTATAGGTGAAGAGGCACAACGTGTCTACGTCAATGCACTCTTATTAGATTATTTTATTTTATCAATATAAGCTTTATCAAAAAGGAAGGTCTTAAGCGTACTCTTAAAAACGGATAGGGTGTCTGCCGCCCGAACACAAACTGGAAGCTGATTCCACAAATGTGGAGCTTGATAAGAAAAGGCTCTGGCTCCCATTGTACTTTTAGAGACTCTAGGAACAACCAACAACCCTGCATTCTTGGAACGCAATGCCCTTGATGCCCCATAACAGACATGCAATCAAAAGATATATAATCAACTGTTACAATAACCTTTCCTCAACCTCATCCATACAAAGGTTACCATGAACAGAACATTTAAAAAATGTTGGCATTGGATATAAAACCAAATAAACTGGGTTTTGCTGAATTGTCAAATGTGTATGTCCTTATCTGTTGATATGGTCGGGAGGATCATGTTTTTTTTACTGAGTTGGTCTGTCTACATAAGCCGTAGGCCAAGAGTGGGATTAGCAGAAACAATGAACGCTGCAGGAAAGAACAGCCCATACAAAACAGGTAGAAACAAAATAAGTAAATAGGGTTACACAGGCCCCTCCTCAATAGTTCCTATAAAGTGCATATGGGTCACTTTGGGCACATAATGATACTTATTTGTTAAGGTATAACACATGGGTAAACCAAATAACAGTCTTTCTGCTTGTATCTGGTACGGTTTCCAAAAGATTTCCAAAAGGTACAATTGTGCTCTACAAGTCACCTTTTAAAACCTGCACAATGTTTACATGAGATTTGCACGAGTGATAATATGTTCATGGGAAAAAAAATCCCATGATTCCGAGTCTGATATAAATTCAAGCGGGAGATTGTGCTTGATCTGATAATAAAATAAACGTTTGAAGTTCAGTGTGCAGATGTTTTGATATACACAACCACCCCAACAATCCCTCTCCCACACACACACACACACACACACACACACACACACACACACACACACACACACACACACACACACACACACACACACACACTCATTTCCTGCCAAAGACTGGCTGAGAACATGATGACAGTTCTCAAGCTCGGTTTTAATGAGCTCCTAATCATAAAGCCAAAATAAACTTTAAGAATACAAGAAATAATGACTTCTCCCTCCCTAAAGTCTTTAAGATATACGCTGGTGACTAAGACAGTGAAGCTACTGTGAGTAAAAACATCCATGTCATTAGGAAAATGTTCTGCATAATGTAGCCAATTGTCAGCTGAGCTCTCCCTCATACAGTGAACAGCACATTCAGTGGCTTGATGAGCAATAACATGGCACTATAATGGCTAGGCTGACCCAGTACGAATTCCCACACAACCACCCACACGTGCAGCCTGATGTCTGCCAGCAGCTGTGGAATCTGGAGTTACTTGCTCATGATAAATCCCACGAAACATAACGCAGGACAACTTCCACTGCACTCCTCGGGCAGCAGCCACTCAAACGCTGCTCTGTTTTCATTGTCGGGAGGCCTCAGGGTACATATTTCTGTAATTTGGCTTTTATGCTCAGCAGTTTTGCAGCTGTGATGACATTTGGGTGTCGCCCCCCTGTTTCTCACGGTCCTGCTGCCAAAGCTGGTCCGGCCGCTGGTCGTCAGCCAAGACTGAGGTCTGTGTGTCAGCCCCCACTTCTTGTGTACACATGGACACTGAAAGAAGGTGCTTGGAAAAAAGAGAAAGGATATATTCCTGGCAATCGAGTTAAACCGCAGTGGGCTTTTTTTTCTCTGTGTCAGTTTTCCAAACTGTAGCTCAATGTTTTCAGGGGCAGGGAGGATGTCAGAATTACAGCACTTTGAAGTGGTACATGTAACTGATAATGATAATGTTTTTATCTTTGATATTTCAGCTTCTGTAAGCTTTGAATGTGTTGAAATATGCAGCCTGTTGTGGTTTTTACTTTTGCCTTTCAATTACATATTAAAACATTTGACTTTTGTTTTATCCTGTTCATAAATTAAATGAATTAAATCATATTAAGAGGGTCAAACTTTTACTTGATTTCAAAAACTATAGGTGCAATAATGGTAGGTTTTATTTCACACAAACTGCCCTGAAAACAACAAATACTTTCAAAACATAATATGGAAATATCAGTTTCATCAAGATATCAAACATAATTGCATGTTGCAATGCATTCACTTATTAAGGCAAGTTGAGCTTTATGTGGAGTGAAATGGATGTCAATTTTGACTTAATTCAAAGTGATAAAATACAGGATTCCTCAATAAGGTGTCTGTCGTCTCTTAATAACCAAATTGCGAATTATTCATTTAGGCTAATATTTGAATGGCCATGAGAGGCCAACTTGTACTAGCCCAGAAGAACAACATATGTGGACACTTGAGATTGAACATTGAATTAAGCCAGTGATATCCACCCACAGGAAGACAGAGCTAAGCTTTTCCAAGAATATCCAAGACATAAGCTGCACCAAATAATGCCCTCTCTGTCTCGTCATCCTCTATAAACAGGAAAACTGAATAGATTTCCTGGTCAGGAGGGACCAGTGGGCAGGCAGGGGGCAGGGTTTAGTCTCAGGGGGGTGATAATGGTGGGTGTTCCCCATGGTCGCCCACGCTTGTTCTCAGCTGTCCTCCGGAAACCTCGGTCCAGCTGCTGCCCATTACACCAGGAATGCATCCTCGGGTCACATGCCAGGAGTGTGGATGCACATTACTAACAGAGTGACCACTGCCCCGGCCACTTGTGAGTTATTAACATGGCACACTCAAATCCTTCCCATGCCCCTCGACTCCCCCTCCCTTAACCGCCTGCCCTGACAGCAGCTGCCAGACTCTCCTTTTCCCAGAGTCAGGGAGCAGGGAGTGTGTCAGCATGTGTGTGTGGGTGTCTCAGGGTGGGGACTTTATGGGGTCATGGTATCTGATTAATTGGTCAGATATGCATACCAACAGTTCCTGTTTTGTCAGTCACAGTTTAGACTGATTTGTCTAATCGTTACACACAGCTTTGACTTGATGTGTGAGCTAAATGCTGAAAACGTTATCAGTTAACAACAATCTGGGCCACGTCAATGAACCATTCAGTTCATTGATTGATTTAGACATACAGTCCATATAAGAGAAAGACAAAATAATCATGAATTACTGATATTCAAGACCATGATTTATCAAAGAGCGAGTGGAAAAATGTGAAATGCACAATGTCTTGGTGGACAAAAAAAACTACCTTTGATTGGATGCAGTTGTGAATGAAACTAGACATTTGGAGCCACTGCATGTGATTCACTTCCTGGCTCTGCACCATCAAAGGTAACAGAAGCTCTGAAGTGCCTTTGAAATGTCCAAGGAACAAAAATAATTACTCTCATTTTTTAGGCCATCTTCTTTTTAGAATGGCTGAATGTACATCACAGAACTGACGTTAGAAGTCCATTTATTTTCTCTGATCACCCGAATGTGAAACATGTTGGACATTGTTTGAACCGGCTTGATTGGCAGGATTTAAGGACTCCCCTTATGTGGCTGTGTATGAGCCACAGAGTGTGTAACAAGTCCCAAAAGCTTGTGGACAGCCGTTTTTCTATAGTCTCTCCACATATTCAGGCATTGAGCACCTGGGCGGATCATTTTGGCCCTAATGATATGACCTGACAACAAAAAAACCCAAAAGGTACTTGAGGACGTTTTTTGGAGTCTGGGCCTAATTACAACACAGGACAAAAAAATCAAACCGCCCTGCACTTAATTGGCTTTTTTTCTTTCATGGTCCTATACATAGCCATTCAGTCATGAGATGGAGGCAAACAAAACCCTGGCTCTCTTCTTGACCCAAAACACTCCTCTAATTGCTACTGCATGGTCAGCTACAGCTGTCGGAGGACTATCCTATAGTAGAGCATCAGAAAACCCCACACAGCACTATACGTTTAAAATACACACATACATCACAGGAAATTATTTAATTATTTCTATACTTTAGCATCACAGGCTTTATACCTAAAGCTTTAATTTGCTTCAACATTGTATTTAATTAAAGTCACGAAAATGTGTTGATAACATAATATGCTTAATGAGAGTCAGACTACTTCCCTGATGATGTTGTCCTGCAAGCAGTTTTTTTCTTCCATTACTATTTCATACTGGCCATTCATGAATATTCAATTCTCATGTTAAAGTAATTCACTTGTATCACCAGCTTACAAAGGTACAGTGTGTTGCTCTCTGTGCTTGTATTCAGAAATATGTGTTTTCTCTGCTCTCTTTGGTTGACTGTTTCTTCTGCTTCAGGCGTCTGTTGTTGGGATCATGACCCAGCACATTCACACATGTGGCATCTGCACCATGGCTGCATGCCAGAGCACTCCTCCGCCAGCGAGACGGCCTGCAGGACATTTTCATACAGACATGGGCGATGAAACAGCATGACGCCCATGTATCAGGTGGCTAATTTCTAGAGTCTTCTTGTGGAGATGACTTGTAGCTATAAGTAAAATCATCATGCCATTTTACAGGAAATTTGATCATGAGGGAAGAAAACTATAACAGTTTTTTGATATTCTGTGAAAGAGGACATACAACACTCAATCATGCATTTAGCTTAGATGAATACCATTCACAGACAGACAAGCGGAAGAGCTGTTCTGTGTGTGTGTGTGTGTGTGTGTGTGTGTGTGTGTGTGTGTGTGTGTGTGTGTGTGTGTGTGTGTGTGTGTGTGTGTGTGTGTGTGTGTGTGTGTGTGTTGAGGCCGCCATGTGGGACCCTCTTTTCACTCTCTTCCACTTGCACGGCTGCTCCTAATCTCTGACCCCCATCAATAAGATGCATTCAGAGTCCATCAAACAGACGAGCTGCTGCACAGGCAGTCGAGCACCGCTGGGGGGAGAGCCATGGGAAACACTCTTAATTGTCCCCCAAACCTTTTTAAAGAATATTAAGCTGCATTAGCCGACCATGAGCCTTTCTTCATGGGGCTTTCTTCTAGAGAGGGCTACAGCAGCCCACTCAGCCAACAGGCCATTAAACGTGACAGGTCTTTGTGAACAACAGAGAGACAAACTCCCATGAAGGTAAAGCTAGCAAAACCTCTGCTTAAATAAAGGGAGGCTAACAGGTTGGCTACTCTTGCGTCTGGTTTGTATCAAGCCTGCAGTGCTGCCTGACTCGCTCCAGCAGCCTCTGATCTATAAAGCGTCCCAGTGGAGCCGGTCTATACTGCCAGCCATAACTCTGGCAGGGCACATCCAAACAGACATTATATAGCAGGATAATTAGAGGTAAGATTTTCCAGCTTCAGTGATGTCATTACTGCACTGCTATGCATCCTCTTATTGGCAGTGCAACCAATATGGAAAACATCTTCAGTTACTAAGTCATATGACAAAGACTTGTTCCATGCATTAAAGGGTAATTTTACCCAAAATTATAATAAAGATGTATTCTTAATTAGGGTTTGCTTGCCAAAACAATGGGTATATGGCTGTATTGACTCCTTAACCTGCTTATCAACTAATATAACAGTAAGAACAAATTGTATTTGTATACAATGTTGGAAAGTTTTGTCGGATGCAGATTCTGAATCACAGTGTAATTTTGTTTTTAGGAATGAATGATTTCAACTACCTACACAGTAGTATTGTCAACATACAGGTCCTTCCTGCGGTGGTCAGACTATATAACCAGCACGGCCGCTAGTAGACCCCCCCCCCCACACACACACACACCCCACCCACCCACTCACACACACACACACACACCACACACACACACACACACACACACACACCACACACACACACACACACACACACAAAACACAGACTATAACACCTCTTGTTGTTAAATACTAACTATGTGCAATATGCGCAATATGTGCAATATATATATATCTATATAGATATATATATGCCCTTAAAAACTGTGCAATATATACCTGGCTGCTAAATCCTCAGAACTGTTACAGGGTGTGTATTTATGTAAAATGTGTAACTTATTTTATTATCTTTGTAAAATGTGTAACTTTTTTATTATAATTTCTTTTTTTATCTTTAGTACATTTTTGTATGCATGCTTAGGTAACATTAAGCTGTTTTTGGCTATTTTCTGCTGTAACAATGTAAATTTCCCCTCTGTGGGACCAATAAAGGTATTCTGATTCTGATTCTGATACATAACATTTTGATTAGTTAATTAAAGCCACTGTAACAAGTTGCTATTCTTAATTTCACGTACTTTCACCTTGCAGTAACCATTAACGTCTTTACAAATCTTCCCAAATATATTTATTTGTTACTTAGAGGTGAGTTGTATTATTCCAGATACCTGACCCAGTCGTTATCTAGGGCGAAGCTATATTGTCCGATGCATTAGCCACATTAGGAAGACTTTACGAGCTTGGATGGAGTGAGCCATGTGTTAAGGTGGGTGTTAAGCTGCTGCGCCCTTGTTGTACTCAGGCCTGAACTCGCCTCATAGCTCTGGTGACACCAGAGGATTTAGAGGGGAATGGTCAAGCATTCAAGAAGGTTGTACTCTTATTAGTGGGGTCAAGTCATCTCTGAGGGAAAGCATTTATGTTTGGCAGATGAATACAACAAAAGACCAAGGGCCAGATGCATTAAACTCTATGCATCTAGACTAAAACTCTCTAGCAAAGCAAGAAAAGTTGTCTTTATTTTGTTTAGGTTTTGCCTGGGACTAAAAGATACATCTGAGCTTCTGGGATTTAACTTGTTTGCTTAGTCAAATTGGCTTCAATTAAGTTAGTTCTCATATTTTTATCTCAAGCACATAACCAGCAACTTAAACACATTTACTTCCCACCAGATGTTGGATTAACTGCTCTTTTACAAATGAAAAACTCATTCTGTGTCTAAACAACTCACTGTGACCTTCTGACATCATTACTCAAATGTGGTCCCCTTTTTGGGTCCTAAAAATGGCATTTGTTACAGAGAATGGGCCCTTCATTAATCAAAAGCAGTTAGGCGCTAAATAGGCAGATCCTGGATAAGGAGGAGGGCTCCTACCCCTCAACCCCCCCCCCCCCTCCCAACCAGCCACCACAGTTCCTATCAGCCCACTGAAGGGGGATTCATCACCTTGTCATCCTTAAATAATAAAAACCTATGAGGCTGAATGTTAGTGTAGGCTGATTGGATGGGGATGAATGTGTGTGTTTGTGTGTGTGTCTGTGATGCAGAGGGAGTGAGTGCCGATGGTCAGGAATGGGCGCGGCCTTCTTGTTGGCGACACAAAGCCGTTGCTGTGCAATCAGCTCGGTGTAAAATCGCCGCTCTGTGGCCCACACAAAGGCTCACAAAGGCAGGGGGCTGGTGGCTGGGGCGGGAGTGCGGCGACACAGCTGTGAGCAGGGCCTACACATCCCTGCTCAATATGGGCCCTCCTCATATCTGTAGCATCTTGGCCCCTGCTTCCGCCAGGCCCCGGGACAATGGAGGCCCTCAGCAGACCCTTTTGTTGCAAACTTTTTCAGAGTTCCTTTTTAGCCTAAATCTTAAATATTTCATTAGGCCTCCTTCGCCCTGCTCCCTTTCTTTCACTACCTTTTTGAAGAGCATCGCCAGGAGGACCTCTACTCATTACTCCCCCTTCGCTTTAGTAACGCCCCGAAGACAACAAAGGGTTTCTGCCAAAACTGTTTTTGGAACCTGCTGTTGCTCATAAACAATCAGTGTTTCAAATGTAACAGAAGAAAGGCATATGCTACGTTATTTCTGGTACATTTTGAATAACTTTGAACATATTATATTGTGCCTCAAGTTAAAATGTTTTCCTTCTTGTCTTATGAACTTAAAAAAAAGTAAAATTTGCCCAAACTTTGTCATTTGGGTGCTTCTTCCAAACTGAACCAAACTTTTGTGTACATGACATTTTATACAAACCCTCATCAATCGAAATAGATCAATAATGTATTCTTATGGGCTGCTACTCGTAAATTGTATTTATATTTTATAGTAAAATATAGGTAATTGAATGTGTACTTACTTCTACAAAAAGATAATATACATATTAAATAATTAAATGATTTAAATTATTAATAAAAAAAATGTTAAGAGAAAAAAGTCTGGATAACAGCGTTAGATACTTGATTGTCAGTGAAGTGAATTAACATTTTTAAAGAGAGTTTGAGTACATTGAACCTGAGAATAAAAGTTGTATAAGGGAACTTTTTGAAATTCAAATATATTCATGACATATGGTCACATTAGCAACATTGACTTTCACTATTAAATGTTAAAGTCACAAGCTGCTTGGGGGCCACATAAATGCAATGTATAGAAGAGGTGACCAAAACACTCCCATCTAAATATTAAACACTTAATAATAACTTTTCCAGCCCTGCAGCAGAACTTCTGTCAAGATGGATAAAAAGGTCTGAAAAGGACTTGTCTTTATGCTAAGCCTTAAACCGGTGAGATTGGACAGAGTGACAAAGAGAAGCTTTTGTTAAAAAAAGAAGAGGGGGGTTGATTTATCCAACACTTTAAGGGACCCTAATGAATAATTCAGTGTTATCATTCAACTTGATCCTCGATTATTATGTTTTTCTTCTCTCTTCACACGTGAGGGACCCCGGCAGATAGGGGGTATCATGCAGGGGCACATAGGGGGAAGTAATGCGCACACAAGGACAAAACAAGAAGGCTGCAGCGCAGTCACTCTGCTGTCAGCTTGATAAATATAATGTGTCACCAATTAAATACTCATTGCTATTCTTTAATTCAGCCGAGGCCTTGTTAACCGCAGCCTGGCAGGGAGGCTGCCGGAGTAGCCACTGCCTCTGTGACCAGCATCACTATAATAGAGGCCCCTACTCTCCCATCCTTTTAAAACCACAGCCCTTCCCATTGGCATGTAAATGGGATATTCATTTGGCAGCACTTTTCCAATAGAAAAAAATGACCATCCATGTCTTTGATTTTCATCTTTTTTTCTGGGAAAACAAAGAATTCTATAGTTTCAGATTTTTATTCAAAAAAAAACTTTGTGGGTCTTTCTTTGAGAGCATTCTTATGGTAATCATGTTGACTCAACTTTGTGCAACGTGGCTATACAACGCATATGAACCCTAGCAGGAGTCCATTACAGAAATACCATTTAGCAAGCTGTTTCTGTGAGAAAGTCAACCGTTTAAGGGGCTTTTTTGTGCCAGTTGGGAACAAGTGTCTCACAGGAGCAGCAGGAGACCTTTGGAAACTTCAGTGAAACTAAAGGCTTCTTAGGTGTGAGATACGTCCCAGCTGAAGTCAAAAGTGTTGCAAATGCAGAAAAGCAGGTTCTCTTAAACAATGTCTAACTCCCTGTCAACCATGACTGCTGCGTTATTTACCAACTTTCTTCTCTGACACTGGATAAGAGGATGTCACTAATCCTTCCAAACACATCTACTCAGACACAAATACAAATGATTATAAAATTAAAATGTTCTGTGAAACATTTTTGCCGTACAACTAAATAGAAAAAGCAACGGACAACAGACAATAAGTCCTACACAACAACAAAATACATTGTCTGTCATTCCCTTCACAAGAAGCTTACAGTATGCATATAAGAAGGACGGCAACGTTTGTCTGTGCCTTCCAAACATTACAAATCATTGTTTTCTGATCTTAACCCTCTAAGGTTAAGGATTTGTTGGGTTTAACACATGAATGTTTGTTAGTGGCATGGGAAAGATTGTGGCTTGGGTTGAAATGACTTCTTGGTTATGGTTTGGGAGCGTTGATAACTGTTAGGGGCAAACAGGAAATCAGCCAGCATCGGTCTTCTGTGTTAGGAAGTCCATTGTTTTTGCTGTCACTCTATCATAACTTTACATGAATTCCTACAGCCACTTTAGGTATTTGTCAGTAGAACGAAAACATTTGTTGGATTTTAGAATTAGCAGAAAACAGTACATGCTGTTATTGGGAAGACAGTCTTAAAATTAAATGATCTTGTGTCTTTTATCTAAAGGCACTTAGCTGAACTTTAGTTCAATCAAATACCGTTAGAGATCCCAAAGAGACAGTCTGCTTCTCTCTCTAGGTCTGTTTGTTGAGTCACACGTTGAGTCAGATTTCCCACACCTTTTGTGCGTAACACCGTCCTCAGCAGTGGGAAAGTTTCCAGATTTGGAAACATTTCCAAGTGCTGAATTGTAGGAATTCAGAGGTCAGGCTACTTATAATTTCTAAACTCTCAGTGTCCCTCATCAAGCCTTTCGAACAGAAACATTGGAATGCAAGATATTCTATTGGGTACTAAATGAGCTGGGTCATCCTGGACACATTAAAGCCTCAGTAGAAAATAAAGCAAATGAGGTATGAACATTTGAATGAGCGCAAGTCTCCCTCTTCAGCCCCCTACAACAAACCCTCCTCCTCCTCTCTGCCCACTCATTATCCCTGTCACACAGGACCAGGGCCCACTTGGCACAGTCTTGTGGACTTAATTGAATTAGACATACCCGCTTGTTTAGGCATTGTGTGGTGGCATGAGAATCTCCCAGCCGTCTCCATGAAGGCAGAAGAAAAGAGAGGCATCGGCAACACTTCATCGGAAAGATCTGAGAGTCGGGGATTCTCAGGAATGGAAGGGCTGCTGCGGAACGAAGGACCAGCGGTCCGCTATTGTGCCGCGGCTCAGTGCAGAGTGGGACTCGACCAAGGGTGTCACTTCATTTACCCCAGAGATGTGGCAAATTCCTGGCATCTAACACACTCTTAAACCCTCTTGGAACGGGCATTGCAAATTCAAATTTAATGGGCAATGCGTAGTTTAGGGGGAATATTCATCCAGACATGCTGCACCGTTGTGGTTTAAATTTAGATGTGGCATCCAAATTAATTAGTTTAACTTGAGCTCTATTTTTTTCGTATAGTTGAAATAAAAAAATGCAGATTATCTTGGGTCTGACTCAGGATGAGAGGGTTAGTCAAGAAGAACATAATGGCGCATTTCCACTACAGCGCGGAGCGCGATTTAAGCGTGCCGTGCCCGGCCCGTTTTTGGTTGCGCTTCCACTAGGTGTAGTTCTGGCTAGCGGGTACTTTTTCACAATTTTCTGGCTCTCCAAAATCGAGGTTCTTTCCGGGCCAACAACCGGGCTGAGTATGCTAAACTAGTGAGAGAATCCTGGCAACTACAACAAAATGAACATATTTTACCGTGATTTAATTGTAATACACGTTTCAAAATGATGCCGAAGTAACAACATACTGATACCGGTTAGTAAAAACCATGAATTAATGCTTTGACAAGTCTGCAGACAGACGGCAGGCGAAAAACCTTTTAAAATGCGTGTTTTCTGAATGGAGATCGGCTAAGCTAACACAGTATATGCTCCGACCGTCCACACTCACAACAACGGCCTATACAAACATAAATACATCAGTCCTGTATTCGCCATGACACAGATAGTCTGTGGTTTGTACTTGTTTAACTTTTGTCTAGTTTCTGAACAGATATGAGGAGCTGTGAGCTCTGAGGGCTAACAGCTAATGGCTGATGTTGGTTTTGTGTTTCGCATTGAAGATGACGTCACGGCTCCGCCTACACTGCGTTACTATAGTTACTACCCCAGTTCCTAAACTGTAATGGAAACGCAGCATAAAGTGAGCCTGGCCTACCAAGGCCTAACTATAACTATAACTAAGCCGCGCGAGGCCCTGCAGTGGAAATGCGCCATAAGTGACAAATGTTTCTTCAATATTAGCCCCAGCCTCAGGGTCTAATCCACCTTTAACCTGCAAAAATTCCATGCATAAAGCCCTGCAACAAATAAGGGTTAACTAAGGAGAACTAAGCATCCAATAGAAACTTTAGTAATCTGAAAGTTTCAGGTGACAAAATAATTGCATTTGATTTTCAGCCATCTGTTGTTATTTCTTCTTCCAAAACAATTATAAGCAGCTCTTGACACCAGCGACAGCACTCACTGTGCCAGCTTAACCCTCTGACATCTACCTTTTCCACCCTCAGTCCTGGAGCTGACTTTAAAGTCAAGAGTCAGTCACTTTGTGATCAGAGATTATTTTCTTTTTTTTTTTTAAATGGAAAGAAACCTCTTCTAATGTGATTGCCCTTTTCCATTTATCCAGACGGGATCTAAATGGAGGCGCTACAAGGGGATGCCTAAGCGCTGTCACTACATAACGTCACCTCCCTAACCCCAGGGGTCAGGCCCAGATTGACACCATAACCCACAGCCCTGATCCTCCTTCAGCCTCTTTAGAGGTGCACCCGGCCGGCAGTAATGCGGCCCGCACTTTATTCATTTGGAGATCAGCCAAGCTGAAAAGATAAGCTCTGAATAATTGGAGCCCAAAGACCACGGAGAATCTGATGGGATCTCTGAGTCTTTAACTTTTTCTCCCTCTCTCTATACCCTCTTATAACTGGAGGACACCCCTTGTTAGATCCAGGCAGCCAGATGGGCTAGAAAGGAGTGGGATGATCTGTGATGCTTTAAAGAGAGGGATGACACTGGCTGTAGGGACCTGTCACTCACGTGCAGGGGGAGTGAATGTGGAGCTTAATGAATCCTCCACAGCCACCAGTGGACAAGACACAGCTGTGTGAGGACACCAGACATCCAGACAGTACACCAACCTGCCTCCTTTTCTCTCTCTCGCTCTCTATGGTTTTCATGGCCTAATTCATTCTTTCAAAGTGTTGGAAACATTATTTTGTGCTGTATACTCAAGCAGTTCATTTGAATGTGATTTGACTGTAAAGCCTTACCTAATATAATTGTATTTTAAAAGATGGACCTGTGTGGCATACCAGGAGTTTAAGTCAAACTGTTGAGCCGCCATGCTTTCTGAGACTCCCCTCGAGACACAAGATAACTCGTTAATAGAGCAGTCAAATCTCTCTGGGAGGTTGGACACTGGAGACAATAACACATGAAAATGAGGCGGTTCTCTACTGTGGATGCTGTAGTTAATCATCCTTCTGTCAAATTAGCATTCCCCCTGCCCTGCATGGAGGACACCATCACAGATAGACAGGGCATCGTTAGCCGCACTGCACAACAAAGAGCCAGCAATGGGGAGGCGGCAGCTCTACTGGTAATGTCAGGTCCCAGGTCAGCTTGGTCCAGAGCCAGTATAAGCCCACGCTGCGCTCTGCCTGTCCGGTGTTGTCATAACAGAGCAGCTATACAGTATGAGGCCAGAGGGAAGACAAGACCGACTGCACCCTCCTGAAGACAGACAGAACAACAGGACCACACACTTGTTTCTCATTAACGTCAGCAGCAGTTGTGGTTTTGTTCTTTTTTTCCTTCCCTTTCACATGTGTATAGTGTAGATTATAATACTGCCAGAGGGGCTGGGGAAGTTACTTCTGAAAGGAAATCAGTTTCAGATTACACATTGCTTGTATCAGTTTTGTGAATTCATCAATCAATCATCAAGTGCATTGTAATAACATCGATAATCCCAGTAAACCGAAGTAATCCATTGCCATTCAACAATTGCAACTTCTTAACTTGTTTTTCTACAACACTGATTGCAAAAGATACCTATAAAATACATAATTACTGCTGTCTACTGATATGAATCATAGTTAATATTTTACGGCTATTTGCCTCTAATGTTAATTACAGCATGCTGGAATCCGCCCCTCGTAAAGATTGTTAATATCACAATTAAAACTATAGGTGAAGTACCCTAAATGTGTGTGTTGACAAGCTGTGCAGCAATCAGCAGCAGCGTTCAATCTGGACACTTATCCTCCGGGCCTTTTCCCCCTTTGTTGGCCTGTACTTTTGACAGAGGCCAGGCATTGTGAAACATAATAATCCTGATTAGTACAAAAACATCAAACACCGCACGAGACCTTGAACCGAATCCAATGGCATGACAGGCTCCGACAAATCTCCAGCCATCAAGTCAAGCTAAATATTTTCTCTGCCCAATCACAAGGGCACATTGCTTCCTGTCCTGGAGGCAGTGTCACCCAATGGCTCCTTGTTTTCCACAAACTGTGTTTCCTGTGTTACAAAACTTTTTTTATGAAAAAATAAAATCCATTCTCTCATGAAGCACTCACTCGTGCCATGTTTACGGTATTTTAAACACCTGACAGAGCAGAGAACATTGCTGTAACTTGGACAGAAAATGTGATTATTGGAAGTCATCAGCTTTTGATCATCAGGTTTATTGGCCGAGTATGAATGCACAAACTAGTTTTACTCTGGATATTAATCTAGATTTAACAAAGGGGTGTCTACCATATATACTTGTAGATAATACAATAGTGAACAGCAGAATACAATGTATAAGTCAGTCAGTTTCTCAGAGTATAAACAATAATACAGTAGTGCCATATTGCAAATGTTCTAATAATTTGCTGCTTGTTCATCAAGTATAAAGCTGGCCTGTCATATCAATATATTGTTAATGTTGGAATGGGGATACTGATATACTGGTGTAAGTAAGAATACAAATACAGTTACCTACGGTTACACTACTTTATTATTTTATTTGATTATCTTGTGTGAAAATGTTATCGCCAAAATGGTCATAGATTAAAAACAAATCTTGTTGGCTCAACCTTTTAACACGTTTTTAAAGTGTATTTCAACTTATTAACCATCTGACTCAGAGTCCGTAATGAATAGATGTGAAGACAGCTGAAGTGATGCTGTATTATAAATCAATGACGATTTGTAATTCTCTTCATTTAAACAAAGGGCAAACGAATAAAAACCCATTAAGATGACATGTGAATTGGCAAACAAACTGTTTAATTTGTGTCTGCTGTGTGAAGGGGGCTTTCTGTGTGTTGGCCTGGGGGCAGCCCAAATTTACATCTGATTGGAGTTTAATGGTCCATGGCCGCTTTTACGGCACAGTCACTATGGCGACCACCTTTTCTCAAGATTTTCAACAGACTAAAATGTCCTTTTTTTGTCCATTTGAAATGTGTCATGCGAGCCAAATGGGGCTGGGGCTTGTATGTATCAATTTGTTTCTGTTGCGGGGCCCACACTAGACCTGCAATGAATATATGGGCCATTGAATCCTGGCACACAATGGCCACAGCTGATGCGGTTGCCACAGAGACACGCCCACACAAAGGGTAGGAATGATGACATATGGTCCAAACCTGCCCATTTGGTGGACCCCCAATAGGCCGACTGCATTGATGGACAAAACCCCACGTTAGCCATTTATTCGTGCCTACTCATTTCATGGTAAGATAAACTTTTTAATAAAGTTTCCACAGCCAATGCACAAGAAGTAAACGGCTGGTGAAAAAGCCACCATGTAAAGTGGGGGGAATTCATCATTAAGTCATTAACAAAGGCTTCTTTACCACCTGCTTCTACATTAATACGGACATTAAAGGCCCCTCTTTTTGTTTAAAGTGAAAGAGAAGAGATGGAGGAATAAAGCATCAACTTAAAGACATAATAAAAAGAAGGATATGTCAGTATTTTAAACACACTGACCAAAAACGTTGCTGCGGGTTTATTGTACCAACTCAATTGTAAGCAATTTCTTTTGGCTCAAAAATGTTATTTTTAGATTTAATTTACGAGTATTTGTTTTGAAATTATCAACTAAAAGTGCAAAAGAAAACTGTCAACCCTTAGGTTAAGTATTTATGAGAACATTGTCCATTAAAAAATAAAACTATAATCACGTACTGTATGTTTTAAACTCTATATTATTTGCCTTTATTAACACTGTGTTGAAGGTTTGTGTCTTTCTTCTTTGTTACCAACTTGAGTAAGTTGTAAAACCTTTACATTGTGTGCCTAAATTAAAATTGTGGGAAGACAGGTTGTCAAGCTTAAAGTTATGGATAAAGGAGTGTAACAGCTCCAGCTCCTACCACTCAATGGGGTATAGTTTGAAAGCAAAACTTAATCAAACATACTAAAAATAAAACCACACCTAAACATCTCAAATTACAAACTTTGAAATCGAATCAAATATTTTTATAGTGTACTTGTCATATTCAAATAACACAATGGTGTGCTAAATGAGTTTAAAATGACATAGGAAGAAATTAGGTAAAAAAAATAGCATTTGAGACATTGCATTTTCACTTTTACAAAAGTATATTATATAACATTTTCCGTTATAATATTATGTATGTGGTTAATGGGTTTATTTCCAAAGTAGTGAGATGTCTGTTATAATCTAAAGAAGATCCAGTGGTTCTAAAATAAAAGATAATTTTATCGGCACTGTGAAACAGACCTGCCAACTGTTGGAGAGGAAATCCCTCAGAGAACAGGCGTGTGGGTCGAAGAGGCTTAATTCCATTAGGAAAGATAAGCAGTGTGTGAACAAGACATTTTGTAGTTGACCTGTTTCATTACTCACCACTGAAAAATGTGATGATGTCATTACAGGCTTTGTATGCAGGAGGGCCGTATGGGGTCAACCATTCACTTAAAGCGTGCAGATGGTCTACCCTTAACTTGCACTATAAAACATGAGCGAAATACATTTCATCAGGGTATGACACTTAAGGTAAAATACTCACTTGAAAGAACAACAGAGTAACTCAATATTACAATAGTACCTCAATATTAACATTATAAGTGCTGAAATGACAAAGCGATTACCCTCCTGTTGTCTTCGGGTCAAATCTGACCGATTTACTACTTTCATCAATCATAACTTTTTCGTTTTACATTCGATTGCATTAAGGCTTTATGATATCCTTCACAGTAGACATTTAAAATTGCTGATCACCACTTTCATTGAATTTAGGATGATTTAGTCAACTTTGTAACACCCATGGTGTTCCCGGTCAAAAATGACCGCCATAAAGAAAAGGAATTAGTAACCATCCGGATCAGATAAAACACACACACAAACTCTAAATGTGTCCCCCCCCCCTTATGTGCCCAATCACCCCACATGGATCACACCTGGCACACGCAATACATGTTCAGTGTCTATTCTTTGTATATTTACTGCAGTTTTTCATGTATACCAGTAGTCTGATACAATATTTACAGTTTGAAAGGGTGTTAAATGAAATTTGGTGATGATTCATGTTTTTTGTGTTAATGTAATAGCAGTTAAAACAGGACCGGTCACATTTTACCGTGAACACCAAAGTAAGGGGGGGGGGGGGGAAACGAAGACAATAGAAGGGTTAAGTAGACTATAAATAAAACAATTATCACTGACAATTTTGTTAATTTATAATTTAAGTAATTCTTAAAGCATACCTGTGAAGTCATATTTGGCTCCAGGTTCTCAAAACTTTAAATTAAATTAGATTTAAATGTGGTTCTGGACTGTGTGACAAAACAAACAAAGTGAGGAGCCTTAGCCCAGGGACACATTTTACAGACTCTCCATTAATTAATTGTAATGGAAAAATATTCAACAGAAAATATCAATGATTGTTAGTCGAAGTCTTGAATTCCAATATTTAACCAATGTTCGGACTGGTATAATACATTTTAGCACCATTTAGTAGCAAGGGTTAGGTTCATTAGTTGTAATTGTCTTTGGTTGGTTGCAAATGTTGCTGTGTAATGAAAGCACTTTTCAAAACTAGATAATGTGTTATAAGACATAATCTGTGAGTGTTAGTAAAACGTAATCTGCTTAGTCTCTGGGCCCCTATCCTCGAGCTTCAGATGGCTTATCACGCTGTCAAATTTCACATAGCCTAGGAACTATGGTTTGAATTAGCATTTGGCAATAATCGGCTAACACCAGCATTTAAAAAAAAACCTTAAAGGTGGGGTAGGTAATTTTGGAGAAACCAGCTCGAGTACGCAAGAATTTGAAAATATACAGCCGGAAAAAATCTGCCACTTCCTTACAAAACTTCCCCTCCTCCAAACACACAAACGCGCACATGACCAATGAGGGCACGAGATAAGTTTGTGCAGATGGAAGGCTGACAGGCAGGTAGGCCATCCAGTTATTTTAGCCGGGCCGGCTAAAATGATTGGTCGTGCTTTTTACAGTACTACGGCTTCCACGGATGACATTTTTGAATGGATTTTTTGTCAAAGCACTTAAGATATTCATTGCTATCGGGATGTTAAGAGCATTCCATGGAATATAACAAAAAGTGTATCTCGAGCCGGTTTCTCAAACTTACCTACCCCACCTTTGAGGCAGAACAATGAAATGGTCAAAATGATGTCGTTAAAACCATTACAAAAGATTCTCTTATACATTTTAGTGCTATACTTAGACGATGCACATGGTAAGCAATCTGCATGTTAACATTAACATGACCATGTTATCATGCTGATGTTAGCATCTAGCTCCAAGCACCATGTGTGAGTACAGCCGTATGGTGGAGCCTGACATAGCTGCAGGTGGCTGCACACTCTTCCTCTTGTTCTACTGGTTTCAGTAAATGAGCACGAAAACTATTTATGGATGTTGATCCTGATGGGAAAGTTGAGAGCACAGAGTACGTGCGGAGGATATCACAAATATCCAACCATACAAAGACACACAAAGACACTATAGGTCAAGCCAAAGAGCAAAGAGTCACTTGATGTCAGCTGAGGTGACGAGTTGTGAGTGAGACCCGGAAGGAGATCTCACTTGGTTTGATTCGGAGGTGACAGGTCCTTCTGTATATGACCTGTCTATTCCTGGTTTCACCCCAGTCATCCGCCCGCTGTCCCCTGCATGGACGCCTCCATTGACCGCTGCCACACAGGAGAACATTACCCTGGGAGGTCAAAGACCCCCAGGTGACCCGGTGAAGCCCCTTCGAATCACTTGACCAGACCTGTTTTGAAAGGACAGTGTAACTCTGCAGGCCAATCTGGAGCTGTCAAACCGGAAACAGAGGGTAAATAGACCATGACATTTCAAATGAAACACAGGCTGAGCATCCGTCTCAATCAACCATGCTTTGAGTATGATGCACCAAACTTTTTGTATTCCGGGGAACACACAAAAACAAGCCATTTTTGGGCCCGTGATTTGACATCCCATGATCTGCTAGGAAGTCCATCCCGGCGACAAGGACTTTACTGTAAATTGCAAGTATCAAACATGTTATTATATGTGAGGTCTCTTACATTTGTAACATCTGTTAAGATTTGAAAGTGTCGGCCAGCCTTAAGCAAAGTATTTCACTTGATGATACTGATCCTGGTGGAAAAGGTATGATTATGCACTCCCCCCCTCCCCCATACACACACACATCCTCATTGAGATCACATGAGCAGACACACAGATTCTCACACATATGCACATGGGTGTACAGACCCCACCCTTAGACCCCATAGTGCACGGCATTATGCAGAGCTCCCTTGAATTCACACAGAGATCTAAAAATACCCATGAGGGAGGAAATCCCCACATTCCGCAGCAATGGACCTACACTACAAAGACATCCAAACAATAAGCCTCTACTCACTCTGAATCATCCCAGACAATATAGGAAGACTGAAGCATCAGAGAGTTGTTTTTCCCGGATAAACTGTTGTGTCTAGGAGTGGAAACCTCTGACCACTGCCGCTGACTCATGGCAACTGGCCATATGTGAGAGAATGGGCCGCACAATGACGTAAACACACATGTGGAAGACGACCAGTGTTGCAGAAATATCCATCTACAGAGGAAAGTCTGAGGCTGTGAAAGGTTTCTTATTGCTGCAGGTCACACCTGCTTTCAAGACTTAGATGATAAACAGAAACCAGCTCATGAGAGTGAAAGCATTCAGCAGGTGTATAATTCATGAGTCCGCTTCTTCCTGTTTATTTTTGATGCATCTAACAAGGGCCATGGTCGCAAGAGAGCACCACAAATCTGTCTATAACGTGATGAAGCAGTGGATATGGTGATGCTTGTTAGATATTTCACTTAATAGGAGTTATATCATACACATTTCAGTTTATAGAAAGAAGGTACACTTCCATTTAGATAAAAATAGAGCCTTTTGATACATACATAACCTTATTGCTGAACCTCCCTTTAATCCTGTCATGCAACAAAAAATGTGCTTGTTGCAACAAAAGAATGACAAATCATTATGGTTTATTTAGACACTTACAGTTGTTATAAAAATATGATGGTCTTGGTTAAATATTGCAGAAGCCACAAAACAGGACAAGCTAACTTTCTCAACATTTAAGCAATACCACAATCTTTCATTAAATGTAACTAAAGTGCTTCTGTTGCCTACAACTAACCACGAGCAAGACTCCGGTGTCAACATCCAATGTTTTGTACAGCCACCCTCCACATCATCCCACAACTTATAGACCATGTTGAGTTTTAAAAAAAAAGGTCTTCTTACATTTGAAAAGAGAGAGAGAACCTTACTCCGCTAGCAATTACTCATCCTTGTAAAAATGTAATTTGGAAAGAAAACGTGTTGTCTAAATATATACATATGAATTGCTTTTACCTCACTTGCATTTCAAAAGTAATTGAATAGTTTCATCAGGCTGACTCATCTGTGCCCTGTTCATCTAAGGCTTAACTAGTGCGCTATGTATGTCAGAGGGTGAAGGCAGGGGCGGACTGGCCATTGGGAATACCGGGAGTTCCCCGGTGGGCCGGTGCTGTGTGTGGGCCGGAAATCCTACCGGCCCACATTTGTAAGTGTTCCGGCCCAGCCCAGCCCAGTGGGGTGTGGCCAGGGTTGGGTTGTAACGGAATACATGTAACGTTGTTACGTAATCAGAATACAAAAATAAGTAACTGTATTCAGCTCACGTTACATTTGAAAACAAGTAATCTGATTACAGTTACTTTCGTAAACCTGAAGTGAATACATTTTGGATTACTTATTGGAATTATTGGTGGAAAGATTTCCTCACAATATTTAATATTCATTACTAAAGGTACAGCCGAATCATCACAGTGCACAAAACCGCGCAGATGGACCAAAAAGGGGAGCGTTTGAAAAAAATGTGCGGGTCCGCTTAGTGAAACAATAACAACGTAACATGGAGGAACAAAAGTGTAAATCGTGTGCGTGTGTGTGTGTGTGGTGTGTGTGTGTGTGTGTGTGTGTGTGTGTGTGGTGTGTGTGTGTGTGTGTGTGTGTGTGTTGTGTGCGCGCGCGCGTGTGTGTGTGTGTGTGTGGTGTGTGTGTTGTGTGTGTGTGTGTGTGTGTGTGTGTGTGTGTGTGTGTGTGTGTGTGTGTGTGTGTTTAAAACACATCAGCCACACCGCTCTTTAGCCTTTCTAATGATTCTGAAGGTAAACACAGTGAAGGCGGTGCGTGAAAGGCGGTGCGTGAAAGGCACTGCGCGCTCCTCTTCTCAGAGGCTGAGTTCACCCTCCCGCTGCCTCCTGGTGCTGCAGAGATTTCATGAAGTGAAGGAGGTTTTCCTTCTATAAAACAGCTGTGGGCAGCAGATACTGTGAGAGTCACAGACATGAATACATAGATCAAGGCAGACTGGTGCACACACTCTCCTGTTTTGCCAATCCGGTGCTTAAACAAATATAGCTCTACACCCCTGGCCGAAATGTCCTTAAAATGCCAATTGATTGATTGATTGATTGATGCATTTAACTTGTACATTTTAAAAAAAATCTTCCCGGGGGAGCATGCCCCCGGACCCCCCTAGAGGAGGTGAGGTCCACCACCTGCCCACACCCCCTGTTAAATTGTCTCACCCACATTGAGGATGCTTCCTACGCCCATGTTTTATTCTATGGATCAAGTCAGGCAAATTGGGTCAAAATGTTATTGCATCAATGATCTGTTAACATTAAAATCACTAAATATATGCCGTAACTATTTTTGCTCTAGGCAACTCAAGGGCTCAGGTAATATGATTACTATATGAATAATTGTCCAAAATAATATAAAATGCATAGGGTTTTTTGTTAAGTAACATACTTTCGTCACTGGCCGGCCGATACATGCCGCGCATTAAGTGGGCCTGTCTGTCAATTAATCCCCGGGTCACTTTTTCCCCCCAGTCCGCCCCATCAGATCCCTCTTTGTGGCCAGCTTCATCAAGGCTCATGTCACATTTTCAGGAACAGAGAGCCTTCATTTAGACAAAGGAGTTTAATGACTCACAAGACTTTTATCCGCTGACAGCTTGATGGGCGCTGACATTGTAAGACAGAAAGGATGAAGGTTAATAATACGAGCTATCAATTTGCAGTTAGCTTTGTTACGGAAATGTTGGTTCTTGTAGGCGGGAACCCCAAGTATGTACGCTTTTAAAACAGTATCATTAACATCTATTTAATTTCATGCATGTAGTCATTATCACATGTACTGTAGAGGCTAAACAGTTTACAGCTTGTGCATGTGTGTAAGTTTGCAATACTTTGGATGAATAACTTAACTATGTTGACGCATGCAGGATACAGTAGAATAAGACAGTTCCTGCTATTTAGTACTCTTCCTACGTACCTATACTCTGGACTGAAGGAGAATCAAATAAGGCAATACCTTCAGCTTGATTGACAGTTGGACAAAGGCAATGGGTAGAGTGATTTGTCAATGGGTAAAAATCCACACAAAGAGCTATTGATTGGCAGGAGAGAAAGGGGAAGAGGACAATGAGTGCGGCTGTGGGATCTCTCCGAGGTGATCAATACTGGAGTTCTGCATGAAGGAGCCATCCCACTCTGTGTTTATACAGTCAGACACAGAGCAAAGATCAGCCATTGTACAGCCGCACTGCTGCTGTCAGTCAACGCGGGACAACACTGCAGGGGGCATCTCACTCAGAAAACACACACACACACACACACACACACACACACACGCACACATACACACAGATGTTAACGCTCACATTAACACTTGTCAGAATGTTCCTAGATTTGACAGTGACTTCTTAGAAACAGATACCACATGCATGTCCTTTATCGCACAGAAAACAATTAATATTTTATTCTGTGCAATTATGTGGTTGATGCAGTCACTTCAATCATTGCTTTACAATTTTTAAATGATCAGTTCAGAAAAATACATATGAAATATATAATATATTTTTTAAAGATATTTATTTTTGTACTGGGATCACATAGTTCAGGTGAAGGTCTGCTTATGGTGCTAAATAATTACATTGATATTTTTTTATTTTTTTCAGAATTAATGTCCCTGTTGCACTGGATATACAAAAAATGTGTTTATAGATATCAGCGACAATTTTTCTTTTTTTGTGTATAGTGAAAGGCTGGACAATTGAAAAAGATTCAGTACAAGGAGGAGTGTGGATAGAGTGTTGGTGTTGGGATCAGGGGGTCACAGGTTCCAACCCCACTGCAGTCAGCATGTCGTTGTGTCCCTGGGCAAGACACTTCACCCCAAAATGCTCCTGTGGGGATTTCCCACAGTATTGAGTATGTAAGTTGCTTTGGATAAAAGCGTCTAACAAGTAACATGTAATGTACATTGAAACCGATATACCTATTAACATTATGGTTACTGACAATGATACTTCTTACTATAACAAGGATGTAGAAGAAAGACATGTCATGATTTTTGATATAACTGCATCAACAACAGGCTACTTGTGATTAATGTATGTATCCCCACCGAATGATTTGCTTTTCTTTCAACTTCTCTACTAATTACAAACTCCACGTGTTGGTTACAGTGAACTCAGACCTCTTTTAAATTGTAAAAACTAAAAAGGGGTTACCTGCATGAATGCAAACAAAGGTTGTAGAGAAGCAAAGAGTGAATGCAAGAACGAAGAGTTCATGTGCCACAACATAGTGAGATAGATCTGTTTTTTTATTTTGTAAGCCTATCTTTAGTTAGTGTTGATTCTCCAAATAGGGCTGAAGTATCAAAAATATTAAGTATCAACATTTTGTTTGGTAGAAAGAACCTTACTTTGACAAGTCAGACACATGGGAACTAGATGTATAAATGCAGCATCTCTCCTAAACGTCCCCAAATAAAGAAAGAGACATGAGAGAGTTGGTAAAAGACCCATGGCCAGACACTCACAGAGGGAGGGATTCCCTCATGAATGGGCTGTGACTGAGAATAACATGCAAGACAGTGCCTTGTGTTTGTGTTTGGCCTGTGCTAATCTTATCAAGGCTCCATGTATTCATCATGAGGCCCAGTTACTTCAGCTCTCAAGAGCAGAACACGGCCTGAGATGAGTGGTGATCCATCCTGGAGCGATCCCCACCAGCAGACAGAAAGACACACGCAGAGCCACAAGGCGGCTGCAGAGGCCCTGTTTACCTTCTGTCAACCCTTTGCTAAGCACCACTAAAAAGCTGTTTGTTAAAGAGATAAGTGTGTGACAGTAGGATGACTGATACTTGTAGGCGAGTCTGAGAGTGCTGATGGATACTGTGTTTTTACATTTCCTGTTATGTTAGTTGTGTTATTTTGGAAATGATAGCATATCCACTTTTCCACAATCTGCAATGGCTAAATTTGATTCATCAACTGCTAATTAATAATCGCTGGCAGGTCAATTAAAATATATATCTCAAATCTCAAATTTCCACCAAACATTAGCCAGGAAGGTGAAATGTTTGCGATAAAGTTGCTTAAAGCATACCATAAGATTAAGATAATTTTCTGCACGTCATCCTGACTCTCTCCAAGCTTTCTCCTTCAAACAAAAAAAAGAAGAAAGAGAAATGTTGTCACCAGCAACACCACAAGTTGGAAAGGGTCGTTATCTATTTCTGCTTGATGTTAGTTTTCAATATATGAAAAATCTAGGCAAACATTTGTAGACGCTACTCTGGAAAGACTGAAACGTTGACTTTAATTAAATGTTTTTTGTCAACAGACTTCTGATATAACTGTATTAGGTTAGTTCAAAGCAATAATTGTACGTTTAAATAGGTTCAACTTAAAATGATTGATTTCAACTGACCTAATACAGTTATGTGAAATGTGTTGACATAATATATTTGATTAAAGTCAACGTTTTATTTTTCCCACAGGGATTTTAAATAGTGTAAATTATCACAAAAGTTACTTTATCTGCCACTACTGTTTGAATAATGGAATGATGTTTGACTAAATCAGGGAGTTGGGCACCAAGAAAAACATTGCTTTGTGTGTGTGTGTGTGTGTGTGTGTGTGTGTTAGAGATGTTAAGATTCACCGATTCGCATCGGTGCACCGGCATAAACGTTCAAGATGCGAGTGCACCGGTTGAAAGAGTGCACATCGGCTACAGTTTGGGTTGAACCGGGTTGAACTCGCGATGCATCGATTGCGTAGCGTCTTTGCATCGGTAAAAAACCGATTCATTCATATAAAATCCCCTCATCTTGTCAACGCTCAGCAGAGACGATCTTTGATATTTGCTTCGCCACTACGGAGGCCGAGAGTCTCAGTTATCAACACACACGGAAGTTGAGGAGAAAGAGAAACACAGCGCACTGAAAAATACCTACATATCAAACGTTTGGCAAGACTTCGGATTGTTCAAGAAAGACGGTGTAATAGTCCTTTATGCTATATAGTTGACCGCAGGTCATGGAGAGTAATAAGGTATCCGTAGACCTTTGTATGAGGTATCTTTATTACTTAACAGGTCTACAGCCATGATACATAGATCCGTCCTAGATGCGGGCTTGTATACACACAGTATCACTCCGCAGCCGCACCCCATCAGTAACGTCCTGATGGTATATGTGCGCGGCACAGACGGTCAACTTGAAAAATCGCTCGCAAATTGTTAACGATGCCGAGCCGCTTTAAAGTACACAAGTAGTACGAGGAACTTAGCGACGCACATAAAGAGGCGACATGGGGTCTGCGGCTGAAAAGAGAAACCTGAAAGTTAGACATATGAGTTAAATCACTCAGTGAGGTGTTCTGTCAGAGAGAGTGGTGTTTAGTTTACAGCAGCCTGTGACGGCCAATAATGTCTTCCTTACTGTAAGCAGTTATGAAATACCTGTTTGTGAAAGGTTATTTTCTTTATTGTTCATATAGAACCCACTGCTTTCTGCTCACTGGTGAGTTAGCCTATGAATGAGTGTTAAGCACATCAGGCTGGCAGCTGTATGGGCATTGCACTATGGTAGCTGTTATTTGCACATTGTTAATCATGAGCAATGCAGCCTTACATTGTTTAACTGTGAGGTGTTATAGAATTGTACTCTGGAGAGCTTTTAAAGGTAAAACAAATAAACGGCATGATGGGATGTGCAGTACCAAATATATAAAGCACTTTTTTGTTAATGTATGATTTGCTGCATATAAGGAATAAAACAAAAATCCTCTGTCATACCATATTGAAGTATTATTTTTGCATCGTGTTGAATCGTATCGCACCGAATCGCATAATGTTGAATCAAATCGTATCGAACTGTATCGCAACAGGGGTGAATCGTATCGTATCGCATCGCCTGGTGTTTCAAATGTATCGTTAATGTATCGTATCGTGGCAACGTATCGAGATGCGCATCATGTGTGTGTGTGTATGTGTGTGGTGTGTGTGTGTGTGTGTGTGTGTGTGTGTGTGTGTGTGTGTGTGTGTGTGTGTGTGTGTGTGTGTGTGTGTGTGTGTGTGTGTGTGTGTGTGTGTGTGTGTGTGTGTGTGTGTGTGTGTGTGTGTGTGTGTGTGTGTGTGTTGGTGTGTGTGTGTGTGTGTGTGTGCGTTCTCAGCTCTCTTTGCCCATTCTCTGGCTGCATTTGTTTAGAGTGAGCCCATCCACTTATTGACACTTGTCTCCCCTGCCTCTTGCATGACAATCCAAGCAATAAAACCACGAGTGGAGCACACACTGTTCAACAGTTACCATAAGAAAAACAAGGGCAAAGAGGATGAGTGTTTATCTTCCCAGGGCATGAAAAGAAGCGGAGAGGGAAGAAGAAAGAAAAAGAAAAAAAGACAAGTGCTCATCTCATAACTCCAACTCCCTACCACACGCAGTGCAAATACACAATGACACACACACTCTCATTGCTTACGCTACAGTTTCAATGTCTGCTTTCTGTCAAATCCATATGATGATAAGAAAAGGGAAAAAACAAGCTGATCAAGGAACAAGGTAAGGGAAGGAAGAACCTCACAGTTTGTAAAGGTAATGGCACCTTTTCAAATCCTGGTCACATCTGCTTTAAAGATTTGTACACAGATAGAATCACACAAAAGGATAGCACATATGAGATGGAACCAGAAACCAGGACATCCTGTTTAAGGGACAATGCCCTCCTCTCTACTGTGCTAAAGTGATAATGCTCTTGCAACAGTGCGGCTGTCACCACCTAGCTAAGCCAGGATCCAGAGAGGAGCAGGTCTCAGCACCGTGGGATAACTGTTCAGGAAATACCGCTTTCATCACCTCCCAGAGTTGAATATCCTTCTGTCAAATACGCTTGTATTTCAATGGCTAATATAAGACAGGAATTGAGAGTTTCCCTGATCTTCCGGTAATAATTGGATAGGAAAATGTGTAGAATGCTAACTTTGCACTTCTTGTAATGTCAATAGAGTGACTCAAATGAATAGAGAAACAAAGTGTAAAAACACCTTGCAGATTTTTTTTTAAAATAAAAGCGTCTAACAAGTGACATGTAATGCAATGTTCAGTCGGATGATCTCCACATGTCTACCCTACTTTTATAATTTTCTAAACCTAAATCTATCGATCATAAATCTATCGATTAGATTTATGATTAGAAAATTATAAAAGTAGGGTAGACATATATATTATCCGGCTGAACAAAACGTGATCCGTATCTTAAATGTGTGTCAACCACAGACCGGAAGGTACCCATGCGCTTACTTCTGGGTTTTAGGACGCGTCACTGCACCACTCTATTCCATTTAAATGTAGCAGTTCCTGAAATTGTGCTTGATGGATCGCCGGCATTACTTACTGTGACTTAAAAACTGTGTTAAATCAGTGAAATAGGTCAGACTCTTTCTCACACTGTCTCACAGTCACAACCACACAATGCAAATGTGTACTCACAAGTACACCGCTTTTACCCACCACACAGAAGGAGAGGAAGAGGATGAAATACACTCACACACACAAACACAACAGGAGGTGGCATCTTGAAAAGACAAATGAGTCAGATCAGTGCATGATGTTCACAAGTGACAAATTAGGGACTTGTCTGGGCATGTAGTGAGACCCTGTGTGTCCTCTGGGATTTCATACACTAGGTGTTGGTGTTGAGTAATCTACTTTAATTGATTTTAGTATTTTGGTATTCAGCCATCTTAGCTGATTCAATGAACATAATCAACGTTTTTTATCTTTTGATATTTTGATAATTTCCACTTTTTGGCACAATTTGACTGCACAAATGTCTCTCTACATTACCTTATGTAAAGGGTTAAAATATACATAAATATGCATAATAGTAAAAATCGTTAAAAAATAATATAGTATATCTTTTGATTATAGTGTAGTTCCTTGATTACAAATAAGTTAAGTTAAAAAGGTTAAGAAGTGTCACCCCACATGTTTTTGTATGTGTAAGTGTTTCAAGAAGTCATTAAAATTGCATTTCATTGTAACTGTGTGGCGAACTGATCAGTAGAGCGCGATAACGCTAAATGGACGTAGTGTCCGTGACGTCACCCATAGGATTCTGCAGAGTTGCCGAGAAGCCCTTAGTAGGCGGAGTCGGCCACTAACGTCTCGACAGTGACGTAAAAGTCTAACTTCCGCCTGCTCCAGCCTGATCCAAATAAGGGCAAAGAGGCGGAGCCGAGGCGGGACCTGCTGCCACCGAGCTGGAAGTTCGAAACCTAAAACCCTTTAGAGGCTGAAACTGCAGAATAAATCCTGCAGTAGAGCTAAATACGCTAATGTGCATGCATCTCACATGCCTCTTGTGTGTTCATATACAGGTGGGTTTAAAGTATTTTAAATAACACCAATGTGCCCCGGTATAAGGGATAAAAGTGTTGCGAGTGTATTGGGATAAGTTCATGGTTTATAATCGGTGGTCTTTGCAGTTTTGTGTGGCTTTTGAGAACTGCAATGTTAGGCTAGCAGAGCTAATGCTAAAGGTTAAGGTGAAACACAGTGCTATATAGACACGTGATGCTTAAGGTGTAATGTTAACCGACTGTGAGATGTATATCATGTTTATGCACATAGCATATTTCACATTTAGGTTATATATGTTTATATAGAGTGTGTTTATATAATAATAGCATGTGAGTATGAGTTAGCTAGTATTACTGTAAGTCCTGAATGCAATGATTACTCATTGTACATTTCTATTGTATTTTGAACATTTTTGTGATCATTAATATGTAAATGCCGTTGCCTAATATTGAGATGAGCATAGTTTTTCATACTTTTGTTGTGGATCGTTTCCGGGATTTGTAGAATAAATCCTGCAGTTGAGCTAAACACAAGCTAATGTTTCTGGGTGTTTCTCAATGTCGAGGAAGGCTGCTCCAGAGCAAGCGGCAAATTCTGGGTCAGGCGGGAGGCCAATAAGGAAGTGCCACAAACTGCAGTTCATCTATTGGCCGATAGGCGATGACTGCAGAAAGGTCAATTTCCATAGACCCCCATGTTAAAATGCCCAACTTTACAGCAGAAATAAACATGTTTCTGCCCCTGGATGCAATACCAATTATTCTGGATATAGTTAGATTCCACCTTATGAATTGGTGAATTGTTGTATAACGCAACCCTTTTATTTATATTAGGTATTTTTTCTTCTTCTTTTTGCATAAATTAGGGCGTGGTCATTTTGATGGACAGGTACGTTAAGGTGAACAGATTTTCAAAATTAAAACCGGGGACATTTTGAGTTTTGTGGTCAAAATCTCATTAAGATATCCAATTTTCTTCACTGTTAAAGAATAAAGGGGGACAATTCTGGTTCAATGTAATTCGAACATTTTAACTGTTGGATACAAACAGAAGGACGATAGCTCATATATGAGACTTCAGTGGTCTTTTATTTTGAAACTGTACATCAGATTGTCCAGATTCTCTCTGAGTGATTAGATGGGGTGTCCTGCTATCACCCTGAAGTGAAATAAGTCTTTGATACTGGATAGTTTTTGTTTTATTCTTGTATAAAAACAGAAGGACGATAGCCCATATATGAGATTTCAAAACTATTTTATTTTGAAACTCTACATCAGATTGTCCTGATTTTCTCTGATTGACTAGATGGGGTCTCCTGCTATCACCCTGAAGTGAAATAAGTATTTGATTGATTTCGAATGACTCTTTGATTATGGACAGTTTCCATTAAATACTAATCAAAATATAGATGGACAATAGATCTAATTTGAGATTTTAAACAGCACACATTTTAAATTGTGCTTCAGAAAGTAATGTTATTTTAGGAGTGTTGTTAGATGGTGTCAACATCAATTGAAATTAGTCAACCGGTGGAAATGTCAGATATGTCTTCATAACTGTATCCTTACATTTTACATTCACTCAGTTATAATGTGGTAGTTATACGTAGTTTGTTTTAAAGTATTATTGATCACATTATATTGTACATATTTCTTAATTTAAGATCCAGTATATATGAATATGTTTGGAGTGTTTTTTAGGTATATTTGTTATTGACCGAGTAAACGCTTTTATTTTGAAGGCAGTTTTCACAGGCCTCTACCGTAATGCATAGGATATTCGCGCACCGCAATACAACCTGCGGGCTGGCTTGACTGGTTTTTCCGAAGTGGGGGCTGGCTTGACCACAATCTGTAGTGTTTACCCAGTGTTTCCTGACATGAAACGTTTTTATTTCACCTTTTATTTATTTTTTATTTAGCCTTTATTTATACAGGTGTAGATCTCATTGAGACACAAGGTCTCATTTTCAAGAGAGACCTGTCAGTGGTAACACTACCACACAAAGTTACAGACAGACAGGACACTAAACACAGAGGCAACACTAAAATACAACATCGTAAAAAAGTAGTCATTAAAATCCATATACAGCAGTCAGATATAGCAGGTGCAAACACCCACAGATGATTTCTCCAGCTTTTTTAAAATGAGTTTAAAATCCGTGATGGGTATCAAAGTGGTCAGCTTAAGTTCCTGCTGAAGTGTGTTCCAGGTCGAGGGGGCAGAGTATGATATGGCTTTTTTCCCAAGCACCGTGCGTACTGAGGGGACGGACAGAGTGATGTAATGTTGAGATCTTAGTCTATAGCTGTACTGTTTGTGTGATATGTAAGTGGATATGTAGAGGGGCAGCAGTCCAAGCATAGCAGTATAGATGAGTTTGTACCAATGCAGTGACCTGCGCATTGATAATGATGTCCAGTTGACTAAAGCGTACAGCGTGCAGTGGTGTGTGAGGGGTTTACAGTTGGTTATGAACCTCAGAGCCCCATGGTAAACAGCGTCCAGCAGATGAAGGGAGTGAGCTGAGGCGTTCATGTACACAACATCCCCGTAGTCCAAGAGCGGCAAAAATGTGGCAGCTACAAGCCGTTTCCTCGCACTTGTGGAGAAGCAGGCCTTATTTCTAAAAAAGAATCCCAGCTTTAATTTCAATTTCCTTAAAAGATTGTCAATGTGTGGTTTGAAGCAGAGATTTTCATCTATGGTGATGCCTAAGTATCTGTAGGTGTTAACAGCTTCAATGGGGTTATGCTGTGCAGACATGATGCAGGGAAGAACAGTTGGTAACTTTTTCTTATTGGAAAACAACATGACTTTTGTCTTATCTGAATTTAACACCAACCTAAGGTGGAACAGATGTGACTGAAAAGTGTCAAAAGCAGACTGCAGACGTTCAAATGCAAGCGCAACAGTGCTAGCACAACAGTACACAACAGTATCATCTGCATATAGATGTACAGACGCATCCATACTTTGACCCACATCATTTATATAAATAGTAAAAAGGGTCGGTCCCAAGACCGAACCTTGAGGAACGCCTCTGGGCACATTAAGAAAGCTTGAGGAGAGACCGCTGAATTTTACACATTGCTTGCGATTTGAAAGATAGTTTGCAAACCAACCAACAGCTTGGTCAGACAGGCCTATATGGGATAACTTCTGGCACAGAATGCCATGGTCCACAGTATCAAATGCCTTGGATAAGTCTATAAAAAGGGCAGCACAGTAGCTCTTTGCGTCCAAGCCTTCAACAATGTCATTCACTACTTTCAAAGCAGCCGTTACTGTACTGTGCTGCTTCCTAAAGCCTGACTGGTGAGGAGATAGAATGTTGTTCAAGCTTAAATATTCTTTGATTTGATCATTCACCAGCCTTTCAAGTACTTTAGCTAAAATAGAGAGCTTGGAAATTGGTCTGTAATTATTCATCACCATGGGATCACCACCTTTCAATAAGGGGAGAACATTTGCAGTTTTCCAAACATCTGGAATGACATTGCTTGTTATAGAAAGATTAAAAACATGACAAAGTGGTTTGGCTATAATATCTGCAGCTAGCCGTAAGAAATAAGGGGGGAGATCGTCCGGACCTGCTGATTTTTTGGAGTCTAGGCCCTTTAGAGCCTTACAAACCTCCCCAACATTGAAGGGGTTGAAGGAGAAAGTGTGGCTACTAGTGGCATGACTGGTGGTGATGGAGGGAGATGATTTACCAAAAGATAATGTGTCAAACAAGGAACTGGAGGCAATAAAATGTTTATTAAAACAATTAAGCATCTCTGTCTTATTTGACACAGGGGTGGAGTCAACAACAATGTTAGGAGGCAGCTCTAAGGAGCGAGAGCTGGCAGAGAGTGATTTTATGGTATGCCAAAATCTCCTAGGATCGTTTAAACTGTCTGTGGTATGGGATAAGTAAAAATCGCTTTTGGCTTTTTTAATGGAAGCAGTACAGCGATTACGCAGTTGACGAAAAAGAAGCCAGTCAGCCTCAGAACCTGTCTTCCTCGCAGCAGCCCAAAGGAGATTCCTCTTGCGTAAGAGGGCTGCCAGATCAGAAGTGAACTAGGGGTTATCACGGCCCTTCACCCTGAACCGGCGAAACGGAGCATGTTTACCTTGCTATGTGTTTTTAACGTATATAAAAAAACAGGGACATTTCCGACCAGTTTTCCGGGGACAGTCCCCGTTTGTATTGGCCTGTCCCCGGTTGAAACTGTCCCCGGAAAACGGGGACGTCTGGTCACCCTAAGGTACTTGCCTCACTGTCAGCTGACAGGAACTTGTCCACTCTGCTAGGCTACAACGTTAGCTAGTTGTAGTTACTGTACTTTATATATATATACAGTTTAGTTTATGATTCAGCCTTGGGTAAGACTTTTATAGTCTATGGCTATGACGCCCATAATGCTAAACGGGAGCAAATGTTAAAAGGGGACCCAATTATCCCAGTGGTGGCCGCCGGAGTCCGCCGCCGAAGCTAACGGAGCCGCAGGCGGCCGGAGCTAGCCCCCGGCGGCGGAATCCGGCGTTATAACTGGAGATCAAGGAATGCAGCGAAACGCGGACTTGGTTCGCCTGCAGCCCGCTGTAGTATTAGCTAAATAAATTATGTAAAAGTTGTTCATGCGTTATTAAGTGAATATTGTGGTGACACGTTATTGGACATAATTCACCTCTCGTATTGTGTTGCCACACGGACCCTTTAGTGGGAACACCTGTAGCGTTAGCTTCCATTCCTGCTAGCTCGTCAAGCAGAGCAGTTCATGCGATAACCTCTCTGTTATTAATGGCTAATAAAGATTGGAACTCTGTTCTTAATACTCCGACTCCCTTTTCCTGGCACTACACTGGTGACCTTGACTTTTCCGAGAAAGTTTCCGGGAAATTAACGAGCATGGCTGAACGCGATGTGTTCGTAAAGCTGCCGGAATTCTGGGAGCACGCCGCGGAGGCATGGTTCGCACATGTGGAGGCACACTTCGCCTGCCGACAGGTCCGTGATGGGGACCTGAAATACTACCATGTGGTAGCAGCACTGGGCAGCTCTGCGTCGTCCAGGTTGGTGGGATTCATCGCAGCCCCCCCACATCATGGCAAATATGAGGCGATTAAGGCCCTTCTCCTTAAGACATTTAGTTTATTTGCTAAGGAGAGGGCCCGCCAGATACTTGACATTCAAGGCCTAGGAGACAGCAAGCCATCCCAGCTAATGGAGAAAATGCTAAATCTGCTAGGGGGGGAAGATCCCCGGATTTTATTCACGGAGATTTTCCTGCGTCACTTGCCTCCCCGGGTACAGACGGCGTTGGCCAACACGCCTGTCACGGAGCCCCGTGCTTTGGCTGAGGAAGCGGATAGTTTTTTCCTGGCTACACAACAGCCCGGTGCAGAGACGTTAGCCGCGACGCTCAGCATGACCTGCAGTCAAGAAAGCGTGGCGGAGGCCGGACACGGCTGTGGCGAGCCGGTGTGGAGACGCCGGAGAGTGCGTTTACCACGCACGTTTCGGGACAAGGGCGAAGAGATGCATCGCTCCGTGCAGCTACAAACCCCCGGGAAACGGAGGGGCCGGCGCTCAGTAGTGGCTCTGAGCGTCGGCGGCATGTGCAGGCTCCTCTTCGTCAGCGACAGCGTTTCGGGGAGCCTGTTTCTGTGTGACACGGGCGCTCAACGGAGCGTAGTTCCAGCGTCGAGTGAAGACGTCGCCCGTGGGGGGCACGGACCGCGATTGACCACGGCTAACGGCGGTCCCATTCGCACGTACGGCGTGAGGCCTATGTGTCTGTGCATCAGAGGACAGCGTTTCAGCTGGGATTTCGTGACAGCGGACATTTCTTTTCCCCTCCTCGGAGCGGATTTTTTGTGTGCTCATGGACTCTTAGTGGACGTTAAGAATAGGCGTTTGGTTGATGCCTTGGTTGACGTTTTCTTCCCTCGTGTGCACACTTGGCAGCGCGGCGTACGACGGGCTGTCGGGCTCGCTGTCAGGGGCAGACACGTTTCTCAGACTGTTGGCCGAGTTTCCAGACCTGTCGCTACCCACCTTCTCTGCGCTTACCACTAAGCATGGCGTGGAACACCACGTCACTACCGGGGGGCCTCCTGTCTACGCCAGGGCCCGGCGGTTGAACCCTTCTAAGCTGGCTGTAGCGAGGGCGGAGTTCGCAACCATGGAGCGCCTGGGCATTGTCCGCCGCTCCGACAGTCCTTGGGCTTCCCCCCTGCATGTCGTTCCCAAACCGAACGGCGGGTTCCGCCCGTGCGGGGATTACCGCCGACTCAATGACGCCACTACGCCTGACCGTGCCGCACATTCAGGACTTTTCGGCGCATCTGGCCGGTACAGGGGTGTTTTCCAAGGTGGACCTGGTGCGTGGATACCACCAGGTGCCCATGCACCCCCTGGACATTCCCAAGACAGCAGTGATAACGCCTTTTGGACTTTTTGAGTTCCTGCGGATGCCTTTTGGACTCAAGAATGCCGCTCAGACGTTCCAGCGCCTGATGGATTCGGTGCTGCGGGACCTGCCGTTTGTGTTTGTCTACCTCGACGACATACTCGTCGCCAGCGCTTCAGTGCAGGAGCACCTGTCCGACCTGGCCCTTTTCACACGGCTCAACGAACACGGATTAATCATCAATCCTGCAAAGTGCCAGTTCGGGGTGTCGGACATCGATTTCCTGGGGCACCGCGTTACCAAGGGCGGTGCGACACCTCTGCCAGCGAAGGTGGAGGCTGTTGCGGCTTTTCCTCGCCCGCTCACAGCCCGGTCGCTCCGTGAGTTTCTGGGGATGGTGACTTTCTACCACCGTTTAATCGCCCGGGCCGCACACATCATGCGGCCGCTGTATGAAGCGTTGAAAGGCAAGACCCCCGTCCAGGAGATCGACTGGACAGCAGAGGCGGACGGCGCTTTTGCTGAGGTCAAGACCGCGTTGGCTCAGGCGGCTTTGCTGGCACACCCATCATCTACGGCTCCCATCTCCATCACCACGGACGCGTCGGACTACGCGGTCGGCGCAGTGCACGAGCAGTGGGTGGAGGGCACTTGGCAGCCGCTCGCCTTTTTCAGCCGCCAGCTGACGCCTAGAGAACGCAAATACAGCGCCTTAGACCGGGAGCTCCTCGGACTTTATTTGGCCGTGCGGCACTTCCGTTTCATGCTGGAAGGCCATGAATTTACGGCGTTTGTCGACCACAAGCCGCTCACCTTCGCCATGTCAAAAGTGGCGGAGCCTTGGTCGGCACGTCAGCAGCGGCAGCTGTCCTACATATCGGAGTTCACTACGGACATTAAGCACGTGGCTGGCAAGTCGAACCTGGTTGCTGATTGCCTCTCCAGGGTCGTCATCGGTGCCGTCCAGTTGGGCCTGGACTATACTCGCATGGCGGCGGACCAGGTCACAGTGCTTGGAGGACGTGGTGTTCGGCGACGCGGGCATTACTCTCCTGTGTGACGTCTCTACGGGCCTGGCGCGGCCTGTCGTCCCTGCAAGCTGGAGGCGTCCTGTGTTCCAGGCTGTGCACGGCCTGTCACACCCCGGCGAAGTTCGTTTGGCAAGGACTGAAAAGGGACGTGAGGACTTGGGCCAGGGAGTGCGTGGCTTGTCAACGCGCTAAGGTGCACCGCCACACGAAGGCCCCGTTGGAGCGTTTCCTGGTGCCTGAGAGGAGGTTTGATCACGTCAACATTGACCTGGTCGGTCCGTTGCCTTCCTCTCAGGGGTTTTCCTACCTCCTCACCATGGTGGACAGAACGACCCGTTGGCCGGAGGCGGTTCCGCTCGTTTCAACATCAGCCGCAGACGTTGCCCGGGCCTTCATTGCAACGTGGGTGTGTCGTTTTGGCAGCCCGTCAGACATTTCCTTAGACAGGGGCTCTCAGTTCACGTCCGAGCTCTGGAACGCTGTGGCAGGCGGTTTGGGGGTTAAGCTGCACAGGACTACCGCTTACCACCCTCAGGCTAACGGCCGCTGCGAGCGCTTTCATCGCTCCATGAAGGCGGCCCTCAAGGCCGGCCTTACGGACGGTAACTGGGTCGACAAGCTGCCCTGGGTGATGCTGGGCCTGAGGACCGCACCTAAGGAAGATCTGCAGTGTTCTACAGCGGAGATGGTCTACGGTCAGTCGCTGAGAGTTCCGGGGGATTTCCTCCCAAATGCATCAGCTCCCTGGTCTGCCACGGCCCAGCGAGTTTTTCTTCGTGACGCGGTGGAGGCTTTCGCTCCAGTCCCGACTACTCAGCACGGTGCGCCAGGGTCTCAAGTTCCCGCGGAGCTACGCTCGGCTGGGCACGTCTTCATTCGTCACGACGCACACAGAGGCCCCCTGCAGCCCCCTTACGATGGACCTTTCCGGGTTTTGGAACACGGTGAAAAACACCTGGTGGTTGACATGGGCGGTAAGGCTGAGCACGTCTCGGTTGACCGGGTGAAGGCTGCTCACTTGGACGTGGACCGGCCGGTGGTGCTGGCTCGGCCGCCGAGACGGGGCCGACCCCCGGCTTTGATTCCTGTCAGGGAGTGTGGACCTGTTGTTCCGGTCCCTCCTCTGTCAGGGGCCGCACGGGCGGAGGTCGCTGTACCGACTCCGGTGCGTCTCGTGGGGGCAGGCGGATTGTTCCTCCCCACCATACGGATTTTGTTTACACGTGAATTCTGGGGGGGCTTGTGTGGTGACTAGGGGTGTAACGGTTCACAAACATTTCGGTTCGGTACGTACCTCGGTTTTTTGGTCACGGTTCGGTTCGGTACGTTTTCGGTACAGCAGAATTTTTTTTCACAGAACAAAACATATATATATATATTTTTTTTTATTATTATTAAACTGTGAATAATGTATTCACTCAAATAAATACAAAATATAATAAAATAAACATTAAGGTGCAGCATTTCGATGAACTGAAATAATCTGTATTTAAACTTTACTGTAGGCTACTAGTACTCACAAAACATAAACTATTAGTTTTGGGTTTTTAATTATTATTAAACTGTGAATATTCACTCAAATAAATACAAAATATAATAAAATAAACATTAAGGTGCAGCTTTTCGATGAACTGAAATAATCTGTATTTGAACTGTACTGTGCTAGTACCTAAGCAGCCAGCTTGACATTAGGACTTGCTTGTCATTGTATTTTCATGTTTTTTTAAAGAAAAATTAACTTGTCCACATTGCTTGCCGAAAGGGCAGATCTGCTGGCACTAACAATGTCTCCTGCTGTGGAGAACACCCTCTCGCTAGGGACAGAGGTAGCAGATACAGCCAGGTAGCGCTTTGCTAACATGGCAACATAAGGATATTTGGTGTTTGTAATAGCTTTGGCTCGGTCTGATCTTTTTGCGAGTGGTGGAGGCTTAAATGCTAGCGGGAGTTGGGTTTGCACTTCAGTCTTTTTTCTTTTGGTACCGGTGATATTCACGTTCGGGTGATGCCTTTTCAAGAGTGTGCAAGTTTGACGTATTGCCAGCCGCGTAACCAATTTTAGTTGAACAATGCCGACAAACAGCTTTGGTTCGGTCCACCTGTCTTTGTCCTTCATCCTTGTACGTAACTGCGAAATCAAAATGTTCCCAAACCGGAGACTTCAATGATGCTGGAGGATTTTCGAGCTCAACTTTATCTGCGTTCGCCATTAATTTTCGACAGTTCCTCAAATTACTGACTACATCTGAACGCATCCCTCTGAACAGCTCTCATAGTATGCCTCTCATCCAATGAAATGACTTGCTCGCTCTATGACGCGTTAAACCCAATGTGACCAAATTACTCTGAATGCTGCGACGCAGCACCTGAGATTACTTCCAAAAAGTTGTTCACGTTCTCAATTTTTTACGTTTAACGTTATATTCGTTCGGTACACTTCGGTACACACCTGTACCGAACCGAAGGGCCCGTACCGAATAATTTCGGTACGGGTACGTGTACCGTTACACCCCTAGTGGTGACACATTATTGGACATAATTCACCTCTCGTATTGTGTTGCCACACGGACCCCTTAGTGGGAACACCTGTAGCGGGAACACCTGTAGCGTTAGCTTCCATTCCTGCTAGCTCGTCAAGCAGAGCAGTTCATGCGATAACCTCTCTGTTATTAATGGCTAATAAAGATTGGAACTCTGTTCTTAATACACCGCCTCCGACTCCCTTTTCCTGGCACTACAATATGCCATTAAAACACCTATGCTTTTTGACTGTCACATTTTTACATTTCAGCATTGCATCACTAATTTAAGTTCTATGTTTTGCTTGTTAAGCAGTCTGTAACCCTACATACCTAACATATCACTTTTCATGTATTTTTGTATAAAGGGTTTCCTTTAGCTTAGCTTCTTAGCCTGAGCTAGCTCTGGAACTTCCAGCTCGGTGGCAGCAGGTCCCGCCTCGGCTCCGCCTCTTTGCCCTTATTTGGATCAGGCTGGAGCAGGCGGAAGTTAGACTTTTACGTCACTGTCGAGACGTTAGTGGCCGACTCCGCCTACTAAGGGCTTCTCGGCAACTCTGCAGAATCCTATGGGTGACGTCACGGACACTACGTCCATTTATATATACAGTCTATGCTCCAGAGCCACTATTTCAAGGATGCTACGTCATCGAGTCCCGCCGAAGGACTGTTCCAATGTCCAGGATGCTTGGAATTCTACCGAGGCCGGCGTCCTTCATTGCGAGAAATTTCGAGGCTGCACATGTGTATCCTCAGCGGTCTCAAAATCCCCACAATAGGCGCATTCACACTGCAGTACTTTTCCCACAAAGGTTCATTACATTACATTACATTACATTACATTGCATTTAGCTGACGCTTTTGTCCAAAGCGACTTACAATAAGTACATTCGACCAGGAAGACACAACCTTGAAGAAAACAGAATCATATAAGTATATCAGGTTTCATAGAGCCAAACATTTCAAGTGCTACTCAACTGGCTTTAGGTAATCCAGTCCTTTATTGGTATAAAAGTGCTTCGTTAATCGTTCTAACGCTCGAAGTGGAGTCGAAAGAGATGAGTTTTCAGTTTGCGCCGGAAGATGTGCAAGCTATCTGCCGTCCTGATGTCAATGGGGAGCTCATTCCACCATCTTGAAGCCAGGATAGCAAACCCACGTGTTTTCGCCGATGGGAACTTGGGTCCCCCTCGCAGCGAGGGCGCAACGAGTCGTTTGGCTGATGCAGAGCGTAGTGCACGCGCTGGGGTGTACGGTTTAACCATGTCCTGGATGTAGGAAGGGCCAGATCCATTCGCAGCACGGTAAGCAAGTACCAGTGTCTTGAAGTGGATTCTAGCAGTTACCGGAAGCCAGTGAAGGGAGCGGAGGAGCGGAGTGGTGTGGGAGAATTTAGGAAGGTTGAAAACCAGACGAGCCGCTGCATTCTGGATGAGCTGCAGAGGTCGGATGGCACATGCAGGTAGACCAGCCAGGAGGGAGTTGCAGTAGTCTAGGCGTGAGATGACGAGAGCCTGGACCAGAACCTGAGTCGCTTTCTGAGTCAGCTGGGGACGTATCTTCCTGATGTTGTAAAGCGTGTATCTGCAGCAGCGGGTTGTAGCAGCGATGTTTGCAGTGAAGGACAGGTTGTTATCTAGGGTCACACCCAGATTCCTTGCAGTCTGAGTCGGGGAAACAACTGAGGTGCCGATGTTGATTGTCAGGTCAAGAGTTGGACAATCTTTTCCCGGGAGGAAGAGCAGCTCAGTCTTGTCAAGGTTGAGTTTGAGGTGGTGAGCAGACATCCACTGAGAGATGTCAGCTAGACAAGCAGAGATGCGTGCGACGACCTGGGTCTCTGAGCGGGGAAAGGACAGAATTAATTGGGTGTCGTCAGCGTAGCAGTGGTAAGAAAAACCATGCGGGCTAATGACTGATCCGAGCGAGTTTGTGTACAAGGAGAAGAGGAGGGGACCAAGAACAGAGCCCTGAGGGACCCCCATAGTTAATTGACAAGGGTCGGACTCAGACCCTCTCCAAGTCACCCTGTAGGTACGGTCTTTCAGGTATGAGGTGAGGAGGGAAAGTGCAGAGCCAGAAACTCCAAGTTTTTGGAGAGTGCGAAGGAGGATCTGATGATTCACCGTGTTGAATGCAGCAGACAGGTCCAACAGGATGATGACAGAGGAGAGGGATGCAGTTTTGGCAGTGTGCAGTTCCTCCGTGACAGCAATGAGAGCAGTTTCTGTGGAGTGACCTGCCTTGAAACCAGACTGGTGCGGATCCAGAAGGTTGTTCTGATTGAGATAACAGGAGAGTTGTTTAAAGACAGCGCGTTCAAGTGATTTAGACAGGAACGGGAGGAGAGAGACAGGCCTGTAGTTTATAACATCAGACGGGTTGAGAGTGGGTTTCTTTAGGAGAGGGTTTACTCTTGCCTCCTTGAGACTGTTTGGAAAGTGACCAGAAGTTAGAGAAGTGTTGATGAAATGGGTGAGAAACGGTAGAATATCAGGAGCGATAGTCTGAAGGAGGTTTGAAGGGATAGGGTCCAGAGGACAGGTGGTAGGGCGGGCAGAGGTAATGAGGGTAAGAACCTCACTTGGAGAGAGAGGGGAAAAGGAGGTTAGTGTGTTGGTGGAAGGAAGGTCTGGTGACCCAGCGGTGAGTAAAGGTGAGTCAGAAAAAGAAGAGCGAATATCATTAACCTTTTTTTCAAAGTGGGTAACAAAGTCGCTTGACAGAAGTGAGGAGGGGGGAGGAGCTTTTGGAGGGTCCAAGAGGGTGGAGAAGATGGAAAATAGTTTTTTAGGATTGGAATAGGAAGATTGGATCTTATCTTGAAAGAAAGTGCTTTTTGCCTGAGAGATCGAAGCAGAGAAAGAGGAGAGGAGAGCTTGATAGGTTAGGAGGGTCGTCACGGTGTTTGGATTTCCACCATTTCCGCTCTGCTGCCCTAAGGACGGTTCTATTAGCACGCAGTGCATCATTTAGCCAGGGAGCCGGAGGGGACTGACGAGCCTGCCGAGATGTCAGAGGACACAGCGAGTCCAGAGTGGATGAGAGAGTAGAGAGGAGAGTTTCTGCAGCAGAGTTTGGAGGCAGTAGTTGGAACGAATTAGAGGAAGGGAGGGCTGAGAGCACCGACGAGGCAAAGGTAGAGGGAGAGAGGGAGCGAAGGTTACGGCGGACAAGTGTAGGATGGGAAGAGATTAGTTTGTTATGTTTGGAAAGGGATAGAGAGAATGAAATGAAGAAGTGATCGGATGTGTGGAGCGGGTTTACAGAGAGGTTAGAAGTAGCGCAGTTCCTTGAGAATATGAGATCAAGGACATTGCCAGCTTTATGAGTCGGTGGGGACGGAGAGAGTGAGAAAGCAAAGGCGGTTAACAGAGATGTTAGTTCGTCTATCTTCCCCATCTGGAGGTTGAAGTCTCCGAGAAGTACAGCGGGAGGGCCAGTTTCAGGGATGTGTGAGAGGAGATGATCTAATTCCTCCAAGAAGTCCCCCAAGGCGCCTGGTGGACGGTAGAGAACAACAATGGTTAACTGTATAGGATGGGTTACTGTGACGGCATGGAACTCAAAGGTGGAAGGAGTAAAGTTAGGTAGCTTGAAGAGGGAAAAGCTCCATTTGGGAGAGAGCAGGAGACCAGTGCCACCTCCTCTGCCAGTGGGTCTGGGTGTATGGGAGAAGGAATATGCAGTGGAGAGAGCTGCTGGGGTGGATGTGTTGGATGGAGTAATCCAGGTCTCAGTGAGAGCAAGGAAATCCAGAGACTGCAGGGAGGTGTAGCCAGAGATGAAGTCAGCCTTAGGAACAGCTGACTGGCAGTTCCACAGGCCACCAGAAACTAGATGATGGATCTCAGTGGAGCACGTGGGATAGACGAGAGCAGGCCGGTTATATCGATTAGGAGATACACGGGGCCAGTGATAATTGCGAGAAGACACATGAACAGGAATGGAGAAAATACACATGATTATAGCATGAGGGGCTAAACAACAAAAGTAAAAATTAAAAACGCCAACGATACTTAGCTCAATCAAAGTAGGATTTGCCTCCTCTTTGCCTCCCTCGTGACTCCCGTAGGACTCTAATGTCTTTGTCAGTCTTACTCCCGTAGGACTCTAATGTCTTTGTCAGTCTTAGCCTGTCTGCCGCTGAAGCTGCCGCTCCAGGAAAGAGCTACCCGAAATGGATGCCTGATTGCTCAGTTCTCACAGCTGAAGTTAATTAGTTAACTATCTACAGCTGATGGGCGACAATAGACTGGCCCTGCCTATGTTAATAATGCAGGCTTGAGTGCTGAGAGCTGTAAAGCAGGTTTCGCCTGAGCAGATCTGAGATTTAAAATCTCTCAAAAGCGATTTAGCCGTTTTAGCTACAGTAACAATTATACAGAGTCGAATAAATGAAACCGAGAAGTCTAATTAAACAAGAATATAACTTACAGTGGTTGCTGCGTCAATAGGTAATGTTGTCACCGGGTCCAGATGCACACTGAGTTCATCAGTTTCTAAATGCGGTATTTAAATGCTTTTTGAGCTAAAGGATGACTGAGTCACGCAGTTCTACTTCACGCAATCAATAGACTGGCCCTGCCTATGTTAATAATGCAGGCTTGAGTGCTGAGAGCTGTAAAGCAGGTTTCGCCTGAGCAGATCTGAGATTTAAAATCTCTCAAAAGCGATTTAGCCGTTTTAGCTACAGTAACAATTATACAGAGTCGAATAAATGAAACCGAGAAGTCTAATTAAACAAGAATATAACTTACAGTGGTTGCTGCGTCAATAGGTAATGTTGTCACCGGGTCCAGATGCACACTGAGTTCATCAGTTTCTAAATGCGGTATTTAAATGCTTTTTGAGCTAAAGGATGACTGAGTCACGCAGTTCTACTTCACGCAATCAATAGACTGGCCCTGCCTATGTTAATAATGCAGGCTTGAGTGCTGAGAGCTGTAAAGCAGGTTTCGCCTGAGCAGATCTGAGATTTAAAATCTCTCAAAAGGGATTTAGCCGTTTTAGCTACAGTAACAATTATACAGAGTCGAATAAATGAAACCGAGAAGTCATGAGAGGTTCATGAGAACTTAGTTCATGAGAACTCTTTAGTTCTCATGAACTAAGTACAGATCGCGTTCACACCGGAATAAATTCCTGGGGAAGGATTAGGCAAATGAAGCCGCTGACGTCACTTCTTCTTCTGCTTTGGGTTTACTGGCAGGCTGCAAACAACAGCTTCTACTGAAGCCTTCCGAGTAAATCGCCAGAACGCCGACACCTCCTCATCTCCACCGCTCCCATGTTTTCTTTTGTGTTGCCATAAGTTAGTCTCTCTGCGTTTGTGCGCTGGGATAATGATAATGCTAATAATGCTAATGCGAGGATAATAAAATGGCGGCTTCACAAAACTTTTTTTGCTTTTTACGGGGCGTGGTTTGCATTCCACACAGCCAATCAGACATGGAACCTTTTTCTCCCATGAAAGTACCTGCTCTCTAGCAGGGACGGAAAATGGGGTAAAAACGTTTCTGATTAACTAATTTTAGTTCCGGCACTTTTTGGTGTGAACGCGACATTTCGGGACTATATCGGAACTAAAGTGGGAAAAGTACTGCGGTGTGAACGCGGCTAATGCTTTGCGCACGGACCAATTTCCAAATCTTTGGCGGAAATCGGGCTCCATTTAAGGCGGGGCCTCGCATATGACGCACATCTGCACACCTGTTAGCCTGTTCCACAATTCTTCGTTTTCCGAGGCTAGGAAGGATTCTTGCATCGCTTCAGAAGGACCTGACTCTGAGGGACTTGTCCTACCAAGGAAGCGTCCTCGACATTGAGAAACACCCTCTGCCTCTTGTGTGTTCTTATACAAAGGTAGAGTCTCTGCCGGCTCAGGTACGCCTGAGGCCAGCAACACTTATATCCCTCATTGTGTTTTGTTTTACACTAATTAATGTATTTATAATTTGGATTCATGTCATAACCTGTCAGTTTAAAATATAGTAACAACATCAGTCAATCCTAAATAAAATATGCCCCGTGTTACTTACAAGGGTTTAAGAAGTTTTCAAACTGTGTTATATCTGCTATAATGATCTCTTCACTAAGGGGCCACAACATCATTACGCTGATCCATTTTCACATCTCCAAAATTAGGATATCATTTGTTAGGTACTAAGCTTTTAGACCTGTGCTGCTGAACTCTTAACCAGTGCTAAAATAGAACAACAGCTGCCAAACATGCAGCGCACAGGCTGAGATGACCCCCTCGATAGATAAATACATAAATAAAATGTGTCAACATTCATGGACAGGCTCCATTAATGCCACCTAGGAGTCTGCAGGATGACCTCTAGCCCTGTCAGGAGGACCCTTAACTTTCTCTTGTGGAATCTGCACCATTGCAAAGGCTGTAAGCCACAGGCCTCATGCCTTGAAACAAGAGAAGCTGCTGAAAAGCCAAATCTGGCCTCAGAAATACGTTCTGTAGACAAGCGCTGTGGATCAACGGAGCCCACGCGGCACCCAGACCCTGTGATATTTGATCAGGCTTGACGCGTCCCATTGCGTCTGAGCCACCCTGCCTCACCTCTGTCTGCACACACCCCACACCTCACAACCAGTCCCAGGGATAAGTGGTCTCTTTCTATAAATACCGAGACAGGATGGAAGTTTGGAGGGAGCCAAAAAAGTGCGGCGGTGGGAGGAGGAAGGCCTGTGTTGCTAAAGAGACACAAAAAGTAAACAGGACTGTCTGTCTGTCTGTCTGTCTGTCTGTCTGTCTGTCTGTCTGTCTGTCTGTCTCTCCCTATATCACTCTCTGATTCTTGAGAAAAACAGGTGCGAGGAGGAGTGCCCTATACGAACACAGGCTGACACATTAAACTCCTAATGCTTGATACACACTCCCTGCCCGCCTTCCCCCTGAGGAGAACCTGTGGCCAAAGCATGCAGAGAATTTCCTTCTGTCCTCGTAACTGGAGCGTCTTCCGATTGAGGAGCAAATATAGCCTGTCATATGTGAAAGTGAGAGCAGTGGAGAACTCAAACAATCCCGGGGAAGCAGCTATTTACTATATTCATGTTTAGAGAGAACAACTGTTACAAGCAAAAATGTTCCTTGTGCTTGGGGTGATCTGCTGCTTGAGAGATATTGAGAATAAGCATTAATCAATGCCACGAATATCTATCCCTAAATCTTTTTAGCCAGGAAAATCCCTTGTGGTTGCAATGAAAACAAAGCTCTCTCATGAGGTTCATCCAGAAACAACTATTGTCCAACTGGCATCTATAACTTCCACGTTTCTTTTTTTATGATCAGAGTGAAATCGTTTTTTTAAAATAAATATGGGTGTAGATATGTCAGGCAAAACATTTGATAACACTTTACAATAAGGTACACAAGATGTGCTTAATTACTGCTTATACTGAGGAACTACTCATTAAATAACCATTAACTATCTAGTCGTTCCTGAGTAACTAAGGTACACAAAATGTGCTTAATTACTGCTTAGTTACTGAGGAACGACTAGATAGTTAATGGTTAGTTAATGAGTAGTTCCTCAGTAACTAAGCAGTAATTAAGCACATTTTGTGTACCTTATTGTAAAGTGTTACCGTTTATGACTTTCTTCATTCAATTCAGTAAAAAAATGTATATATATATGTATCTGTCCACATTTGTTAATTCTAACAGCTTAACTTTTGTCTTTATTCAATTGAGCGAGGAGGAAGGAAACAGAGAGCCTCCCCCTTATCTAATCTCCCTGGAGTGTTGCAGGCACACTTACAGTAAATTGCTGTGAGGAGCTGCATACGAAAAGCATAGCTAAACAAGGCCTGATGCAACAATGGCAATTGTGAATTTGGAGGGAGAACCGATGTTTAAAGTTTGCTGGCAACGTTGTGCGCGCGTTCCTCTATTCAGTCGCAAATGAGAATGATAATTTGTGGCTCCTCAGACGACCCCTACCCCCTTTAATAGCGACTTCTCCCAAGGGACGTGATGGTGCACATCCCCGAGGGACATTCAGCCCTCTAGCCTATAGGAATCCTTTTCATCAGAGAGTATTCCCGCCTGTTTTGTTTTAAATAATGTTGATAATCCAAATGTTCAAAAAAGTCCACTTCTTATATTGTTGATCCTTCACAGGCGAGCAGAATAACACAACAGGATTGAGGAACCAGGAGCCCACATCTGGATAGGTCTACTCTACACAATCATTTCAGCTGCAGGCATTTGCAAAATGTTAGATATAAATGCACGTTCTGCTATCTGAATACATGCCATTATGTGCACATTTATTCCACTAACATTTATCTTAGAATGGCTTTCTCTCTCTCGTTGTTTCTTTAGCACTTTCCTTAATGTAGGTCTATGTTATACTTAAAGCTGTTGTTGCTTGGTTGCCTGATGTAGCTATTCAGTGCACACATTATGAATATGAGACACATTTACATTCCTTTATATTTCAAAACATCATGATATAAACCACGGCTTTATCCTGATTTGCTTACAGCCTGCAACATGGTGCCGTATAAAAATAGGATGGACTCAGTCAACCTCCAACGATCCCATGTGTTTACGCCGGACCAGGCTCGCTTCTTGGCGGCCACGCGTGTGTGTGTTCGCCTCCTCACCTCCGCAGAGCGGCTGCACGACCCGGCCTGCCAGCGGGGATTTACTGACTGGCGCTGTGCCTGGCCACAGGCAGATTAGTTCGCTCGGTTCTCACGACCTCAGCTCCACAAAGGCATCTCTGAACTATTAACTCAGACACGAAGGCAGTAGGGACGACCGCAGAACCCACACATGTTGCCAACTGGAGTTTCAGTATGCCTCCTTGCAGAAGGAGGCTGCTTCAGCATCACAGGCAGTGGGGTTTCAGTATGCCATTTACCACGGTGTCATCTGCAGGGCACTGGCACTCAGCAGGGTGAACGAGAGAACGCAACTACACAAATAACAGTCCAACTGTTAAAGTAAGATGAATATCAAGAGTTTTCTGTGAAAAGACAACATCTCAAGTCACATAGGCCAGGTTACAGTAAACACAATTTGTTTTTATTTTGTCAACACTTCCTTTTTTTAACGGGTGCCAATACATTGGTATGGTTTTCATTTGGCCTTGCTGCCTATTTCCTAAATAAACCCTTTTTAAACTTTGTATTTATTATGTGATCGTTATCAATCATGGTTTAGACGTGGGCATACCTTCACTCTGTTTCTGCATAACTTTAAGTGCACTCTCGATATTTTGACACTAGGAATGTTTATCTTGTGTGTGCTGGTGGTCAGGGCTATGAAACACTTTCACACCGACTTACTTGTGGCCTGTGCCAGCCATGCGCACCCACGGCGCGCCGGTGGAGTATTAAATGTTGAGGGGTTTTGACCGACGGACACCAGGCTGAAACCTAATCCTGAGTAAAGGGGCCCGCTGACTGCAAGTGGCTGACACATGTCTTGCGCATGCAACGCCGCCCTGAAACACAGGCCTCAGATCCAGACCCCTCACCGGAGGAAGATACGTGCACCCAGGATAAACAGCAGCAGGAAGAGAGGGAGAGCTTTAGTACACAGAAACGTTTGAGCCGTCAGGGGAAAGCACCTGGCCAGAGAAAGGCCACGGACCGTACAAAATGCTAATTCAAATGATATTGTCAGTGGAAGTGTTTGAGGGATTTTCAGAGTAAGTCAGGAGCAATAATCAAATGCTTTAATCTGCAATACGTGGTGTATTTATATGCCCTCATGTTTCCCCTCCATCAAACAAAAGTCTCCCTCTTTTCTCATTTGAGGTGTAGAGCCACTGGGAGAGGAATCGAACAATTGCTGCACAAAAGGAACCGAGGATCCTTCCATATTCTCCTTTCACTGAGGCAATCTGTTAGTGACATTAACCCCTGAGAGCATTTCCCAGGCTCATGAATAGGGTTTAAGACTTCTTAAAGCTCCCGCTGCATACAGGATGAGACCCTTTTCAAACTTTTAATTACCTTTATAGCAATAGAAAAATACACCCCCATTGTCCCCTGGGCCAGCAGCAGGTCAGATGTAAGGAGCTCCCGCCAAACCGGTGACAAGGTGGCAAGTTAACATTTAGTAGATTAATTGATATTGGAGTTCATTTTGGGAGCATAATCAATATAGTGCTGCTTCGATTTGGCCTTAGTTATAGCTGCTGTGAGTCTGTTAAAAGTGGTTTTCCTAACTTCACAATGTGACTTTTACGCATTAAATGTGCCTTTTATGCATGACTTCACAAACTACAAAAGTACCCTAGATACTCTTAAATAAAGTCTATCAAAGCAACATGGAAAAAATTGAAACAGGATGTAGACAATAAGTGAATTTCTGAAAAGTAATTTATTAAAACAATGGGCCAACAGCCAACTTCAGTTTTTCTTTTCAACACAAAACAATAAAGAATGTAAAACACAGCTTTGGTATAACAGTCAATAACACATCTGTACAAAACTAAAACCTTTTCATAAAAAGTACTTCATAACAAACTTTCCTATAAATCTTTAACATATACAGCATGTTTATCACCGACATCCAAATGTTGGAATCAGAAAATAAATTATATAGAAAAACAAACATTGGCCAAATAAGGCGAAACCTGTTCCATAAAACGAAACAATGAGAACTACTGGGGGGCATTAAGTGGTTAGAGTTACCGTCCCGTAGAGGAATAGTCACAGGTTCAATTCCTGCAACAGTTGTCTGTGCAGTCAGTTAAATCTCTAAACTGGAAAAGTAATGCAAACTGGTTTCACATGAGTCTCTTGTCTCTGGCGCTACCAAGGCCTCCAAACAGGCTCGTTGCCCTCTGGACCGGTGCTGACTCCGACCGGGCTGACTGCCTGGGACACCCCGGAGAAGGAAGTCATGCCATGCACCGGAGAAGCAGCAGTCGATGCCGAGCTGCCATGCACCGGACTCGCGTTGAGAGCAACAGGCAATCCTGCGTTTGCGTAAAGTGGGATAACAGGCGATGTGGCGGAGGCGAATGCTGGGTTAGGGATCAAAAACGCAAACTGTCCATCGCTTGCAGGCACCAGCTGAAAACCACCAAAGACCTTAGGGGACATTGCCTCGACAGGACTGAGTTTGGAGCCCATGGTGGCAGCGTTGATGGGTAGGGTGGAGGGGAGCTGCACATGGAGAGGTTGAGCCAGGTGCGCATGCTGGGACGTGGCCTGCTGCGGGTACATCATCTGGCCCATGCAGCTGGACAGGTGGGTGAGGAGCCTCGACCTCACCTCCGTGTTCACCCCATCTGAGGTGGACATGAAGCGGGTGACTTCGTTCATACACTCGTTGAATCCAGCTCGGTATTTGCTCAGGACGGTGGCATCTGCTGAGAGTGCTGCTGAGGGAAGGGGGGGAAAGCGGATATTAGCCACGGATTGGTGAGTCTTTTAACAACTTCCTAATGACTTTAAAAATGTTTGACCCACTTAAATTATTAAATACACTTACCGCTCATTTGAACACGCTGCAGGTTCCTCAAGTGCTTCACAGTCATCTCCAGAATGTCTGCTTTTTCCAACTTGGAGTGCCTGGAGCTCTGTAGGATAAAACATGAAAAGTTGAGTCTGTATTCAAGGAACGTTTAAAACGAAATGATCGATAAACATGAAAAAGCTTAGTAGTGATGTGCATCACAGTGATCTCAACTTACATCTTTTTTAAGTGCGTCCAGGATGAGAGTCTTGAGCTGGCCAAGGCTTTCGTTTATTCTTGCTCTCCGGCGTTTTTCCATGATCGGTTTGGATGACTGCAAAGAGAAAACAATTCTGCATAAATGTCTTGTCCACAATTGATCCACTTGCAAACTGCATGTCATCACACATGGATATTTTATGAAAAGTTATCAGACAATGTTTACCTTTCTATGCTCGCTGGCATTTTTTGGTTTGTCCGGTGTGTGTGTTCCGTTTGCTGGGGAACCGGCGATAGGAGATGCCGTCTGCTTTTCCATAGTGTCAGCAGGCATTGTTGATCAAACCAGGTAAAAGCGTAAAGAAGTAAATCCTCTGCGGAAGCTCCGAGAAAATGAAAACGTTGAAAGTTCTCCGCTTCAGAACATAAACGTATGGCTGACAGCCCACCGGAGCAGATATCGTTGTGTCGTTTGTTATCACTGAGCTGTCATCTGAATACAGAAGTGTGTGTTGCACCGTGCAGGGCGAGTTTTTGCTTCTGACGCAGACACACGCCGCAGCCGTACTTATAGACGACTCGCGTGCTCCCAGTTCGTGTGAAACCTTCTCTGCATTCTTTCCCACACTCTCCTCAGCCAATAGCAGAGAGGACTCACCCATTGGGCGCGGGGCAGACCGCTGATTGGACAACACCCCCGCGGGCCGTCAGTCACGCGCTGCTCAATCAGCCCTGCAGGGACAAACAACAAAGCGGAGCGAGCAGCAGCGGTCGGGCTGTGAAGTGATAAGGGAGGGCTGGATGTTTGCTTCCAACTTTGCTCCGTGCTCGTCAAAAATGTTATACTGCTCTGTGTGTGTGTGTGTGTGTGTGTGTGTGTGTGTGTGTGTGTGTGTGTGTGTGTGTGTGTGTGTGTGTGTGTGTGTGTGTGTGTGTGTGTGTGTGTGTGTGTGTGTGTGTGTGTGTGTGTGTGTGTGTGTGTGTGTGTGTGTGTGTGTGCGCGCGCGCGTGGGTGGGTGTGCGTGCGCGTGTGTGTGTGTACGTGAAGAATGTAGAGCCTGTGTTGAATTGACAGTACAGTCCCTATATTTTAACAGTGTGTGCAGTTCATTTGAAGAGATATCTGTGTCATCATTAAGAACAGTTTTTGGCTGCATATTTATTTATGCGTAAGTTAAGAACATTCCTATAAAAAAATCCATTATATATATTTTTTCCCACTTGGATATCCATTGAGACTTTTATCAAAAACTATTATTTATTTCAAGCATTAACATGTTTTTTGCCTCACATAAAAACACATTTTAATCTATTTTTAAAGACTGCATTAAGGAGAAGACATCTGTAATGGCACGCGAGGCGGTTTGCAGTAGCACGCAGCAAGCCAATGGCATGCGGCCACTGTATGCAAATAGAGCAGAGCACACTCTCATTGGCTGTGTGAACAGCTCTGTGTCAATCATCCCGGCGCGGGAGCCGCTCAAAGAGGAAGAGAGGGAGGAGGGGGGCACATCTGTCCGCGTGCCATTCGCTCAAAGTCTCCTCCGGTCTACGCGAAGCACGTGCCTAACTTGCAGATTACATCCTGGAGACCAAGGAGTTTATAAAGCCAAGACTGATAAACTGGAGAAAAAAAATTATATTTAAATAGCATACAATACAATACAATAGGATAGCATATAATAGCATAGAATAGAATAGAAAAAGCACATGTGAAGATGTCTGAGGAATTGCATTATAATTATATTTGGGCTGCATGATCTATTTTTCTATCAAGAAGCAGTAGTTCACTTCTCATATTGTCTAATAAAAAAAGTGATTGTTCTTTTTTTTTTTTTAAATCGGCTAATATCTAGATAGCACTAGGATACAATAAAAAGATAAACACTCAACAATGTCAATAGTAAATGTCGTGAAAAGGCTATGGTGTCAGTGCATCTCACAGGATATAAGTTATAGTTAAAACTGTAAAAGTAAGTAAGTAACATGTATCGTATGCACTTGTAACTACCAAAACACTCAAATAAATTACCCTCTAATTATTAAGGTCCTTTCAATCAGAATCAGATTTAGGCGAGTGTTTGAAACAAAGTGTAAGTGACAGAGTTTGAAGGACAAGAGCACCACCTAGCGACCGATTTCTAAAAAGTTAACCAACTTAACATGATAGATCTTAGGGTATTTTACAAAGTAAATCAGGACATGCTTTCAATGTCTAAGCTGTTACAGAATAATTTGAACCAAGCTAAATTAATTCCAACCTAATGAAAGTGGTATTTATAACAAGTTTTTCTTGGCATGTAAAGACTCTCTTTTGAATGCTCTTCAAGCATATTATGTATTCAAATGATTGAATGTCACTGTTATTTCTAAAACATGTTTTTTTTAACCTATTTTTTGTCTTTGGTTTCCTGTGTCATATAAACTAGGAAGACAGAGACAAATCCTTTGTTAAACATATAAGGATCTGTTTTGTTTTATGAGCATTATATTGAGTTGACCACAAGGTGGCACATCTGTGTCCAAGTTAAAGTTGACATTTGTTTACAAAAAAATAAAGCAAAGCAAATTATATTATGTCATATATAATAATTATAATAATAATAATAGATTTAATTTGTTAGCGCTTTTACAGGTGCTCAAAGACGCTTTACAGATATAGTGAAGATAAAATAAAATAAAGGAACAACAAATAAATATATATTTAAAGTTAAAGTCAAATAATACAAAAACAATCACACATTAAAAGCCAGATTGAAGAGGTGAGTTTTTGTAAGGGAGGGGGCAGCGACAGAGAAGGCTCTGTCCCCCCAGGTCCGGTGATATATATATATATATATATATATATATATATATATATATATGGCCTAAATTGCCCCTAATGAGAAGGTTATAATGATCTGGTCAAATAAAAAAATAAATGAAATCATCTATCTGGTTATGAAGTTATGCACAAATTAAGGAGCTGTCAGATGTCTTATACTCAAACAGTTAAGTTAATTTATGAGAAAAGAAAACATGTGAACATGGGGTCAATAAGAAACGGTGTATATACTAAAGAAGCAAATACCTGTGCATACATTATATCATTTATATTATAATAAAAATACATTTGTTTATTTAGACTTCAAATGAAAGAAACCGATTTGCATATACAACATATACAGTTTTTATCCAAGACATTTTATCCACATCTAACAAGCATTTATGACATTATGTGCAAACATGTATACAATGATATACTCACAGTACATACTGCTACATGTGCATATATGTTAATGTTAACACACTTACCTAAGCAAAGTATTACATTTAATCATTAAGAGTTGGCTGTTTACTTTTATAAAGTAAAAAAAAAATCTTCAGAAAAGAACCCACAATACAAGTTAAAAACACGAGAAAAAAACTAATGTGAAGTATGCTTTGATCAGTAAGATGGCACCAACATGCAATAACTCTGAAATGGTTATCTTATAAAAACACAATGTGACAGTTTTTCGATCTCCCTCCTCAAATCTGCAACCGTAACACAAATGAAAACTTTTATGTGAGCGAGCAGCAGATTTCCATGTTAAATCAGTGTGTGTAGTCCAACAATAGGAGCATTACAAAGTCTAAGGAGGCGTATATGTCATAGTAATCTTAAAACTGATGACAAAGTCTATGATCCTCTTTTGGTCCGCAGTCTATTGAAACTGGCCAAATGTAATAAAAATGTGCTAAGCCCTGCTTCAGTCCAGTCTCTTGTAGAGTATCAGTCATTGTTCAGTGGCTCATGTCCCCCCCCACATACATGGCTGAGCTGTGCTGAGGCATGCTGGACCCTTGTTTACCCAGGATCCTGAGTTTCAAGGGCCAGCTGTGTGTGCTTGGACTCACATCGCCTCTATTTGCTTTCGGATCGGCCCAAATGATGCAGATCTAATTCTACAGAGCTGCACACAGATTATACAACTGCTCCCTGGAGTGAATGCGATTTCGAGGTTTAATAATTCTGTGTAGGTGAAGCGCAACCTGTTACATCTGATCTGAAGTCAGAACAGATCTGACAGCCCTATCCATCGATAATTCCCCCTCATCATTCCTGCATTTCAAAGATCTCAGGCTCAGACAACAAAGGGAGCAGGAATTCCCCTTCAACTGAAAGAAACTTTTTGAGTGACTCCATCATTAGAGCATCATTAAAGGTGATGCCGACATCCTGAGGAATGTAGAGAAAATAAATCACTGCTGTTTTATAAGAGATGATCAGCATTCACCAGACAAGAGCCAGAAGTACTTGCTTTTTGACTTAGCTTTATGAGGTGGAGGTCTGCAGGAGGAGATGAAAGGGACCGAAAGGAGGGAGAAGCTGTGTTTGCAGATTTAGCAGAGTTCAATAGTCTGTTGTCGAGATCCAGTGAATGCTCAGCAGCTCCTTTTGACTGCCGTCTGCTTAATTTGTTGTTGTACAATGAGCCTGTGCACCTCTCCAAATCCATGTGCAGAATGCAGAAGCAGAGTCAATTATATCTGTATTAGGTGGTGTCGGCTGCACAATCCCTTTATACACACTCCCCAATCAAGAGCTAAAGACATGTTTACCGCGATGAATCCCTGACACAGAGCGGTCACAATGTCAATTTGGGTGGCTTTTGCTTTGTGTCAGATACTGTGGCTAGTTCAGAGCGGCAAAAGTGGAAAAGTGACCAAACCGGATGATACCTGACCTGTGGAATCTTCACTTTGGTGCACAAATCTTATTAAAAAACTATCAAATGTGGGTAACAGACATTGGTGGAATGTATGTACTCAAGTATGTACTTCAGAACAATGATGTGGTACTTTTACCTTACCTGTGTATCTGTTTTATTCAACTTAACACGTCTTCACCATTAAATTGCATGTTTCAAAGGCATTATTGTCATATGGACAACAGTTACAGCGTAACTATTCAAGTCCTATTCATATTGAGGTCACTATTCTTAGAACCAAACCATGTTAGTTTTTTAAACTATTGGTATTTCTTGTATTTTGTCTTAGAAGTTCAGTTATTATTTTGTGAGCAATATTTTTTTCAATTTAGGACACTGATGCTGGAGTTTTAATATGGTATTGGAACTAAAACGAAATACTTCCTACAACACTGGGGACACAGTAACATCCAGACACGTGATGACTATCAGGACGTGAGCATGTGATTTCCTGTTTCCACATCAGAGATGACAGCAGGACTTCAAAGGTTCAGTTTGTACCAGTTAGGGCTCTGAGGTTTCTGAAACAATAAAGCCAGAAACCCAACCCCAGCAGATCTAAGCTTCTGAGTGAAAGGACACCTGTGGCTGCTGCATTCAACTCCCACTTTAAGGGATTTGCAGAATACCACAAACACAGGCTTGATGATTCATTAGGGAGTCTAATTAAAATAAATATTATCAAATATTTGTGTAAAAATACGTGCTCTTTTTTCTACAAATATTGGCCAAAGATCTGAAGGGATTTTCCCCTGCCAGGACAGGATATTTCATGTGCATTGTTGCTAGGGATTTCTTAAATTTGGGAGAGGCCAGACGTGTATTAAACGTTTTTTTACACCCATTCATTCAGCTGCTTATAACAGCTATTTTACTGTTCAACTACTCAGTGTTTGATGTGTAACCAGGACTGCAGGGTGCTTTATAAAAGGTCAGAATTTGAATAAATTAATATGAATTTGGAAATATTTTCTCATGGCATTACAGAGGTGGGTGCATTGAGTTAAAGGCTTCAAAGCTGCATGATTGCACTACAAACGTGAGGGAAAATTGTATTTTTCACTTTATTCTTCCTTAATCTCATTACTCCCTTGGCTGTTTTTATACCTGCAGATAAAAACCCTGAAATCAATTATATTTGCCTCACTTTTCAAGCGGCTTGTTGTCATTTTGCCATCTGCAGACCAGCATGTCCAGTACAATGTGGTGCATTCACGGAGCCCCTTTGGCTTTCTGAACAGAGAGGGACCCTTTTCTCTTGCTTCTCGCCCCAATTCAGGGCTTTCTTCTCCCTTTTAAGTGGGCTGTTGATGAGGTTAGTCTAATCAGATTAAGTCAACTCACATTGGTCTCTGCAGTTTGTTTTCCTTCCAAAGGCGTCCTGACATCTCCTATACTTTTTCTTTATCCTCCTCTTTGGACTTTTCATCCAGGCTTCCACCCAAAAAACCCTTTCAGCAGAGGTCCCAATGGACTCCTTTATAAACCACAGTTCCCCAATGATATAGGTTATTTAGAATGGGTCACTAGACTGCTATGCATGGGAAAGGCCTTTAAAGTTGTGCAATGACGCATTTGGACATTTCCACTGGTGTCTGTGTGAATGCCAGAGATTAGGTAAACACAAAGCACTAAATCAAATTTTGGAAATTGCTGGAACCTTTAATTTGATTCCTAAATAAATGTTTAAGGGGAGTTTTGTGAACTACAACGCTAATGCAATATAAAACTTTTATCTCGACACTTGGAAGAGAGTAGAGGCTTCACGGCCAACTTGTTAAATACTTTTTAAGTGAAATAAATACACTTTTATTGGTTCGATTTTACAAGACCCGACACACTATACTTACTCATTGGATAAAAAAACAGTAATTATCCCAGTTAAATCAAGATATCCATTCCGTTTTTTTATCCTAAAAATCTATACTGCAAATGAAACAATCAAATATTCTGTTAGCATATTTCGTACTTATAATACTTATAATAATATATAGAAATAATATATAGAATATAAAACAATTGTGATATTAAAATACATACAACAAATTCTTACTATGTTCGGAGGGACTAATATTTGATATAAGATATTCAACAGATATGAGTGCGTTCGTTTACTTACATTTTGTTGTTATGAAATATTAATGTCCTGAACTATTACCACACAATGAAAATAAAGTAAGACAAGAAGATCATTAAAAGTTCAAAACAATGTAGTAACAGTATTACAAAATGTATCATCACATTTAATAATAACTTTTTCCTGCAGAAAAAACTACAAACTATTCCACTTCTAAACAGATGTAGTAATTGGAGGGAGCCATTAGAGGAGGCAAACGTGTGGAAAGTTCTTAACCGCACGGTTAAATCAATTATTTTTCTTCAAATTTGATTTGATTAATACGCACAGATGCCTATTTAAGAATATACCCCCCACCTGTAACTGTAAAATCTCTGAAGTTCTCATCAGTGGTGTGCCGTAACTTGATTCCCCCGCTAATAACAGGTTTACAAAGACAAAGGGCACAATGAGTACAGAGGAGGTCTTTTCAGATGACTTCAGAGCCCCCCCTGAGAAAAGACATGGCAGCCCACTGACTGAATGGAGGTTGTAGAACCATTTCAAGCTAATGGATCTGAGAGACTGTCCACATAATTACATTACAGCATTTCAGCAGCCCTTTGAGCTCCACACTTTCAGCTTGGGCACACCACAGCTCTTCATTCATATCATAGCTGCACACTGGAATGTGCTATGACAGATATGGCCCTCTTGGGCACTCTGGAACAAGGTAGCGCTCCATGGAACGAGCAAACCCCCCATCCCTCAGCATACAAGCTCTTGGATTTAAAACAGAGGGAGGGCACTGTAAAGACAAAGGATCAAACGTGGAGGGCAAAGAAAATCTAAAAAATCGACTTAGTATCAAAGAAATCATGTTTGAGTGCAAAACGTTTCATATTTTCCTGCTAACCTTGAATTATCCTGTCCTGTCGTTTCGCTCACAGCTGTTTCTTACACATGACATGCATTGTTTTACAATTTATTACATAAGGTGAACTTGTTTATGTGTTGCACAGGATATAATGGAGCCAAGTACATATTAATAAAAACAAATGCTAGCTAACTGACTTGCATGAATCAAAATATATGTAAACCTCTATTATCAGTCCATCCTTTATGTTCTGTTTTTTATTCCGCTATTTGTGTTTTTCTACCCTATTAAGCAAAATAACTCTTAACACTGGAAATGTTATAAAAATGTTAAAAGGGCTTCTTGTGCTATATACACAATTGTCCTTCATTCAATTTGTCACTTAGGTTGCAAATAACCAACATACCCACTGACAATTGGGCATAAAATCAGGTTTTTCCCCTCTTCTGGTGTAAACTGAGCTTGTGTCTAATCCATTCCAGCCAAACCAAACACGAGTAAAAGGAGAACAAGACTTTTCACAGGCTGTGGAGAATGCTGCTGAATAAGTCAAACAGACCAACACAGAGCAGAAAGGGGAACATTTGTCGCCACATTAACATACCGACTCCTCTATCAGTTTTGATTTATAAAGAACCTCTCCAAAACTTCCCAGGCCAAATTATTCAAATTTAGACTGATGTTTTCTCAATTTGTGACCAAAAGCGTAATTTCACACAAAAGTCCCAGTCAGTCTATTCCAACAGACCAAGTGGAAAATCTCTCAAACTATTTAAACACAAAGCGTCAATTTGGAGATTTCTTTCTTTGATAGCCATATTAAAAGATACCATTGATCTTTTTGTTCAATTTGTTGGTTTGCTCTCAAGTCCTTATGGTCAAGAAAATGACTCCTTTTGTGGTGGAGTAAAATCAATGCAAATTAATCCTTTATTCATTTCCCTGTGAATAATTCAATTCTTTGCACTTTTGTTTGGGGTCCGTGAGCTAAACAAAATCATAAAAAAGTGGAGAATGTGAACGTTTATTGGCCAGTGGAGGAGAGAGATGACCTCGCTCATCAGTGACAAAGACTCCTTTATGGCTTTGGTGTGAACCCATGACGCAGGCCTATTCCACTCTGACTGACCAGCACCACAGGACATCCAATACGTGCAAAAATGGTGCCTCAGTAAAACCAACTATTTTTAGACGCATAATGGAGGTTAGAAAACCGAAAAAAGCCGTAATCTTTGCCCATTCTTTAGTGCACATACTGAGGGTCGGGGTGACGGACTGCAGGCTGTGTGGCAGCCTGTCGAAGACACCAACAGATTTATTATAAACGTTTTATTACCAGCCAAAGAACATTTCAGAAAGTGGTGATATTTATCCACGTTTTTATATTTTTGTGACTAAATAAGCGCAATGTGGCTGAGCTGCCTTTAAGGGAAACTCCACTGATTTAACACAAAGTCTGTTTGTGTGAAGCCTTCTGTAGCTGTAGAAGGAGATTCATAATTTTCATATATCTGATAACACTACAAGTTTGAGAAGAATGAGAGTAATTATCAAACCTTTTTAAGAGTCTGCAAAGTTGACCAAGCTGGAAGCCAAATCATTTAATTGTCAGCAGTTAGTGTTGTGTTTTTGACGAATAAAGACGAGATTTATTGAACTTGTAAAACCCTAACATCCACAGATCTTGAACCAAGATTAAGAACAAAGGGAGACTTTGACTGTTATGGCTCCTGAGCTGGGGCACACTCAACAACTCATAAAGTGTTCCTTATTAACATAACAAAATATATCATAATGAAAAGGGCAATACTCAACAAATACAGACAGATCACTTTCCACCACTTAGAGGTACTGACTTTGCAAGACTCTGGTGTTCGATCCCTGACTACATCCTTTATGTCACAAATGTCTTGCTGGGGCTGAGCTCAGCACTTTCCTTCACAATGCCAGAGGTAACAAAGGACTGGCAGGGTAAATTGCTAGGAATATTTTATTTATAGAGAAAACAGCAAATGAAAAACAATTGTGTTTGTTGGTTATTGCAAATATATCAATAGCCAACAGACTCAGGTTGATCTGAGGGTTTCCATGTTTGTGGTCACCACGAACATCATCCCATCATCAAAGTCCCCTCTAAACCCCAAACACCGCCCCCCTTCCTTTTCCCTCTGATGTGGAGATTCACACACCTCACAGCACGTACCCTCCCTTTAACTCTTATTTTGGGCCAAACATTGCGGAGGAGACGATTTGTGTTTCTGAAAACACCATGTATCAAACACATCAAAAGCCTAGGAAACAAAAGCGGAGGCTGGCAGTATGAGACAAACACTCCCATTAGTCACTGCAGTCTCTTTCACGTGTATCGTATCTCAGAATAAGGAGGGGTTGTTTACTCTGGAATATCTCACACTGTAAAGGCAAAGAGAACCTACCGCCTGGCCCATTCAACCGGCACGGAAACAAGTAGGCTACTGTGTAGTCAATTACAATAAACAAGGATCAAAGAGCACAACATTGACTTTATAATGCACCATGTGGCACAACCTTTTTCCTTACCAGGCCCTCACACTCGATCTTCCCACATTCATATACAAACTCACCATTAATAAGGTCTGAAAAGTGTGATTTTAAGCTCGCCCTGTTGTGTTTCTTTTCCTTGTCCCATCCCCAGCCCCCTGCCTGGTGCTGACCCAGCCATCAGACCCCATCTGCCCCCTCCGTGGCCCCCTCCAACCCTGGGAAGAAGAGGCCCATGCTGGAGCTATACTACTGGGGCTCATTAGCAGCGCCCACCTGGAGGCTGGCTGGGGGCTAACAGGGGACCACAGGGGCCGAGGCCTTGATCTGTTGGCTGTGAGCAGCAGAGTGACACACAGCAAGGACAGGCCTGCTGCAGCATACAGCACATAGCACCTTCAGACATACAGTACATGCTCCAACAGCCCTCATCAAGCCTAATCTGTTTAATTGTTCCCTTAGCAAAGGCACACCTCTCCCCTTTCAGCAATTCCTTCTCATCAAAGTCAAGACACAAAGTTTATAACTGTTTGTGTTGATGGTATCAGCACACAGTACAAACAGTCTGTAAAACAAAATGAGTACCTTTTGTGTGTACCTTCGTTTGAAGTCTACCCACTTTATGCAAATTATTCATTTTGACTAACAAATCAAACCCTTGTTTGGAGAGGGGTGTTGTTTGCTGTGAATTAGTATTTACTCCTGGGAGTGAGGCGAGGTATGCTGGTGTGTCTGTGTGCAATACTCCGATGGTCTGGACCCCCTGTGGTCAGATGCCCTGGGTTTGGGTCGACACAAAGGGATTCCTCTGAAGGAGCAGCGAGTCTCCTGAGTCAAGTGGCTCCAGTCAAGCCGACTGCATCCAGGGAATCACGTTGCTATTTGACATCACAGTATCTGGACGACAGACTTTCGGACGGAATTTGACATATGTCGTAAATTCTTCAAATAGTTTCACATAATGTTGTCGGGAAAGAAAATGCCGCTGTCCTAATGAGGAATCCCGAACCTGATTTACTGATTTCATCTGCTCCTTCTAAGCAATTAAATTCATGGTATCAGTTGACGAAAAGAAAGAACTGCAAAAGTGTGAGCAGTAACCTCTAAAACCCACCCAACCAAATCACAAGACGAGCTATTTACACTGATAATGGTATTCCTTTGAAAACCATATTAAGTAGGAAAACATCTTAATGAAGTAGTCACAAGAAATTAACTTCAGTTTTGCCTTGTATCGCCACATATCTGATTTATTATTAGGGCCATACATTTTGAATTGTGAAGATATTTTGGTTAAGCCATTGTTAATGATTGCTAAATTATCAGTTCTCATACTTGTTTGGTTTTCCAGCTAGTTGGGGCTTACCCGATACTGAACCACCGGTAACATACAAAGTAGTAAACTATTCAAAAAATACATGTACAAAAGATTAAATGCACTTTTCATGGCTGACATAGCTCAACCAATAAAAACTAGGACTCAAGAGAATACAAAAATTGGCTTCAACAAAAACACATGAACACTGTTTTGGTATATCTCTCTCAAATACTGACAACATTAACTGTGTTTCTATGGAAGCAATGTGCCTGCAGGCAAGGAGATTTGGTCCGTTCATTCATCATTAATTTGCTTTGCAAAATGTGTTTGCATTGAGGATCATGTGCCCTGACATTTGCGTTGAATGAAACAGTAGGGAGGAGATCATGGTTTTATTCATCTAGTAAAAACAGCAGCTGTGGGCCTCGGGCACGCGCCTCCTCCAGATCCTCGGTCCTGGGCATGCACTGTGTCAGGTGAAAGAGGGTCATCATTGGGACCTATAGGTCGAATTTCATATATATTATATCCAATACAAAGACAGAATCGTTGCCGAGTTTGAATGGTTTAAGATCTGTTTGTTCAGTTTTGTGCAATCAGTTTTCTAATGAATGCAAACCTTCCTTTAATTGTGCTGGGTTGTAAGGAGCATTTGTCTCAGATCAAAGAAGAAGAGTCTGTGTTGTATCTGCTGGTGAATTTAGACAATGGATTGATCATGATGACTGGTAAATCTCCGTCACAGGCTACCACATCAAGAACAATTAGCATTAGGTTGACTCTCCAGGCTTACCCCTTAAGCAGGATGAAAAAGTAACCTGCTGACTAAGCACATTCCACCTGCAGCCTGCAGTTCAAAGGGCTCCCATGATGGTCACCCTCTGCACCTCACCGCTCCACTGCTATCCAGCCACCACCTGCCCTGAGGCGAAGCTCACCCTCCTCCACACCGCGGGTGACCCAGTGCTCCATCATGAGCATCTCAGCCCATTCACAACACATGAAACTGCTCTGACTGCTAGCTGAGCCGCTACCTGCCAGCTAAGAGCCTCAGGTGATGTTTGAATGGGCTTCTCTGGAGAATTAGCCACACCTCTCCCCCCTCAGAGAGAAAGCACGAGTAGGCAACATATGGCCAACTCGGATGAATTCCCCTACTGTTTCAAAAGACTCCCATTGGCCTTCAGGGTGATCGGAACGTCACGCTCCTCTTTACTAGATTAAGTCTAATAATCTCCAGTAACGAGATTTTAAATCCAGGGCGATAAAACACAGGGCCTGGGGGTTAATTTACACACAGTGAATGTTGTTTTCCCTTTAACACTTTATTTTATGACTGCAAGTAAGAGTTAATGCTCCTCATCAACTTTCCCCTGGTATACGAGCAAAGAGAGAGATTTTTGATAATTATAGGCAGAGATTTCCCAGATGTGGTAACTTGATTCGGTTTTGCATGTTAGAGGATCCAACAAACCACTGCTTACGATGAATAGTCACATTAATGAGAATGATTAAAGGAGCATTCCAGTTAATCCATCTTTAGAAGATTTCGAAATTGTTTATAAAGATTGTGCTCATCACAGTTATCCTCCACACTAGGCCTCTGAACATATACACTTGATGATCACCACTTGCATTGAATTTTGAGTGATTTATTCAACAGTGAAACACCCTTGATGTTTTCGGTCAGAATTTACCGCCATAGAAATGAATGGGTATGAGTTGTATGTTCATCCTGCAGATGGAAAACATCAATACACACACACACACACACACACACACACACACACACACACACACACACACACACACACACACACACACACACACACAGACACACACACACACGCACACACACACACGCACACACTCACATGTTACGGGAACCTCTCCCTTTCTCGCGCTGTATGATACAATGTATCATACCTTCTCGCAGGAGCAGCTCTGTGCCCCTCGAGAAACACAAACCTCTCACTTTCTCGCGCTAAATGCGCCTCCCTTACTGTCTCTGAAGATGTTATATTTGTGCCTTGCTCACATTTAACTCATTGACACAATGAGCAGGCGACCGATTAGGCGATTTTCTGTACGAAAGGCTCTGGACACATTTTTTGAACCAGATGAAGAGGAGATTGAACCAGATGAAGAGGAGATAGAGGAAGATGTCTCAGAAATGGAAGACAACAGCGATCCAGACTATAAGCCTACAACAGACCAGGAAGAGGCACCTGAGGGAGAGGTCCCTGAGGGAGAGGAGGGAGAGGCCCCTGAGATAGAGGCCCCTGAGATAGAGGCCCCTGAGATAGAGGCCCCTGAGATAGAGGCCCTTGATGAGATAAAGGCCCCTGAGGGAGACAACACCCGCGACCCGACCCGCATCATCTTTGTTTACCCAGAACCGAACCCGGAAAAAAGCGTTTGAAAAAATACCACCCGCGAATCACTTTTTTTGCGGGGTACCCGACCCGATGCAGGACTCTGACACACACACACACACACACACACACACACACACACACACACACACACACACATGTTCTGTTATGGTATATTTCTCTTTCAATAAATGTTCATTGAGGAAAACAGTATCAGTGTGTTATTTTATATTCATCACAGTGAATGCTGAACTTGATGGGTATCAAATCAATACATCCCATACATCATTGGAACGGGAAGAACCCCAGCTACAACACTAACTAAAGCATTTCCATCTCCAGTAAACACAGCCTACATAGCAAGCATTTTTATAATATACAGTAATGTAAAATAAGCACTATCTTTGAATTTACTGCCAAAAATAATATGAAATTCACCCCTGGTGTAATTCTGCCTGTCACCCCTTGATTCTACTTACTTTGACTGTTCAAATGAGATGTCAACCATCAAAATTGGATAAGGGGTTCCAGAGATATCACTGTGCAAAACACACCGGTACATTTTGACCGATAATAGCATGGTATGGTATGACCTAACGCAAGAGAAGGGATGGCAAGGTTATTTTCACGATCCAAGCATGCAATGAGTATTAACTAAACCACTTGATAAAAAAAACTGACAATGAGTGCACCCAAAGGGTTGGTAATTATTGACTTGTTCACAGCAAAACTGTATGCACCACAGCAAATAATGTCAAGTCAAAGCTGAACAACAAAGTCAGTTTGTTAATGAATTTTTTTCTTTTGAAGAATTCATGCTTTTCTTTAACTTAGCAGTTAACCTGGTGACTTCATTGTCTTCAGCCATGGTTAGAAGGTTGACATGTCAGGTTTTTTTAGAGAAATATCTTGAGAACCAATGGATGAATTGCTGAAATGATTGGTACGGATATTTAAGGTCCATAAAAGATCAGTTGTGATACCGTTGGTAATTCTGTAACTTTTTGTGTGTAGTCCCATCAACATAATTACATTCTTAGTGTCCAATGTGGCTTTTTTTTAAATAAAAAAAACCACATTGGACACATGGATCTCAAATAAATAAGCGCAAAAAGAGTAGGTGAAATGGGATAATATGAATTTGATTGGGAGTATACTCGTGAAAAAAACAAAACTCCAGAATAAAAAACCGTGTATGTATCTTGTATGTTTTTTGTCTGTATTTATCATTAAAACAGTGAGGCAAAATGGCAGCATTGTGAACGTTATATATCCCCAACTCATACTGACACAAGGACATGAGAGCCCATGGTTACTTTTCTTAGGAATAACTGTTGAGTTCATAATGAAGCAGGACTCCCGCTGGAGTGTTGATTAGGCAGATGCCTTCACTGGGCTGCAGGACCGAGCGTCAGGCCCGTCTCCTGCCCTCCAGGGACTCAAATCATTTATTCACAGTAATTCCTCTCCAGCCCTGACACAGTAGTGAAGGAAGAAGGGAACCCCAGTGATGGGAGATATTAGACTGTGCGGGGCTCCAATAGGAAATCCTTTAAGGAGTTTGAAAAGAGTTGAGAGCCTTCTTCTGATCATCGAGGTCTTTCTGATACGTCTTCATCTGTAGTGAACTCACAGTATTTTGACAAAACCTTTTTGCATATGATCTCTTAAGACTAATCAACTTCTATGTTTGACCACTGGTCACAGGTTTAATATGTAGAGGATTTATGAGCCGTTCAACTGAAGATGAACTCTCCCATTGAAGTGTGTATCATTTGATTATTTTTACAGCCTTAAAGGGCTAAAGCTATTAATTTAAAAAATGAATCATATGATGAGTCAGAACAAAACCAAAACCATGTTCAAGCCTGACCTTAAGGTTAAAAAGATGCGTACCAGAACAATTCGATCTTGTTTTTAATTTTGAGACAAATGATAACCCTGTTGATGATTCAAGCAAAAATACGCCAACAGAGTCAGTACCACTGACGGTGCATTTCACTGTCACAAATGTAAGCAGTACATGATGCCATCCTTCTCTTTGGGATAATATGAATCGTTGTTGAACTGAAGGATGTTAGTTGTGTCGTTTCTCCGGTCTTTGCATCAGGTCAGAATGAGTATGTTTTGGTTCTGCACTGAAAAACATGCTAAAGACAATGACATTCCAGTCCGGAGACAACCAAAACCTCCTCACCAGGAAAAGGGAACCACAACAAGGTTTCTCGGCTTGACGGTGTCTCTTCCGACCTTATGCCAGACAGCCGACTGGAAATGCCAGGAATGCTAGACTGCTGCCCGATAGGAGACCATGTTCTACTTATTGGCTACTGGTGTGCAGAGCCACGGGGACAATGTCCAAGATGTGTTCCCACACAATAGGAACAAGACATTTATGACTCTTCGGCCACAGAAAAAAATTAAAGGTTCCACACTCAGGACACTTGCGGCTCTTGTCCTCCCCACTGACACTCTGGGAGGGATGCTGCTTCGGGCAGACACCCTCGCATATTTGGTTCGTGTCTGAAAGGCTGAAGAAAAGGTCTCCCCTGAATCCAACCAGGCTGTCCCATTTGGGGTGATTTAAATGGCTTGTTATTACCTTTCTCAGACATTGTCTCTCTACTGGTATGCCAGTCTTTTAATTATCTGTTTCAGCAGCACTCAATGGTGACGAGACAGCAGAATTCGGGCTCAATATTTCACTGGCATGTAAAAATTACTAGTGATAACCCAGGCAACTAAAGTGAGAAATTCACTCAAATCTAGTAGGTGGAGAGGAAAGATGTAACAAGAGGGCCCTTCTGGGTTATTTCCACTGATACGTATTTATTTTATTTCTTACTCCAAAAAAAATGACTGACTCATTGAATAAATCAACGCTAGAGCTAGAGTTAGCACTGATATATCTAAATGACTAAATCCCCAACATTTTAGGATAATTGAATTTAAAATCATTTGAAAAGTTAAGTTCGGTATTAAAGTCTAAATAAAGTTCTTATTGAAGAATGATCAATATCATTAGTATTCTATAATGTATGTAAGTTTTATGTAATTATTGCTTATTTAAAACACACAATCCACCACATGCCATTACCGTCAGGTTGTTTCTTATACAAAGCCTTGTGCAACAGCAAAGGTTATTTAGTAAGTAAGGCAGGTATAATTTAATGAAGATATAGTCAATATCATCATTTGAAACCTTGCTGTGTATAATAAAATAATAAACATTGAGATGTTAAACTAAAATAGGGGGACCCTGATGTAAACAAGACGAAAGTCTTTCTCTGGTCTGCATCCCCTTAACAATTGTATGTTTTGAGCTGTACTGTACTGTACCCAATATACAAGCTGTTAATAAACTTTTCAATCAATCAATCAATTCAAACCCCTCATTTGGGGTTGAATTGTTTCTCTCAAGACTTGTGCCTTGTCTTGGAAGAGATTAACATGTTGCAGATTATACTTTAAAATAACTCAGTCTATGGTTTAATGCAAATTAATAGCAATCCGTTATTTCATATTTTTTGTGCATATTTTTTGTACATATTTGATAATTATGCATCAAAAACAAAATAGTGACTCATAACTCGCATTCAATAAACTACATAGTACAACACAAGCTGAAGACAACTTTGAAAATCATGCTTGTAATGCAGAATTACATCGTAGTGGATGTGTTTCATTACTTTTGGGCTCATTCAGCCTGCATTTCTGCTTTGAGACAAACTCAGTCATGACAACTAACAGCCTTCAGACCTGGAGTGCCACCTACTGGTCTCACAACAAAAAAGCTGGAAAAACAAACTGATTCTTGATTTAATATACATGAATCTGTAGGATTACTTTGGTATCAATGCAATTCTTGGGTAAGCATTATTTTGTAATGTTGATTAAATATAATTAAAGTTCACTAAATGATACTAGAAATTGTATTTTCCTGTTGACATTTCAGTTCTGAATGCTCCTTTGCCATTACATAGAAAGGTGTGTAATTAGTAAAAGCCTCTTTTGATGCTTATTATACATTCATACTGCCAATTAGGAACATGGACGTACCGAAACCTTTTCACAAGTCTCTCATTTCCTCACTGATATCCATTGTACCCTTCCGCTGTTCCACTGCTATTTGAACCCTCATATCCAGACCTGTTCCAATTAGACCTACCTTCCAGTCTGAGGTTTACTTTCTCCAAGACGAGGAAGAAAACAGAGTCCTTTAACAAGTGGGCCCCTCTCTCTTGTTCACATGGGGAAGTTTACCCACATCTGTCTCAGCACCTAACCCCTGGAAGAGAGGGGGTCAGAACCAAGGCTAGAGGTCAGCACTTGTCCCATTGTGAGCAAGAACCAACATGAACCCCAATCGAACACTGCGGTCAGCGGGAAACACTGCCCGGTTGGTTTTTAGGGCCACGGAAGTGTGAACTGAACAACAGTTGTTCATTGAGGCGGCTTGCTGCACGGAAGCGTTTGAAAGGGGACTCTTACGGTTACTTAATTAAGGACAGAACAAATAGCTGTCCTGCTTTGTCACATCTTTTCTGCATCATCAATGGCACGCACACAAATAGAAAACAAAGCTGTGGTTTGAGAATTTGCAGGTGTGCATGGATGCGTGTGAATCTACTGGAGGGTGTACTACCATGCAACAAAAAATGTGTATGTGGCACTCAAGAGGGAGGTCTGTGTGAGAACAGATCTAGTTAGGAGCATCACAACAGATCTGACAAAACAGCCGGCTATAGGTCAGGCCAGGCATGCTGCTGCGTCCCAGTAGTATTCAACCAATTGATAAAAAAAATCAGCAGCCTTTCCCCCTATTCCTGTTACTCCCTCTTTCTCATGCTCGCTTTCTTTCTCTCTTATCAGCAAGCCACCATCCATAATTGACCTGATTCCCAGATTTCTGTCCCTGTGACCACCCTTGCCGCAGCATACAAGTTGGCAGCATAGGTGGCAGAGGACTGCCGGGCTTAAGGAAAAAGGGATGTAAAAGAAAGTATTCTTCTAATGTCTTGAAAGAGAAAGGGAAATCAGCATAATGACCGTGTTCCCCTACCACACAATCACTCTCTCACGCACACATACACACACTCCTTTTCCGTGCAGGCCCTCCTCCCACTCCCGTCCACATCCAAATCTTGATTAACCTCCTCTCCCACTCCCCCTTTCCCACCCACTCACATTCACACATACACATGGACACAAAGTGCCTCTGAGGCCCCCTGACAGATGGGGAGAGGGGTTTCGGGGGGTTCCTCAGAAACAAATGGCACCCTGGTTTAGTGTGGTGTTGTCAGGGTTTGAATTGATCCCTGGGACTACAGAGGCTTCTCTCTGCCAGTGTGTCACAATGGCAACAAGTGTGTAGAGCTGGGAGCAAGCTTGTACAGGCATGGGACCCATACCTCATGAATGATAGCTTAGCAAATGGCCCTCCTTTCACTAGCTTTCATTGTAGGACCATCTCTCGTTCTCTTTCATACCCTACTCAAAAAACTTGCCCAGCTTTGTTAGTTTTATTGGGTTTGATTGGTATGAGATTCTGAAACGTGTTGGTTTTTGTGTGATTTTGTATGTGTGAACTTTCAACTACAGCGGGAAGAGTGTGTGTGTGATTGTGTGTATGTGATTGTGTGTGTGTGTCTGTGCGTGTGTTTTAAACATTTTTGCTTGTTAAATTGATGGGTGCTGTGGTCTCACGGTATGGTCTGTGGAATGATGTAAAGCTATCTGTCATTGGCCAAAGCCAGTGAATGTGATTCAGTTTTATATGAAAAGCACTTCCTGGGAGGTCGTGATGTTTTTCACTTGGTGGGATCAACACCATGTGTGCAATTTTAACAGCTTTCCATAAGTTCAACCAGAGACACAGCAATGAGACGTTCACACAGGTATAACTGCTATATATCCTTTCTTGTCAGACTTCCTTAAAACGGCATCACTGCTGCAAGTGACTTCCTGTTCCTGCAGAAAGGGCATAAAATCCCATGCATTTACTTTTGTTTCTTGTTTGAACGTCGTATATTTGTCTAATATGGCCTTGTATATCAGCATAATGAGCCCTTGTCTCATCCAGGAGATAAAGCCCGGCTGAAAGTCCACTGTGACCCCTCAGCTGACCCCTGGCAGCACTTTACAGGCTGCAGAACAATCGTCCCATTGGTAGATAACAACGGCATCATCCCTCCAGGCTCATTTCATCATTGTCACTTCTGCTCAGTCTGGTTAATGTTTCACTAGTTTTTTGCTCCTTGGCCTGCAGGAGAGGGGGAGAAGGTAAAAGAAGGCTTGGTTAATCACAAAAGGAAAACAGAGGGTGATCGATTGATTGGTAAACAAACACACTGGACAGTCAGTGGCCGAGCAGAAGGGACTCAGTGAGCCGAACTTCCTTATCTTCCACATGTGACATCTCCATCCGTAATACCTCATTATCATAGATGTATCAAGAGGTGTTTATGGAGGTGCCTGCTATCACATCTCACAATATTATATAACAAGGATGAAGTTTTGGCCTGAGGTTTAGTAACTCACAACAGAGACAGCAAAAAAATAAGTGCATAACCCGAGCAGAAGAGGCCAAACTTGCATTTAAGTGTTATCAGGCTCTAATAATGGAGGATCCCAAATTTCACATTCTGCAATAGCATCTTTAATGACACTATCTGTGCCTCAATTGTTTAATTTAAAGCCTTCACCTCTGGGTAGAGATACAGCCTTTTGTTAGGGCTGTACAAGGGCGTGGAATCAAATGCACGATGCAGAGACAAACAAAGTATCAAAATAAAGTGTTTTAATGTAGACAGGTCATAACACACTGAATACATAAAGCAACAAAACAAAAACTACTAATACACTAATCTAACTCTATGGACGATAACTCTATGGACAATGACAAAAGGATCTTACGCTGGAAGGCTTGGAACACACAAGACAATCTGGCAACGAGACAGGGGAAGACGAGAACTATATTAGACAGACAACACCAGGTGAAGACAATTAGACAATCACAACCGTGGGAAAACAGACAAGGCAGGAAACGTACTTTAGACACATGAGGGTAGACAAGACTATCAAAATAAAACAGGAACCTATCTAAACACATAACATGAAACCTAAACTAGGGAACAATCTTAGCAGAGCCGTCTACGCACAACACCTTTCTTTTAAAAATGGAAGTCTCAAGCCCAAGCTGAGATAACCCTGATGACTCGGTCAGTGTTTGCCGAAATGTAAAAAGAAGTCCTCGTGATGGGTAAACTGAGCAGCATAAAATTGGTGGAATCTTCGTTTAGTGCTTTTCTCAAAGATGCAATATTTCTTCTTGGACCTTGGATAGGTGATGACATGAGGCCCTGTTCAACCTGTTAAAGAATGTATGATGAAATAGTACTGAAAATGGTAGGATATCATTTACACATCTCTTGGCTGGGGCAAATAATTAACATGAAATCTTCACTATCCCTTGCAGGTAGACTAATTCAGTCTTTTAAATGTTTAACAAGCAGGCCACACCCAGGCTACAGTCTGGGTCAAAGAGCTAAGGTACACATCTCATACATAACTAGGTGTCGGGATGATGTGCTCCCTTGCTCGCTTTTGTGTTGTCTACTCTGCATAGCAATGGCGAGCACATTGCAATATGTTTGAGATGGAGGGGCAAGCGTGCATTGTTGAAGAGGCAAGGTCTGCATATTAAGAAAACACGGAGGGAGAACAGGCGACTGAAAAGGCTTTTGAATGAGAATTAATTAATTTTCATTTACCTCCATTAGCGATGGGCAGGGATTTGCATCTGTGAACCCATTGCCAAACTGGCAGTGGCCTTTTTAGTTAAGGGAGAGGGCCACATTAAGCTAATGATGGGGGGCAGAGCGAGAGACAAAGGGCTGTATGTGTGGTAGGGGTGGCCTGGCCGTCCTCTTCTCTCATTAGCACCACAGTGCCCTGCACTGCTGTCACACAGCGAGCCCTCACAGGCCTGATCATTAAACCACTAGCTGCGATGAGAAAAATACGCTGACAATTAAAGAAAAATGGGCATGTTTTTTAGTTTGAGTTGCATTTACAGAGTTTAGGTCTTTGTCTAAAATCCAAACACAGATTACAGAAGAGCTTTTATGCTGGGGAAGCTTCATTTTAACCAAATGTGGGTTACTATAAGAAATATCTACTATACACATTATCTCTGCCAAGTTCCCTTGAGCATGGCGCTGAGATATACAAAAAAGGCTCATTGCCCTCAAAAATATAAATTACTTCATACTGCTTCACTGTATAGTCTACAACACTTAAGACCTGCTGTCAATGTCACTATAGACAAGATGGTAATATAAATCATTGAAATGCATTGAATGTTGTTTGTGTAAAGATTGTTATGGCTTCCTGCAAACAGTGAAATGTACTTAACACAAATGTTGCTGTGATCACAGAAAATGTATCAATGTATTAACCAATAAAAACAATAATACTCACCCAAGAACACTTTTAAACACATGCAAAACTAGCAATACTCTAACCATCCTTGTGAAATGCTCTTCCTGCCTAACCTTAAAGATGAATTAAGAAACATGAATAAAAAACAAAGCAGATTAATAACAGGGCAAAGTCACTTAAATCCTTCCTGCTGAAGTGAAGCCACCCTGAAGTACCCATAATCACATTGCCGTATCCACGAAATCTTTACATGTGTCTATTTTCAGCTGTACAGAAGTTTAAGTGGGGTATCATCACATAATAGTTTTTAAACAAGGTTTTTTATTTATTGCATGTTAAGCATACAGGGTATCAGGAAAGATTTTGGTTTTTTCCACACAAGTCTGAACCCGGAGAGCAGAGCTGATTTATGTGAATGCAAAACATACAAGTTAAACTGTGATCTAAGATTGCACTCCAGAACAAGGACTCCAAAAGCCATACTCCTAACGCTCCAGTTTTTTGTGTATTTACTATACCAGAGCTACCAGAAAAAAAACATGTTCTCTTTGGCTTAGATCTTTTCCTGTAGTTATGATCACCCCTCTTGCCCAAAAATGTTTTATGATGGCAGTTGAGAGTTAATAATGTCCTACAAATGTATAGAAATCTGCTATCCACTGATGGCAAATCCACTGAGGAAATCCACCTAGCACCGTGATTTAAAGCTTTTACTTTATTTCAGCATCCAAACATTTTAAGAGAATGTAATTCAGCCTGCGCACATGCAGTAGCCAAATGTATTACCATCATTTTCATTGTGGGTAATAGCTGCTTGTCTGTAGAGGAGGATCAAATTAAAATGGGATTTGACACAAGGATCTGGTGGTCTTATTGCAGCACTAAGGTGCAGAGCCTTGTCTCCACGCGTAGGGAGGAACCCAGACAGTCTGAAATAGAGCGGAAGGTATAAGAAGAGAAGAGGATGAAAGAGAGCACGGTCACAGATGTGACATTACACTAACAATAGGATCGGTGGGGGTACAAATGTGCAGACATCTCATCCTGGGCAAAGCTGTCTCCCAGCTGTTTGGTTCACCTGTCTATTAAAAGGAAACATATTTCTTCTTGTCTTCAGAAAGAGACAGATTTATTGGGCCTACAAGGGGGAGGCCTTAAAGTGGATTGATTATTAGACAAGGGCTAATAAATCACTTTTCCTCTTTTATCATGATGTCTGATTCTCCACAAGCTTGTTGATAGGTTAGATATAAAACAAGTTGTAAATTCAGGATTCCCCGAGGATTCATTAGCACATTTATGATATAAAGAATAAAGGGGTTATGTCTCATATTTTGTCATCGACCTCTATCTAAAGAGTTCTGTGTAATTGAGGACCTCATGGTGTGGGCTATTCATTGATGCACAGACAGATATTGGAGTGATCTCCAACCCTTTCCTGTACTCAGGCAGCCCCTTTCTAAAACAAAGCGCACATGACAAGAGGACAGGGGAGAAATCCGATGGCTTAATTGTTCCTTGACAATTAGACCATCACTCAAGCGAACATTGAACAACCCAGCAAAAGTAGCAGAGGGAGGAGGCGGAAGAAGAAAGGGATGAAAGAAGAGGGCACTAAAACACCCACTGAGTGAGAGGGAGTGAGAGGGAGTGAGAGGGTCCTGCTATTGAGGGACCGACAGGGCAAAAGGAGCAGAGAGCAGCTTACAATACTGTACAGCACTGTTCTGCACCATTAAGTGGCATGGAGGGCAGGGCTGGAACAAAAGGCTTCAGTCCCCGAGAAGAGGGCCAGCAGCTCCAGATGAGTCCTCCTTTTCAGCCCATATGTTTTTGGCCAGCTCACAGGATGCTCCTCTTGCCGCGGCCGCATGCTCAGCATCTGGACACACGAGGTCCTCCATCTCTCCACGGTGACCACTACAGCGGGAGGAGGGGGGCAACAGGGTCGCCCTGGTAACAATGTAGGGCTACACAAGGATCCAGGGCAGCACTCAAGAGATTAAGAAAAGGAAGTACTTCTGGATTGAGTGAAATCCCAATTTGGTTGGATTTAAAGTCCCAACAAGACTGAAAAACTGGAATCCGAATTAACCCCATGCAGATAAAAAGCTTTGGTTATTCAAAGGAAACTCATAAAATGCCTTCAATAAAACTTTTGTAAACTTCACAGGAAATATCACAATTTAACACTGTGATATTTAAACAATAAAGTTCATAATTAACTATGGTAATAGCTTGTATCCAGATTTGTTGTCATGGAATTGTACCTTTGCACATTTGTATACACTTTAAATATATTTTGAATTGGACAGTCTATCACACAAGTGTTTTGTCCCAAAAACGTATTTTTTCAAGAGACGTCCAAATGTTTCCAAACATTTGGACATATGCAGATGCATATCTAAACCATTTATGTAACTTTAGCTAGTGTATTTCCCTTCATGCTCAGAGCAACTGTGACTGCAGTCCCATTTGGACCAGTGACAAAGAGTTGTCTGAATGATGGATTATGAAGCTGCTGCCTGAATCTCAAACAAGGGACCTGCCTTAACTCCTGTCCATCCTTAAACAGACCCACAAAAACCCAAAGGAGAAAAAAATATAAGCCAAGCGACCAAGAGAGAAAAGAAGTTGGGGGTGAGCCTAGAGAAGAAGAATCTTAACAAGTGTTTACCCTCTTTCTGTTGCCAAGCTGTGGAGCAATAACCTACCGTAGCGAAAGGCAGTGCCTGATCCAGGAAGAAAGGCCTCAGGCTGCAGGGTCAGGGGTCACTAACTCTGCCATTGTCTCTGACAGGGCAAGCACACTCCAGCTTTTCTCCGGCTTTCAAAGGCCTGTGATGGGGGTGGAAAGATAGGGCTGAAAACACTGGGTCAGGACCAGGGGCTTTATGGTAGTCGGGGAAGAAAGATTTGGACCCCAAAGGTTAAATGAAGAGCGAAAGGGCCCTTCTGTCCAATTATCGAGGGACAAATGCTCTCTGTGACCCATCGGGGTCAGAGTTCAGTGGAGCCATTGGTAGCGGCACACTCTGGCTTTTTGTGGCTCAGATGAGATGAACCTCCGCTGTGTTTATCTAAGTGACACCCCGACCAATAGTAAAAGTATAAATAATTTGGGGGCTTGTGTGCTGCCACTTAGCGGAATTAATTTATAGACCAGGGCTGCGGCAGGTCAGACATTTTAACACAATACCCTGAGCAATTAAAGAAAAGGCTAAGTATTCAAACTGTTGTTAAGAAGTCAAATGAATTCAATCAGGAAAGATGTGGAATTAAATAAGAAGTAAACTAGATCGGGTCCAATATATTTTAAAATACAATAATAATGTATACAAGGATGAATTAAACCCACTGGCAACTCCCACTTCTCAGAGCTTTCAGTCAAGCCGGTCAGTGGTTCTTCTAATCATGTGCCCATCGCAGTCTCAGGCGGCACTTGGGGCGTTAATACCTGCTGATACAAAGGCCCAGTGGAGCGGTGTGGTGAGAGTGTCGCGTATCCGGAGATGGCTGGATTAGACTGAACCACTTCCTCCTGAGCCCATGGGCCGCCAGGGATTATGTCAGTGAATTTAATCATCTGCACTTGTTAGGTTAACAACCAAAGTATAATCATGATTCAAGATTAGGCCAAAGTCCTTTCCTTTTCCACACTCTTGCATGCTAGCGGGTTGCAGGCTTAGTCCTGAATTCACACAATTATACTTTTTGATTCTCCCTGTATTTTAAAGGGTTACTGCATGGGGTGAAATTACAGCTGGATTTTTGAAACAAAGTAAACTAATGTATTTGTTATGCAAGATCGGCTACTCCGCATTCATTTTGCCATTATTTAAGAAACAACAACAATTAAATACAGTAGGGTTGACATTTCTGACCTCAGCTTCTCTTCACTGCAGCAAGAAGGTGCATTGAGCTTTAAACTATAAAAACTTCAGCAAACTTTGAAACTGTAAGTGGCCCTGATCCCTTTAAAGATAACATACAGGACATTCATTTTAAAACAAAATTGAACCCTGTGTTGGTACAAATCCCGGGAAACCCCTCACAGCACAGGTCCCCACTACAAAATCTCTCAGAAAATCCTGAAATGAACCTGAGAACAATCCATCAAAGCCCTGAGATGCGGCCGCGCGGAACACACTGAGCGCTATGAAAGCTTTAAATCTCTTCCTCTGCAGAATCCATTTAGCATGGCTCTGCCACACTCTAGCAGGGGGGTGCTTGGGCTGGATACCAGGCGTGGTACCACAGGGATAAATTATGCATCCAGTGTTTGTGTGTGTATATCTTTGCTTGTGTTTTCTGTGTGTGTGAATGTGAGTCTGTGTCGTGAATGTAGAGGATTTTCCTCTCTCTGGGACTTCTCTCTGCAGGTCCTCTCGGTCCTTCATGAGCTAGCATAAGCCTGTTGGACACACATCGAAAGGGTGAAGGGGAGTCACTGGGAGCGAGCCGGGCTCCCAGGGTCTTACAGGCCCTTAGAAGGGACAGGATGACCTTTAATCAGGGATCAGGAGCCCGGCTGCAGCTGGATGCCCACAGGAACACTCAGTATGCCGAAGCCCCCAGGTCACACTCTCAGCTGGCCGTCCACCTTGAGCCAGGACACTGGGTAGCCTTAGGCCGGATGAAGGACTCAGTGCAGGCATGAGGTGTACATTTATGATGGAGTCTTAACAATGATCTGCAAGATCTGTCCACAGACACAGATTTTGATGTGCAAGAGATCTGATGTTCTCTCTATGGTTTGGTGAATAACATTTGGGCGAACTTGCTTTTATTGTTGTCCTGATTGAAGGTGATGCCAAGACAATTGGAGCCATGAGAAGCCAAAATGAAGTAAATGTGATTCTGAAAGTTCCACTACTGAAGATAGCTGCCAGATAAATCATCACTCACTTGCAACACTTGGGGTGAGCACCGGCACATTCCTTTTGAATATCCTTTGTTTAAATTAGATGAATATCAATAGCTTGCTTAAAGGGGTACTCCGGAGATTTAATATTATATTTGTTTATACTCAAAGAAAACTGATTTTAGAAGATAAGAATTTAAAAGCAAAGGCAGAGATATCCTTTTAGTCCCAAGTATGGAGGGACCTATAAAACAATATTCTCTTAATAAAGTGCAACAGCATTTTTTCTTATAACCAACCCTTAAGATTATTTGTTGAACCTCCCTCAAGAGCCAAGAAGACATTATTTAGCAGTCAACAGATACATCTATCACCGTGGGAAATCATTGCCTTTAAACACAAACACGTTTAACTTACAAATTGAATTAACGCCCCATACAACTGTGTCCCAGTGGGTTTCTGCTGGTAATCTAATAACAGACGTGCAAAATGAAGATGTGTGTTCACAGTTCATCTTTGTTCCTGACTGGTTGCCCCCCGTTAACAAACTGTGTTCATAAAGTGGATATTGTTGATTGATCGTCAACACTGACATGTACTTTTTTTCTCTCTGTATTTAAGTATTTCCCAAGGCCGAGTCCTAAAGACACCTACGTGACGCATCAACGTGCTTTAACGCGTCGACTTGCAGCTTCAATTAGGGTCTGAGACTAAAGGTCGTTTAAGACCCTATTATTATAACTTATAGAGGTAAAATTGACTGCAACTTGCTCTGTCAGTGCCAAGCAGCAGCATCCAGGCTGTACACACTTTCACACAACCTTTCACTATACACATTACCACACACACTCCTGCCACCTAAGGGAATGTAACCCCTCCTCTTGCCTTCTCTCCATCACCCATCCCGAGGATTAGCCCCCGACCCCCATCCGTCTACGCACTACCATCCCCTCTTGCCCTATTATCATATTTGATCCACAACTACCCCCCTTTACTTATTTCACCCTCCCACATGCACCACCAGCAAGGCATGCCCTCTTTTCTTTGGCCACTCTCAGGGAGAAGAAGAGGAGGATGAAGAGGCAGGGGCTTTCATGGGGAACAATCTGCCAGGGAGATGAAGAATGAGCGGGCACTCAATTAAGGGCTGCCCATTGAGCCTGCAGAGTGAGCCTGAATGTGGGCCCCTCCAAAGGAATGGAGTCCCATGAATAGATTGTGGGCCTTCATGAAATATTAAAGAGCGGACGGATTTCCCACAATATTTGTACACCTCCCTTTGTGGGGATTTCTCCCTCCATTGAGCCTGAAACTGTTAACACATCCGCTCTGAAGCACGGCCCGCAGACTGTGCTAAAGAGACCCGCAGTCCAAGCATCAAACGCTCCCCACCCTCACCTCTCCCTCTCCCTGTTACCCTGTCTGTCTCCTTCCCTTTGTCTTTCTCTCCCTATCTCTCCCTCCTTCCTTTTCTCTCTCTGTCTCCTTGCCCATGAGCTATTCATGGAGCGGATTACAGCAGTTTTAATGACCACCTGTCCTTGCTCCAGCACTGTATTGTACCATGCCAGGCCAAGCAGCAAGCATCCGCGTGGTATTAAAGGGTCAGATTGCTAACTGGTGACCCTTGTCTCCATCAACACAGGACTGACAGCCACAGCCACCCAGGTATCCAGCACAAACACCACAATCCTGTCTGTGAAACATCTGCAATTTAAGATGGAAAACAAGGAACAACTTGGTTTAAGCTTGTCTCAATCAACATGTTTTTTTTGTAATGTTCTGTAGCATTCTTCTGAAGGAAAAGTGGCCCAGTAAAAGTGAACACACACTTTCTTCCTATAAGTTATAACCCTCTTGCCACTTTTCCCTTTTTTAACTCTGCCCCCCCCCCTTTCTGCCCATTTCCTCTTCCTCTCTCTTTCTTTCTATCTCTCTCTCCCTCTATCTCACAAACACACACACTGGGTTCAGGATGAGTGGAGCTGTATAGAGTGCAAGGTCTATGTGGTTAAGTAGGTGGTAAAAGCTGCCATTAGCATTAGAATGGCCACATATTCCTGCGATGAGTCAACATTAGTCCGTGTGAGAATTGCGGTGTTGAGGACGGGACAGAAATTAAAGCTCTTGCTGTAATGGATAAGTGTACTTGGTAGTATCATTCATGGAGTCTAGATGATTTGTAAATGGGTTAAGTGTAGATAAGGGAGTCATACTGTAGACGCTCAGCCTACAGGTTGTGCAGCGCTGGAGAGTGACAATTATCTTCCCCTTTACACTGTTTGTATTTATTGGTATTTGAACACACATTTTACCCAATATGTTCACTAATGATGACGCAGTGATTATTTTTCACGCAGAAAAAAGTCTACTGTATTCTTCTGCATCTGCTTGTTTCTTTGTCTAATTAAGGCCATATTAAAGTTGAATAGAGCAAAAATATTGAATCATTTTATCAATATATAGTTGTTCTGTCTATACTGACCCTTCAGAATCAAATGTAAAATGTGAGCATTCAAAGCCCTGTAGGACACACAGATGTATCGAGAGCCCCAGTCCTCGGCACTGAAGACTTACACTAAAGTCAGACTTAGACAGGAAAAAAAGTTTCATACTTTTGGAAAACTTTGGATCTTGGGAGCCCAATATAAAATAAACTTCTATAGTTTTCACTACTTCTTGTAAATTCAACAAAAGATTGGGTCGGGTCGTTTGGGTGGAAGAAGCTCTAAAGATGGGCTACTAACAATACACCTTGCTACTGAATGTATTTATATTCTTTATGCAGCCATATCTTAGCTAAGCTTACTCTCTTAAGGTACACTTTCAATCAAAGAAATATCTTCTATACAAAATGCTCAACAGTTTTCTGTGGAAACAGGACATTTTACAAAAATATTTCATTGCCCCTCATTGGCCTTTCTCATAGAAGTAATTTTGACAAATGTCTCTCATAATTTACATAGCACTCCTGACTATAACAAACCATCGTTAAACGTGATCAGTTACACCTGGGCTTTTGCTTCTATAAGTCATAATGCTTATGAGTAGTAAGTCATTTTAAGACAACCTAAATCAATGAGCTACCAGGAGTGTAATAGACCCACTAATCCCTAATGATCATTTGAAATGTCTGCAGTAAAAAACAACAACACTTGAGAGGGGGCAGAAGTCTCAAAACATGTTCAAGTAAAACCAACAGCATCTGCCTCGCCTGATATCACTCACAATTAAATAAGATGTTCTTTTCTTTTCATAACTTCGGTTAAGTGACCTTATAAGTCTGCCAATGTTCAGCTTATCTAAACCAATAAAGAAGACTAAACATGGTGGGTGAAGAGAGCATGTGGTTGCATGAAGCTCTGCTGCCCACTGCAGCAGAGCCCCAGCTGTGGAGTACATTGGAGAGCCGGCCTGTTGGTCTGGCCTCCATATGCTGGGGTCTGGAGTCCAGGCTGTCAGCGTAGCCCCAGCACATGGAGGGCAGTTGGGGGGCACATGGGGTGGGGGCTCTAGGGTGGTGGTGGGGGCAGCCGCTCCACCAGCATTGTACCAGGAGGACAAGAGCTGAGCAGGACCCAGCAGGAGAGAGGGGGGCCTTTTCTAAAGAGCGATCAACTGGAGCTCCTTTTCTCACACCCCGCTCACTTTACCCTGCTCCGTATCTCCTCCTCGCCCTCCCTCCTTTCTCTGCGCTCCCTTCTTTTACATGGCAGATTGATACACTGACACTGAAATGTGATTTTCTTGTGTCTCTCTTATGAAACTGCATTTTCCCCCTCACTTCCCCGTCCCACCCACTCATCCCACCAACCTTTTCTCCACTGGAATTAAATCGAACCACAATGCTTTGTTTTTCCATCATCTTGTGCACATCAAAGTCACTCATGAGAGGATGGTAGAAAGGAGTAAGGGGCCAGGGATGAGACAAATCTCTTTGGCTTTTATTTTGCACAATGCTTCTCATTTGAATTTCCCCATATATTGCTGATCACCATTCTGAATGGTACCCCTGATGAAGTGTTGTTTTGGTGGTTCCTCACATGAATTCCAAAGACCCCGGGGATACATTTTCCTTTTTTTGTCTTTGACTTCAAAGTTATGTGGAACGGGACGTGTCGGAATGACAAGGGGTCACTAGGTCCAACACGGGATGTTGTTTACCAAACTTCTCTCCAACTTATAGGACCATTAAAACCATAGAGTCACCATGGGGGTTTTCAAACAGTTTTTTAAGCACCAACGATTTCTTATTGCTAATTCAATTGAATGGAAAAACATTCTTTCTACTTTTGCCACAGTTAAAAGAAGGCCTCTTTGTTTTGGTGATCATTTAATTCATGGTATACAAACCCCCAGAGTTTCAACATATACAGGATCATACATCCTTGTTTTAATGTCTAAGGTCATATCATTAGGTTAAGGAGGCATAAACTCCCAAAATGTTCTGCATAAACACGTGTTAAAAACCAAAAAGATCTCCCCTATAGTATGTCTGTTCTGTTGCATTTACTGGTTGGATTTCACAAGATAAACCTAAACATTAATAACAAAATGCACAATGATGAGCATTTTTGTCAGGTTCCTTAACGTCTTAATTTACTGTTGTGATTTTTGATGTCGGTTTTTTCGGGCGATGCACTTTTGGAAACACACTTTATGCATAAACTATAACAGTCATTTTATAGTGTATTTTAAACACATAATAGTGTCAAACCATCTTGCATTCAACAGCAGAGGGTGTTACAATAATTGAGAGGAGACATTTGTTCTGCAGCCTTGAAGACACTGCCATCTGCTGCCAGCATTTAGACATACAACTGAAGATGAATAAAAAACTTGTTAAACTTTTCATCAGCTTTTTCAATTATTTTCAATGTATAATCTTTATTATTTTCGCATGTGACTTTGCACTCAGAAACATGAGGGCATTTGGCAGATATAATCTATTTAATGTGTGATCCTCCATCATACTCCACTGGCACACTGTTACATATACCTTACTTTTCTCACTTTGCTGCAACCCATCACTCACCTATGTCCCTTTGGAGACAGTACTATTAGTTTCAGGTGCAACATTGGTTGTGGGTGCTACGTCTATTTTGCATGTAATTTGTTTATCTTAATTTATCAGTGTGTCATTTAGATCACAACTATGTTCAACAAGAGAGACTTCACAAATGATGCAGCCAAACAAAACTACACCAAATCCATTCTGATACAGCTTATTTCTTCTTATGGTTACAAATTCAAATGATTTTTGTTGTTGTTGTGATATATCTACATGATTTTTATTTCAAATGTCACTCAGTGTATTACATTTGCAATTTGGTTTGATGGTTGTTAGGTTTGTGGCTTTTAACTCAACTGAATGAGAATTGTGTTTTCTCTTTGCCTCCACAAGATGGCAAAGGAGAGCTACTAGTGGACAATTACCAAGCATTGAGTTAATTCAAACATATGTTAATCATTGGCACATCAAACCCAAATTGGGTACAGGAATGACTAGCCCCTTTTCAGTTTTTATTTTTGTTTTACATTGCATCCCAGATCATGCATGGGTCACAGTTTTGTATTTAGGTTTTCGTGTTTTTATGTTATCATCTTATTTCCTCATTGTCTGAGTTTATATTCAACCTTCTTTTGTTCACATGGATGTGTGGTTGACGAGTATTTATTGGTGGAAAAATAGCATCAATTGAAATGCTTGAAACTTACATAATTCATTGTGCCGACAACTCCTCTTTTTTGTTTGAAAACTGAGGTTTAGGTTTACCTGGGAACTCTACCAGGTAGAAGACATTATAAGTACCACAGACAAAAGGAGTCTGCAATGAGAGTTACAAGGTGCATGGGTGTTGAAAATGTTGCAAAGTAGAACATAGAGAATTATGCTCATGTGGGAATATAGTTCAAAGTGTTTATTCAGGCAAGGTATCTGGCAGTGTCTTCATCAGATAAATGAGATATGAACTCAGTCACATGAATCACGCAATATGGGAGAAGCTTTGGCCGGTAGATAAAAATCAAATGTCAGAAAGATGTCACATATCTCAATGCTATCTGACAATCCTTTCTCACAGTTGTTGTGTGGAAAGACCCATGTGTGTAAAGTAACAATACTTTACATAAAATAGACATGTGGCAACAAGTGAATCTGAATTGAGGAAACAAGTCAAACAGGAAGATCATGGCTTTGCTTCTTTCCAGTAATAATTTGATGGAAGTGGAAAAGTCTCTTTGGATGAGAACATCAGCAAAGTGCTTCAAATGTGATGTGCACATTAATAAAACTCTTTCTGTGACATTGGCCATTAAATGATATTGTGATTTCTTTACCATTTGAACCAAGACACTGCCAACATGCAATCATTCACTGAGGAATTCTTTGTTGACTTTACCTTGGCAGAGGAAATGTTATTATTACTTCTACCCTGACACTTAAATAATTTGTTTCAACCATGAAGGTAAACATTGCTCCATTCATAGAGATAACTATATTTGAGTATGTGTTATCTTTTCTATGAGTTTGGGGTCTCTGTTAGTGTGAATAACGTCAGTTTTGGCTGCCAAACAGTAGACAACTGTTTCTGGAGGTTAGAGTTAGAAATTGTTACCCTTGAGATGTGGTCTGCAATGCCTGATCAGCTGACAGACCATCATGTAGAACTCTACAAAGAGATGCATTGTGGGAGATGGCATGGGTCAATGGCATTATGAACTAAACAGGGAACTAAAGCATCTCATCACCTGAGTGAGAGACACACCTAGCTTTGGAATCCGGCCAACTAACAGAGTCAGGGTGAAAGATTAATATTTGAAATGTCCTTACATGCACCTATTTCTAAAAGGAGCATCAAGTTCAGGGTGGTGAGGGGGACAATTGAAATGTGGTTTATAAAATGTAATAAGAAATTCACAGCCACAGCTTTCTGGTGTTGATGCTTTTCTTATCTGTGTGCCCGTCACATCAGATCATGTTGTTTGTTCTGTCGCTTACAGAGGGATGTCAGGTTTCTTGTAATCCGTGGATTAGGGGGTCTGGGAGTGGTGCCTAAAATGACTACTGTAAATTGAAGAGGCTGCTGTGTTCTGCCACATGCACTTATGTTTAAACAGAAGCCACAACACATACTGTCATTTCCTTTTATCCCTGATCACAGCTTAACAGGTGCCCTTGTGAGTCAAATTTCATACCTGCTCACACAACTAGGATCTAATGTTTATTTTCACGCCGCATAGTTATCCTTTTTTCTGGTGACATATGAAGTAACACAAACACTTCATCAAGTTTAATAATTTCTATGTTATTTTCATGACAATGATGTGTATCAGGTAACAACAATGGCAAGGTAACATAGCACTATTTACATTTTGGTTGCAAAATTAGTAATTGATTAAATTAGTTTGTAACACTGTTTGACCCGATTTCATCATATTTACATATGCTGACTTCACAATGAAATAACTTATCAAAATAATTTACCCTTTTTGATTTGTTTTATTTTTCTTTCTGACAGGGTGAGAGGTAATAAGTCAAGACACGTCAAAGTAGGAAACTGAAATCAATGGTGCCATCATTACCAGTGTGAATAACACAACTGTACATACTCCTACTATGACAAGTCAAAATGTAAGTGCATTGAGAATCTTCATAGGGCAGAGAAGTAAATGTTTCAAAGCCCGGAGCTGAGAAAATGTCTTCAGCTGGACATCACTCATCTCACTTGAAAGCATTGTGCTGCCTAGACTTCAACAGCATACACACCCTCTAATGTTTCTACTCATGTCAACACCCAGGAAGAGAAAATAAAAGGTGTTGCGCCACCTGAACTGTTTCTGGACTGGTGCAGCTGTGCGTAAAAGGTATTTATGGTATGACTGTAGGGACATTCCTGATCATTGCAGGTCAACAGTCAATGTATTATTTTCAAGTGATCATCTTAACCCCTTGTGTTGTATTGAAACCTGTTTCTGTTGTTTTTACTACATCTTAACTAACTTATTGTGCATTCATAACCATATAATCCTGTTGTTATTTTATTATATGGCTCTAAGACACATTAGACCACATATTTTTAAGTAAAACATTTGATTAAATTCACTCATTATATTTCCTATAGTGAGGACAGTGGATAATTATGTTATCTGACTATAATAGATAAATATAAGAATTCAACAAAAAAAAGTTTCTGTGCTGTCTTTTTATCTTGGACATGTGAAACTGCAAATCTAGTTGGCCCAGGGGTCATTCTGAAGATGCTCTGAGCTTGTGCTCGGCCGTCGATTGATCGAGAGCCTCAAGGGCAGTGAAAAGTATTTTGCTCATTGTAAAATCAATAGATACTGATGAATGAAACTCAACTTGACATAGATATTTATAGAAGTTTATGCAAGACAATCTGTGCAATGTTGTTCATGCCACGCCCCGAACAAGATGATCAAAGGCCACGCTGTACTGCGAGAAAATAATTGTTCCCGTGAAGGAAGGGGGGTGGAGGTGGAGTCAAATATACATCTTGATTGAGACTTATGATTAAAGCAAGGGGAATTCTTTTTGAGCGTGTGGTGTGTGTGTGTGTGTGTGTGTGTGTGGTGTGTGTGTGTGTGTGTGTGTGTGTGTGTGTGTGTGTGTGTGTGTGTGTGTGTGTGTGTGTGTGTGTGTGTGTGTGTGTGTGTGTGTGTGTGTGTGTGTGTGTGTCAGGGTGGGAATTTCACGACGGCCACGACGGCCATGGACATCTTGATTGAGACTTATGATTAAAGCAAGGGGAATTCTTTTTGAGGCGTGTGTGTGTGTGTGTGTGTGTGTGTGTGTGTGTGTGTGTTGTGTGTGTGTGTGTGTGGTGTGTGTGTGTGTGTGTGTGTGTGTGTGTGTGTGTGTGTGTGTGTGTGTGTGTGTGTGTGTGTGTGTGTGTGTGTGTGTGTGTGTGTGTGTCAGGGTGGGAATTTCACGACGGCCACGACGGCCATGGCCGTCGTTGCCCCGCACTTTGGCCGTGATGCCCTGTGAAAAAAAATGCAATTCACGGCCAAAGTGGCCTTGGTGCCCCTGTCAAAAGTTCCAGTGTAAACAACGCTAGTAAAGTCATATTAGTGCGCGCAGTAGGATAGTCCCGTGTCTGTGGATCAGAGCGATTGCTCTGCTGTGTGCGGGAGCAAGACAAGCACAGGTAAGCAAGCGGACCAAGCTGTTTTGATATGATTTAACTGAAGTATGTGGTAGTATTTGAAATTACTTAACATTTACGTGTTTATAGAAAGTACTATTGATAGGTAATTACCATTGTATTAGCCTATTTAAAGTCGACTCGTTACATTTGTCATGAAAACTAGCGATAGCTAGCTAGTTTGGATAGCGCTAACGTCTTCCCTTCAAGGGGTCTACATCTAGTGTTGCTTCTACAAGCTAGCAGATAGCTGTCACCTTTGAATCTAGTATTTTTCTTGCTAAGCGGTTTTGATATAATACATCACTGACTTATGTGGTTTATGGCTGAACTTAACGTATACGTTAAAGAAACACTATTGCTATTCAGCCATTTGTAAAACGACTGGTGTTGACGTTAGTGCTACACTTTTCAGTCATGTTGATTGACCAGCGTAATTTAACCAAACGGCCTTTGTGCCCTGTCATGTGGCCTTTGTGCCCTGTCATGTGGCCTTTGTGCCCTTGAAAAAAATGTGAACGGGAAGGCCAAATGGCCTTGCCCCTAAAATGACGAAATTCCAAGCCTGGTGTGTGTGTATGTGTACGTGTGTGTTTGTGTGTGTGTGTGTGCACGCGTGCCTGCATGCATGCGTGTGTGTGCATGTGTGTGTGTGTGTGTGTGTGTGTGTGTGTGTGTGTGTGTGTGTGTGTGTGTGTGTGTGTGTGTGTGTGTGTGTGTGTGTGTGTGTGTGTGTGTTCAGGTTCAAGTACAATTTTAGTGTCAGTGTCTGTGTCAGTGTATCCATATTCTGTGTGAGAAAAGGTTGAGTTCCTTTGGGGGGAGGGGTGCCAGAGGAATTGGGAGTACATGTGCATTATGCAAGAAAATAATTTTTCCAGTGGAGGAAAGGGGTGGGGTGTCTTAAGTCAGAGATTCATCTTGATTGAGCCAAATTTGACCCAGAGTTACCCAAAACATTTCAATGCACTGCTGGGTACCTTCAGAATTGGCTAACATGGTCAAAATCTGTTTTGTAGCGTTAACATACTACCTGTTGTAGACGATATCATGAAGCCTTGTTCCAATAAAAAAAACTAGAGGGTAGTTATTATATAATCTTAACTTGAAACTGGTCACGGCAGACCTGAACACAACATAATAATTAACTGCTTAAGTAACACCTGAATGTTAAAATACTCAATAAGAATAGTATTTACATGCAGCAGCACATATCTGCTTCGTCAGTTTTTCTAAACTAGTAAGCTACATTTGCGTGATGCCTTTTTTTGTATTAGTCAAGAACAACTGGGCATCATCAAGTAATGTTTTATTCATTTGTTGGTCTTGCTTCCTTCCAAGTAGTTGAAACAGTATGTTATCTGCGTGATGGCTCTATTATAAATAAATAACCAGAGAACATAAAAGGTAATCCTTGAAACTCTAATAATCATTTGATTTAGAGATTTGATGGCCTTTATTAGTGTAGAGATACATAGAGGGAATGCTGTTTAGAATTAAAAAACTATTGCCCTGTAATGAAAAAGAAAAAGTAAGATCTTCAAATACTTTGAACATTTGAACAGCATCACATTAAATACAGGACATTATATCACTTGAGTGCAGTCAGTTTATCTGCGTATCAAACTTGAGGGATGTTTTCAGGATGCTTGAGGAGTGTAACTCTTCATTACTTTTCCTTTGTCCAAAACCTAGCATTCATGATCTTTGTTTTTGGCAGTTTTGTTGCATTCTTCTTTGGTCTCATATAGCTGAAAGTACAGAGATTGTGTTTAGCCTGGCGCCTCACTTCGTTCATATGACATCAGGAGGTAAATCTAGCTTTCTTTGTGAGAAATGGGACAGAGGGCTGTCCAGTTTCCTTTTGTCATTTTCATTAGTTACTAAGAATTGAGAAGTTTAAAAGAGCATATGAGAAATATGAGTCTATCAGGAGAAATGTTGTCCCGGTCTGTGCAAAGTTTACCTCTGAGATTAGGAAATGGGACTCCTTGAATATCTGTGGCTGTGAAGCCTATATTTCTTTAGAAGAAAAGACCCAAAACATAAGGATTTTCTTAATATGTGACCTGTGTTTTTTTATGTACAGGGTATTAGAAAATAAAAAAATAAAAATATTATTATTACTTTAGCCATGTGAAATAGAGATTAGGATCATGTATCTGTCACACATTGATATTTTAGTACTCTTATAAGTGCTACATTCCACTCTCTTGTAATGATGTTGTCCTCCTACTGTTATTTAGTTTGGAGGTTGCTGTCAGAGGACGCAGATCATAACAACCTGTACATTGCAGACTGTACATATCCTGGCATTCATTTGTTCCTTAAAAAACAAAGTGCAACAATTCCTAACTTTTCAGGCCAAACTGTGTGTTCATTGGAAGGGAACACATTATGTCTGATCACTTGTCAAATCTATTGTCATGTTGCTAACCATATTTTTAAGGATTTTTAACCATTCTCAATAAACAAAGAACTTGTTCATAATGGACACACTAGTAAAAACATATCACTAGAAGCAACGTATTACTGTAGCATTTTTGTTTAACAGTTAACACTGGATTGTCCTTTCTGTGGTTAAACTGAGAGGTTGCACCTTTATGTATTGCTGAATATCTGGCCTATTCCTCTTGTATTTTGCATGTTTTTCTGTTCATTAAAGCTAATCCAAGTTTGTTGTCCCTCCATTGGAATCCAGAGAATTATTATTTATTTAATGAAACGAGGATCTTCTTAAGCATTTATTTTAAAGATATTCAGTAAAGCTCTGTACCCTGACAGTAATAGCAATGGCCAACCTAAAATGCCTTCCTTGCCAAAGACATAGTTGTCTTTCCACTTGTTGCTCCCTTTTTTGAGATCTGTGTCTCCCTATCAGTACAGGGGAGACAGACTGTCTGCTGAGAGCAGGTGATCATTATCTGCCACGCTCAGCGGACAGGCCTGCTGTTCATGCCTCACTGTATGTGGGTGGTATGCTGCAAGACTCAATACTTCTCTGTACATGCTAAGTGTCGGAAATAATTAAAGGCATAAAGCAGTGTCAAAAAGCACTATTATACAGTATATGGGTGGATAGTAAATACTGTAAGAAGACAAAAAGGATTCAAATCGGATCGACTTTCCAATTTCACATATATTCACACTGAAAAAAAGCTCTGCATTTTACCCATACTAAGAGCACCGTGCAGCTATAATGTGTGGGAGTTACAAGCAACACTAATTGCTCCCAATCCAAGTCTCCACAGAGTGAGATACTGCCACCCCATAATAATTTAGTATTGTTTTTAACTACGAGTACAAGGTACTTGAACTTTAATACAATTCAAAGGCAGTTATTTAACTTTTTGCTGCACTTTATTTATTAAATCATTTCAGTTGCTCTGCGTATTGAGATTAATAACACCAAATAAAACACATTTAAAGTATGATGAATTATTGTAGGCTAAGATAAGCATACTTCATTGAAATACACATGATGACCAAGAAGTATATGAAGTAGGCTCAATAAAATGTGTTTCACCCTTATCAGATATAACATTAAAGGGATATTGATATCATCCAGAAACATACATTAATCAAAGATGCATAATTCTGTAATAAGTATTTTTACTTTTGGTGCTTTTTAAATCAAGAATTTTTTTTAAAGTAGGACTTTTACTTGTCATATAGTATGTTTATGTGGTGTTGCTAATTTCATACATATTTATTTTATGAAAGAGGTGAATCTCCTTGATGAAATAAAAAATAACTAAAAAATAAATATAAATACTCATAGATAATAATTGGAAAACTTAATAAAAATTATTTCAAGAACAGACTGACTACAGGCTTTGGATAGGTTATACAGCATAACCTATAAAATAATCATTATTTGTAATATCTTAGTTTAGCTGGGACTGGGAGCTAATTTGTGCAGAGAAAATGATCTTATGCATGAACTGAACATCAACATGCTTTGATCCAAAGACAAGAGTTAATATCTAACACAATGTATTTAAAGACACAGGGCACCTGTTCTTTGATCGCCTCACTCCAACGTGGGAATATGTTGACATCCCCTGTGACCCCTGTTTCAACCTAAACAGACTGTACAGCAGACTAAAGTAGCAAAAACAGTTTGAGAAACCCAGCGAGATGAAAGAAGGCGATAACTGCGGTGCTTTGTACCTGTGGGAGGAGTATATGTGCACCTGCAGACACAATCATAGCGCTGCCTTGCTTAGCTGATCACAGATTTTTGCCAGCAGCAGGACGCACAAGCGGATACCTGAGCTATGGATGCAGAGGAGGAATCCCCCGCCGACCAGGGAGTGCAGCTCCTGGACATCAGCTCCAACTCGCCCCTGCCTGAGCCCAAATGTGAGGAGGAGACCGGCCAGCAGGAGAAACCTCCGTATTCATACGTTGCTCTCATTGCCATGGCCATCAAGGACGGCCACGACAAGAGACAGACGCTCAGCGGGATATACGACTACATCATCTCCAAGTTCCCCTACTATGAGAAGAACAAAAAAGGGTGGCAAAATAGCATAAGACATAACTTATCTCTCAACGAGTGTTTCGTCAAGATACCCAGGGAGAACGGAGGGGACAGGAAAGGGAACTATTGGATGCTTGACCCGCATTTGAGGACATGTTTGACCAGGGGAACTACCGGCGGCGGAGGAGGGTGAGGAGACCCTACACACCTCCGAGTGTGCCTTACCTGACCGGGAGCTCCGTGGACTTTCCCGAGCCGCTCTACCTGCCTTATGTGAGCAGCTCCTGGAGCCTGCCCCAGCCGGCCGGATACCAGGCGCCCCAGGTCATCACTCACCCCCGCAGCGTGCCCCCCAGCGGCCCCGTGAGTTCATACTGCTCTCCCTCACACTTCCATCACTCTCCCTACGGCTCATACCACCGCCACACACCGGTGCTGGTGCCCCACAACGCCTTTCCCTACGGAGGAGTGACCCAGCCGCTGAGCCCCGGCGGAGGCACCGTGTCGGTGGCGTACCAGCAGCTCAGCACCTATGCACGGCAAACGGAGGTTCCGCTTGCTTATTCATTTGACCAGTAGGGTTCGCAGTTATTGACAGCCAGTTCATTGAGGTTTATCTGTTTCACCATTTCAGTTGGACTGCCATTCGGTTATAAGGTGAAGTTATCCGGTGTATTAATTGTTAAAAAGCTGGTTAAGTTTTCTTCGGTTGGCCACAGTTTCAAATGCCAAGGAAGTATTGTCTAATCGCATTGCTTCTCAAATGGCACAGATCAAGTGTAAATTGCAGAAGAAGCTTAGTTTATGCCTCTTAAGTTAGAGATATATGAAGCAACCAAATCAAATTGTGTTTTTATATTTTTACACTTGTAATATGCAAACATTTTTTATAGGCCTTTACATTTTATATTTTGTGTTATTTATTTTCACTTGGGTCATCCAATGCTCCAAGCTGCTATGCAAAATTGGTGACACCAAAGCACTGATCAGTTTTCTTATTCAATTGTGAATGTTTGCTTGATGTAAAAATACATCATGTTTGTTCAAATAAAATGTTATTTTTGCATTAAATACCCTTATTGACTGACTTAATCCTTTTTATTATTATGCACATTTAACTTCAAGTTGTTAACAGTTTTTAGAGAAAGGCCTTTTGTGCTACCTTTGAGAAACCGGCTCGAGATCGCTAGAATTTGAAAATACACAACACGGAAAAAATCCTTACAGAGCCCCTCCTCCAACACACACGAACGCGCACATGACCAATGAGGGCACGAGATAAGTTTGTGCACAGATGGAGGCTGACAGGCAGGTAGGCCATCCAGTTACTTTAGCCGGGCCGGCTAAAATGATTGGTCGTGCTTTTTACAGTACTACGGCTTCCACAGATGACATTTTTGTATGGATTTGTTGTCAAAGCACTTAAGATATTCATTGCTATCGGGATGTTAAGAGCATTCCATGGAATATAACAAAAAGTGTATCTCGAGCCAGTTTCTCAAACTTACCTACCCCACCTTTACACTGATGCATCTCGGAACATAAGCTTTGATTAATTTAAATGATAAAGCTAATTGTATACTAAAAACGTCTTGCTATAACCAGTGATAAGTAGCAAATCAACTTGAAATAGGCGATACTCTTATAAAACTATGCATTCAAAAAATCGTAACAATTAAAAGTGAAAATAGTAGCCTACACATCAAACTTACTTAGGTCACCTTAAACTAAAGCACTTTAAGTACAATTACTTATCACTGAGTAATTGGGTTATTACTCCTTAAGTTACATAACTACTTTTATCTAAGATTAACCTATAAACATACATTCATTTGTAGATTATTGTTAATATTATAGTCCTAATATTTAATATAATAATACAATATTTGCAACGACAATAGTTACTAACGTTCTACAGCACATGCAATGGAGTAGAAGTTCAATATTTGATTCTGAATTGTGGAGGAGTAAAGTATGAAAGTTGCAGTAAATAGCAACTAGCCTATTAAGTTAAGTAGCCAGTCGACTACCTCGACATTTTACAGTAGACTGCCTGAATGAATGTAGGCATAATACGTGATACGTGTAAGGATCGTAAGGATGCAACAAAATAAGTAAGTCATATTAAGGAGGTTATTATGATTTGAAAGACCGAAATCAAAATGTAGAAACAGGTTACAGCCATAGACTGAATATATAAAGGTTACAGCACAGTACAAGGCTTCGAGGGAAAAACATAGAAACGGTCCCATCACTCATTCCAACACTATCATACTCACCCTCAACTGAAATACGCGGTTTTTTTAACCAAACATAAGTGTGATTGTTTTGGTTTTAACAAATACAGACTCTTATAACAACCCAAATCGTATACACCCAATAAGACGTGTGTAATAGTTCAGTAATGAGTGGCTGTAAAAGTCGACATGAAGGAATTGATAACACTATTGGAACTCGTCCGGGCAGTGACGCAGATTCCGTTTCCGGCACATGGGCGTTGACAAAAGGGGATCGCTTGCCGCGTGCGCTCTCGCGCCGTGTTTTGCGGTACCGAACACATAAGTTACATTTCTCGTGTTTTGTTAAACTACTTACTTCTGCATATTTGGTGGAAATGGAGGCTTTTACCCAGCTTCTGCTGGAATATCCGGAATTCATGTACAGCGGAGTAGGAGCTACGGCGTCTGTCGCCGTTGGAGCGCTGATATACAAACTAGCCACCAGGTAACTTGAAGGCTCTTAACTTGTGTGTTTTTACCTTTATTCCCGCTGATGTTCGAAGACGTAAGCACACCATGTTGCATAGTTGTTGTTTTTTTTAAATGTACCTTCGAGAAACAATAACATATATAAATAGGTTTCCAATATCCCAAGAGGAGTCTGTTTATCTTCGTTAGCATGAACACTAACTTTGCTAGCAGTTGTGCTAATTAAAGATAACTTGAAGCCAGGCAGTTATGTGCCGCTCTAACGTTTGGATACACGGTGACTTTCACTGATGTTCTTTGGACACACACATTTTTCTAGTTTTTGGGTGTATTATGTGCATGCGTTTGTGACATTGATTCAATGTGGACACAATTACTTCACATTTATAACATCATGGCTTTACACACGTTTGCTTGTCAATCACTTCCAATTAGATTAACATGAACTTTGACGTGTACTCCACTTACTCAGTGGACAATGAGCACCTTTTCAATATCATAGTGATACTGGGGAATAATCGAACCACCCTGAAAACACCAAGTAGTGTGCCACTGTGGGACAACTCTTAATCAGAAAAACATCAACCGGTTTTATTAACAGTGTCATGGTGCATCGTTTAATAACCATACCTCTTATTTACAGAAAGAAGCCGACCCATGCAGATGTGAACTGCTGGTTCTGTAACCAGAACTATGTGGTACCCTTTGGGAACAGAAACTGCTGGGACTGTCCAAACTGCGACCAATACAATGGCTTTCAGGAGGTACGTTTTTAAAAAACATAAATAATTCATTGCAGAAGATACTTTTTGGCCAGTGCTGTAAAATGTGTGTTGCCCTCTTGTTCTCAGAATGGGGATTACAACAAACCCATACCAGCTCAGTTCATGGAGAATCTGAACCATGGAGTATCTGGTAGCCTTCCCTCAACACCGAAGACTCAGCAGTCGGTCAGCAGTCAGATGCTCCTGTGCAGGAAGTGCAATAAGAACCAGACATTTGTCATCAAACAGTTGGCCTCATTTATCCCAAGGAATGATGCAAGTACTTTTTTCTCCCCTATTCACTGCAACACTGTCTTTATGGTTACTACGACTGACATCTGTAAACACTACATTTATTATTTTGTATTTGTAGGATAACTACGATGAGGAAATTGAAGCCTACAAGCACCACCTGGAGCAGACGTATAAGTTATGCAAGCCATGTCAGACAGCAGTGGAGTACTACATCAAATTTCAAAACCGTCACCTTCGAACTGTGCTCCTCAACCATCCTCTTCGACGCAGCGGAGAAACCGACAAGGGCTGTGTAACGGTCAGTGCAATCAAACGATGCATTAACATGGATCAAAGTAAGGCTTGATGGGTAACCTTAAGCTGTGCAGTGTGTACATTTCAACAAAATGTCATTATACCAGATATATAAAAACAGTTGGTCACACAAGTGCTACATACCAATGAACAACCTGTATATAAATTCTGTCCAATTATTAAATCAATTACTTTTTAACTGTCGTTCTCTAGAACATCTGATGGTCAAATCTTTATATATTCACTGAGGTGATAGTCATAAAGAAAATGTGTCTTCACATTGTTTAATTTTGTATTTTCCACAAAAATTAAACACTCTCACAGCTTAACATTTCTTAAGTTTTCACTTAATATTGGTAAGCAGAAACTGCAAAAATGTTTGCTATATACGTGAATTGATCTCACTTTGTTACTTATTGTAACCCCAATAAGTACGCTTAACTATCTCATAATAAATAAACCTACTTACGATCAGTTTATATAGCATGAGCTTGGTTTGTAATTTAAAAATGTGCATTTACCCAAACCTGAACTGATAAACCTGGGCTAACACAGCCAGTTGTCAACCAGCTCTGTAACTCCAGTTATAAAGAACCACCTGTGTCAAAACAATTGGCATATTGAGTGTTTTTAATTGGAATCAACCGAAGATTTAGGGCCTTTCTTATTTCTCTAATTTCCCCTCCTCGAATCCTCGGTCCTCCGGTAGTGACCCGGAAATGGATTTCAGCGTGCCATGTTGAAGGACATCTAATTTCTCTAAATGCACTTCGAGGATCGAGCATCAAGGAGGCTCTCTGGAGGAGCTATAATCGAGGATACACTGATGGGTCCTCCGCGGATTCTCCGCGAATGTATTTCCGGCAATAGTGATGTTTAAAAGAGTCGTGACGCACGGCTGGGGATATATCCAGTCTCTGATAGTGTTACGTTATTATGAGAGTGCTCTCAATCTTGTTTGAATCTGAAATTGTATATATTTATATAAATATATATAAATAATATTTGTGTGTGTATATATGTCCGCATCTGTAGCCTGTTATTGTCTCATTATACCGCACTGTGAATGAATTAAAAGTAAATGTATAAGTGGTCATGAACACATCTGTCCATCAGACAGAGGGCTGCTGTGCCTCCTGTCATCATTAATGGACGTCTCTTTAAAATGACCGCTCAGAGGAGAGGAGTTCTCATTTCTCTAACCGCCTGCTGCTTCCCCTCCTCTCTCCTCGGTTCCCCTCCTCGATTCCTCCGGTCGCATCTCATATGGGCGGGACTAAGACACAAGGATAGGAGGAGGGGAGTCGAGGAGGGGAATTAGAGAAATGAGAAAGGCCCTTAGTCTTGTGTGAAAGTGAAAACTTGTATTGGCTAAACCCTCCACCAGGAATTGCTGCCTGCTCTTATTAAAATATGTCAACATTCGTCTTTGTTGATAGTCATACGTTGTGAAATGTCATGATTCTAACTGCAAAAATCTCCTCTCTCCCGCAGAGCTCCCATGCTGTGTCCTCTCCCATGAAGGTCATACTGTTACGGGCCCTTACCTTCTTCATATGTGCTTTCCTAGTCGCTACATCTTTGTGTGCCTTGCCATACCAGCATACATCACTTGGAGACCCACAGATATTAAGTGGTGGGGCTATTCCTCCGAAGCTTGCGCCCAACAATGAATCTGCCCCCAACAATGACAGCAGTGGAGGCGTGCCCTTGTGGCAGGATCTGCTGGAGCTACTCCCAGATGAGGCCATAGATAAGGCCAAGCTGGTGTGGCAGCATGGAAAGAACAACCAGCTGGCTATAGTCTGTGTTGGCCTGTTGACGTGTCTCACTGCTATCTTCTTAGCAGGACCTGTCAGGTAAGCAGTTCTCGCTTCTTTATTTTCCTTTTAAGAAAAGTAATCTCAGACATGTTCAGACAAAAAAATAACAGTAATAATAATAATATGTTGCTGCATTTTCAGGTTGAGGAGAATTGATGCTGTGGCGTCTGTGCTCTGGTTCCTCATCCTATGCCTCCACCTGGCAGAGATCTACCTTACTGATGCCTCCGGCTGGACAGAAACAGCCAAGCTCGGCACCGTCTGCCTCTGTTGCCTAGTCAGCTTTGCTGCTGCTGTGGCAACGCGCAAGCCACTGGGTCCAAGGAGAGCCAGATATCGAAGGTCAGAATCTGAGCAGTAATTTTTTCATTGTGCTTAAAACATAGATTTTTGTAAAGAGCCCTCTTTCCAATAATTGTTGGTGTTTTTTAGAACCAGGATGAAGCCAAAATCTATTATCTCTATCTAATGTTCAGTAAAGGAACAACTTTTTTATTGCAATGTGCGAATGACTGTGAGGTTATGACGTGAATGGCAAACTAAAAGCATAGGGTGTGTGTGGCCCATTATGGGAACTAGAATCAGAGATTCTTGCTCAATCGCATCAAAACCTCACCCTCAAGCACAGGCTGAAATTAATTTAGTTGTAAAGGAATTTGTTACACTAAAACAAGATGGTATGATATGAACGGCTCACAATTCTCAATCTCTCTGGTCTAACTAATGCTGACTTTCTCATTGTTAAAATGTTTCAATGAGAGAAATGGACTAGTCTTGTATGAACAATGTAATCAACATGGAGAATTAAGGGTTTTGAAGAAAAAAACACTTGAAAGAGTATTATACGTTTTCATCTCGTGCTGATTTTGCAGAAAGTGTTTTTGGGAAAATTGTACCAAAATCTCAAATTAATTGTGTGTATTAACTACTTTCGTAATTCCTTATTAACTATAACATATGTGCATTTGTGACTATATCTTATTAAGCCAATCATAACGATTTAGCCATTTTAACGTTAAGCTCTGAACAACTAAACTTAGCAATGTATTTTACACCGTTGGAATGTTTGAAAGCATTTTGAATGTACTCACTAATTTATTAACTCTCTGGTGAAGCGGTGGAATTGAAAATCATTACTTTATATATAAATACTAAACCGCTCATTGCATGAATCACTAGTTTGCGATACACTGCAGGCCATGTTCAATAGCTATTTTGAATAATCTCTTCACTTCTGTGTTGCGCCACGTCATCTACAATTTCTGAACAAAGAATGGCCCTGGACATTTCAGAAAGTGTTCATCGTATGTCCTTTGAAGCCACTTTTATTCATAACTGTTGTTTGTTGGGAATCTCTTCCAACATGAGTGCTGCAACAACAATTAGTTTTAAGGCTGAGCAGGATTTATTCCTATATCGTTTTTATCAACGATGGGAATTCACCATTATGATAGCGTCAGGTTCATTTGCATATTGCAATTTGAAAATCTAGCCATTTTCCTGCAAGGAAAAGGCCGTCCCAAGAACGGTGCTATGAGTTTGAAAGTCGTGTTTCGATGCGCTCCGTCCCATTGCTGTAATATCCCTTAATCCGTTTTTCTTTAATTGCGCAGTTTTTTTCACTTTAAACCAGTTATACCCACAATAGATATACTGTGTTAAAATAGTCTCCTGTTACTCTCCTATGTGCTGAAAGCTATTGCTTAAAAACTAGTGCCTCAAGATGACCATTGATCAGGCAGGTGCTTGTCTTGGTATTTGCTGTAGGTGATCATGTCCAAATGGTAATGTCCGGCAGCCTTTGTGACAGTGCTTGAACGCACAAACATTTAATGTGTGTACAATATAAGTAGACTCTTTTAATAGTTTTAAGTTTAAATTAGAAAATGCGTCGTTGCCATCAGCAACAAATATTATTAGATTTATTTTAGCGCTTCCCTTATTAACTTTGCATGTTGATGTATTTAAAACACTGATGGACTACTAGTTGCATGCTCTTACATTTTGGCTCTCGCTAATTTTTTCCTTTTTATAGTTTTTTTTTATTGAACTTGTTTAGAATGTATTACGTGAAGGAAAAATGTATTTATATGACAGTAATGTGAAAAGGTTTTTCAAGCTAATAGCTGTTGAAAGTGTTTCTAAATTGCATTTGGTGAGTTTTGTACGGTATCTGTAGGGTTTGGATTGCATGTGGTGCTGTCCTTTAGTTATGTTCTCAAACCCAAGCCATATGGTGGTAGTAGTTTCAAAGCTTACATTTTTTTGTTTTAGAATAAAAGTGCTGCACATTTTAAGACATCATGTTTGTAGGTTATGGGGAAAGTATCGTCTCCGCTATTAGTTGTACAACTCACTATTCTTGATGGTGTTTTGAAAGTGATGGCTATTGATTCATCATACCATCTATCAGTATGTACTCAGTTTCCTTTTTACCTTTTTATATAAACTGTGTCATGTGACAGACTGCATAAACTCTTGACAAAGATAACATTTAATCTGTAGCAACTCCAACACGCCATGCTTTATTCAGTCTTCAAGATAACCAAAAAGGTCTCGTTAATTATGTAGGACACACACTTTTCTTCTTCTTTTTTTTTTACCAATGAAAGACGTGCAATGACACTCAAGTGTATGTGTGTGTTCAAAGTAAGATGTTTGAACCTTTTTTGTTTATGTATGGTAAGATGTATTGTCTATGCCAAAGTTTTACATGCTGTGCTAGAAGTTTGTGTCCGCTATACATTTTCATTGTGCATGTTTGTCATGCTATGATGTGCATAATATATAGTATTTGAAGTGAGTCTGAGTATTTGGCTATTTGTGTGTGGTTTTTAGTGAATTATTGTATCTGCTTGATACGAGTGTTAACCTTCATTAATGTCGTGCATTTAGCTTTAGAATCGTTACATCAAACATTTATGTTAATCATACATTTAAACTGCCAAGCTCTAGTGTAGCATTAAACCATCGCCAAGAACATGTGGTGATGGTTTACCAGTGATAGCTTCAGAGCTACTTTTTGTTGTTGTGAATGTCATGTTTTTACTGCACTGTTTCACTGAATATCCAGTATGTATACTACCTAAATGTTTAAGCATTGTGTGTGTTGCAGAAACACTAACTCAGTACTCAAGGCTTAAAAGATAAAAGGTTATTTAACCCACATCTTGGAACTTGACACTCAAAGCAATAATTTGCCAGTTTAATCCAAAGCCTAAATAAGCTAATTAACTATATCTCAATTTAATCGCTTACTATGCGATTATATAATGTTTAGTAGCCTCAGATATGGAGGTCCGTCCATGACGATAGTTTCCTGCAACATACATGCTCCACCCAATGAAACGTACCATGTTTTTGGTGCCTATATGCTAAGAGTGGACGTCTTTGTCATTTAATGTAAGGCTCCAGTTTGAAGACATTGTATACTATAAATGCACGCTGTACATGGAACGTAATAAACATCTGCTGAAAGGATAAGTCTTCTCTGTTTGTTTTCAACACAAACTCCCTGTCCACATGTATATGTTTCCAATTTGTTTGCAGAGTAGCTTAATTACACAACATTGGAGTCAAAGGACTGTTAAGGACGACTTTTGAGATATAACATGTATGGGCCACTGATTGTGATTTGTGGAAATGAAAACGAGTTGGTCTGTATTGCTGGGCAGCATTTGTCCTGGAGCTGTTGTTTTGAAGAAGCCATCAGCTGCTGCATGTGGTCCGACAGCTGCAGTAGCATTTCAGTGCTTATAAAGTGGTCTCATTGAATGGATAACAGAGATGTGGGGTACACAGTTTCTCCACTGATTTGATTGCAGACTTTACCAGTTTTGTTATTCAGATCTTAGAATTGAATTGGTACATTGATGATAAATCTAATTTCCTGATTACTTTACACAAGAAATCACAAAAGGGGAATTTTCTGTAAAGCACTATTTTAATTGACTTTGTGGGGTCCTTATTTGGAAAAATACACAAGTGTATAACTAGGCTTTTTATTTAGCATCAAAGCAGTTTTGTTGTAATTTGGTAGTAGACCGTTGCTCTTGTGTTGCAGATACCTTGCAGGCAGCTCTGCAGCCCCCCCCTTCGGCAGCCAGCCTCCTTTGCTCTCTCCGGAGCTGGTGGACTCCTTCGTCCCAACCCTGCCGCCCAACTTCTCCAAGCTCCTCAACCGCCAACAGGGTCCTCGCGAGCGCAAGGCGTCCCCCTCCTCTCTGCCGGGGCGCCTCAGCAGAGCTCTCAGCCTCGGCACCATCCCTCCCCTCACCAGGACAGGTAACATTAATGTTATTCCATACACTTTTAGAAGACGGATTCAAAACGAAATGCTTGATGCTGTCAAATCTTTCTTATTATTAGCATAATCTCTATAGTTGGGACTTGTGTGATTTTGGTTATTTGTACGTCATTCATTTGTGGTCTCAAAACAAACAAAAAATCAGTGATGGGGACTTCAGGAGTACTCGGTTCACTTCTGCCTAAAGTTCTTGTTGCGTCGCACCCCATATCTGCTCAGACATGTTTGATCTTGAGCTGCTTCTTGCAATGTGCTGCTTTGCATGCAGACAAGATCTAGATTGATACGATTCAGTAGATTTACTTTCAGTTTCTGCTGCTTGGCATAAAATTGGGTCACGCTACTGTTTCCAAACATAACTAAGTGGCCAACCTGCAAGCATATACATATATACATGCAATGAGTTAATTTAGGCTGATATTAAAGACTGGTCAATTTAGATCCATTTTAAGATATAATTGTATAAGAATGTGCATTTAACATTGTTCATGAGAGTACCATGATGCTACACCTACTGAAGTTAAAGCTTTCAATGCACAGCTGAAATGTTAATTCAATAGATGCTCAACATGACCTAGTCTTCAGCACCTTGGATAATTGATTGACATTTGTTATTTATTAAGCAGAACTTTATTAAGAAACTTGTGCAGCGCCTCAGTTTTGACTATTTGCTGCTTTATCTTAAGTAAAAATACAACATTAGCTTCTCTTGGTTTAAATTGTGTTTCTTCTGCTTTAAGGAAAGCCCTGGTTACTGGTTGTGATGAAAAGTATGATTGTATATGTTTTTTTATTTTCAGATTCTGGTTACCTGTTCAGTGGAAGCAGACCAGCCTCACATTACAAAGACTCCCCACCCTCAGGTACTAAACCTCCTGTGCTGCAGTCCAATAGTCAAAAATAATTACGTCTCTTGTCGTCATGTGGTCAAGCAAAGATTTTAAGGAGACATAAGGAATTAGTTGTGCTAAGAAATTCAGACTACCTACACCAGGGGTGCCCAACCTTTTTTGAACCGAGAGCTACTTTCAAAGTTGCCAGTCTGCCGAGATCTACCAGTCCAAATAGAGAGGCGTAGCCATTACTGACAGCCTACTATCAGGTAAATACACACTTCTACTTGTATACAACTGACCTTTGTACGATTAATTCTCCATAAAATACTGCAGATCCTTTATCTTACCTCTTTCTAATCTACACACATACAAGTATTTAACTGAAGTTACACAACAGTGTTGTTGATACAGAGTTGGAGTTTATTCACACGTCACATACTCAGACCCGGCGCCAGAACAAATCTAAAGGGAGGGCATATGATTTTCATGGGAGGGCCCACAAAACCGTCACGTGCTGCGGGCCTGCGGCACAATATATATCAAACAGCAAGGCCAACAGCATTGCGTAAAGACGCACACTTATCGCAAATACATACACAAATAAAGGGCAACATAGAAACCACTTTTGAAACATTGTGTGCGTGGCAGCACAGACACTGGTAAATCACGAGCAAGGCACACTGGTTACGGATGGCAGCTTCCTCATCGTTGCACTCGGAGAGAAATAGTAGAGACGGAGACGATGAACTGTTTAGCCCGCCTTGGGCATGGTTTATGTTCCTATGCACTGCACTCGGACTTGCTGTGGAGTGAATCGAGTCACCTCTGAGAGGGAGTTGGTTGACAGCTAAAAAAGCTTTAATATCAACGACAGCTGACACGTAATAACGGCTCCGTGCCAGCTGATCTGAACCAAAGTTCTAATTTCTTTATTTGTTTCCTCTCGTATCTGTCTCTCTCTCCACAAACTCTCACATGAAATGTGTTCTTTTGATGCGGCATGTCTTATCAGTCTGTAATGCGTGTTTCCAGTGGCAAAAACCTTTGACAGTAAAAGCCGCATCAGATGAAGACGTATTGACTTTAAACTGTCTACAGGGGAAACAAAAGGTTGCGTCTGCTTTTAACGAATCTTCAAGCCATGGTCTGTTGTGTACCATGCAGCGGCAAAAGTGCGCTTCTTTCCTGAAAACAATCTCCCTGGATAACGATCCAGCTTCACTTGCTTGGGTTTATTAACCCAAGATCATCGCTAACTCAGCCCCGGGGTTTGCCGAGGTCAAGCTTGTGACATTAAGGCGTGCTGCTGCAACGGCAGGTGCAGGGTCGCCAGCATCACCATCGGCTGCAGTTATTTCAGCGCTATTTCGTTTTAATAAATCCTTAGACCTTTTAAGCCGATTTCTGATGTCCATTTTGTAATTCAAACAGAAATGGGAGTCTACAGAATGCACAATAAACAAATACAGAATAGGCGGCAGAGTGTGACGCTGTGATTGGTCTAAATGGGGACGAATCACAAATCACAACAGACACATGCATTTATTTGACATAGCCTGCGATTTTTTTTTTTGTTCTGACATCACATACATCGTAGCATAAAAGTTCACAGTTTATTTATAATTAAAAAAATAAAATATATATTTTTTTTAATTTTTATAAATAATAAAAAACGTGTTTATTGGGGGAGGGCAGGAATGTCAAATGGGAGGGCCTGGCCCTCCCATTTGACATTCCTCCCACGGCGCCGGGCATGCACATACTACAGTGGGTAATGTTTTCAAGAAACATTGAACAGTGCTGCCACATATGACACATGAAAAAAAGAAAAGACTCTGAACTCTTTCTTTGCCATTATATAAAAATAGTGTTGCTACAAAAGTATAAATTAGGCTTACTAATAAGACGACTCAGATCTGAAGCTACTCAGGAATCTGCTGCCAAAGTGCAATAAAAAAGACAAAATTAATAGAATCAAACCCTTTTTTGTTGCATTTTAGTAGATTATAAAAATAAATGCCTTTTTTAAAATAGGATGCAAGCAACACTAGCTTCTTAACCTGAATTGATAATAGACTATAATCAATTTAAGTTTGCATTCTTATACCATTTTGTACAATAATTATAATGAATAAGTTCAAACAAACTAAAACTTACAGCTGATTAATAACGGTATCTAACTTGAGTTTTTATTATATCAAAAACCTGTTGAAATGCTGCTGTTTTTTACTGTCCCCAAAAAGCGCATCGGCAGCCTCCAGGAAAGCTTCTTTCACAACTTCGCCGTCTTTGAAAGACTTCATGTGTTTCGCAAGAACGTGACTGACACGATAAGATGCTCTGGTAGCAGCCTTGCTCTTGTTGTTGGGCCTGGTGAACATGGACTGCTGTGCATTTAGCTGTCCTTTCAGGCCCCTCCCCTTTTGGAGCGTAGGGCAGAATTAGGGCAGAGTAGGGAATTCCGTCTCGTAGCGTTTGTGCGCTGTTTTGAAATGCCGCTCCTAAATTACCCTTCTTCGATAAAGCCACGCTCGCATTGCAGATGAGACAGATGGACTTTCAATTGGAATAAATACAAAAATAATCATCCTCCCACTCAGAGTGAAAATTATATATGTTTTGCTTCTGCCATAATTGCGGTCTTGTGTGTGTGCGGACTGTCACTCCTGTTGACACGGACAGCGGTAGCGAACTAGTGCACTGCCCACTGCTCACCAGCCACGCCCCGACACATGGGGTCACGCCGGCCAATCACAAAGCTTTGATGGGTTCAAGTGCATTATTCTGGCACAGGAAGATTATGTTACAGGACATTAACGATAAAACAGAATATTGTTGTTCTATTTTTAGACACATCTCGCAATCGACTGGGAATCTCCCCGCGATCGACCGGTCGATCGCGGGGAGATTGGTTGGGCACCCCTGACCTACACCATGCAATGGTTTTGTTATTGATGGACAAATGGTGTGTATCTTCAAATGTTGTATCATGAAAAGTTATTTTGGGATGCCATCATCTCCTTTCCTTTGGAAAAGTAAAGTAAAAGTCTATTATACCCTAAGGAGATAATAAAGTAAGTGTTTAACCCTTCTCTTGCGTTAGCTCATACCCCCTTCCCATGCTATTTTCGGTCAAAATTGACCGGTGTGTTTTGCACAGTGATATCTCTGGAACCCCTTGTCCAATTTTGATGGTTGGCATCTCATTTGAACAGTCAAAGCAAGTAGAATCAAGGGGTGACAGACAGAATTACACCAGGGGTGAATTTCATATTATGTTTGGCAGTAAGTTCAAAGATAGTGCTTATTTTACATTACTGTATATTATAAAAATGCTTGCCATGTAGGCTGTGTTTACTGGAGATGGAAATGCTTTAGTTAGTGTTGTAGCTGAGATTCTTCCCGTTCCAATGATGTATGGGATGTATTGATACAAGCAAGCTAGTGTTTCATGTCATAGTCCAGACCCACCGGTGGGCCCATCAAGTTCAGCATTCACTGTGATGAATATAAAATACACACTGATACTGTTTTCTTCAATGAACATTTATTGAAAGAGAAATATACCATAACAGAACGCGCGTGTGCTCACGCACATAGTTGGCAATGCAAAATTGTGGAATGTCACCTCAGGCTCCTCTATCTCAGGGGCCTCATCCTTCATCTGGTTCAAAATATGTGTCCAGAGCCTTTCGTACAGAAAATCGCCTAATCGGTCGCCTGCTCATTGTGTCAATGAGTCAAATGTGAGCAACGCACAAATATAACTTGAGAGCCAGTAAGGGAGGCGCATTTAGCGCGAGAAAGTGAGAGGTTTGTGTTTCTCGAGGGGCACAGAGCTCGCACCTGTGAGAAGGTATGATACATTGTATCATACAGCGTGAGAAAGGGAGAGGTTCCCAGCGCGTGGATGTGTGTGTGTGTGTGTGTGTGTGTGTGCGCGCGCGTGTGTGTGTTCTGCATGTGTTCTGCATCATCTGCAGGATGAACATAATACACTCAAACCCATTCTTTTATATGGCGGTTAATTCTGACCAAAAACATCAAGGGTGTTTCACTGTTGAATAAATCACTCAAAATTCAATGCAAGTGGTGATCATCAAGTGTATACGTTCAGAGGCCTAGTGTGGAGGATAACATAAGGTATTGAGGCAATTGGATGAAAAACACAATATTTATGATTAAAACAAAAGTAATTCGGTCATTTTTTACCCGAAACGCAAAAGAAGGGTTAAGCACCTTTCCTTAGCTTTCGGAGAATTTAAACAGCTCCTTACATTAGATACTTCTAGGTATCAACCTTCACAAGAAAAAAAAATTGTTCGACCACCTTTTGTGATTTCTCCTCAACCCTGCATTTGACCCATTTCCTAACCCTTTCAGAACACTTCATTGACATTTGTCGCTGTCTTTATTTGGCACAGACTACTTCTCACTGATATCCGGGAGCCGTCCATCCTCCCCGGGCCCCTCTCCAGCTCCCTCAGTCGCCGGGTCAGTTACGTCCAGTTCAGGTTCTGCCAGACTCCGGCGCCCCCTCATCAGCCCCGCCCGCCTCAACATCAGCGGCCGACAACTCCGGCTTTTCTCAGGGGAGCAAGAAGCCACGCTCATGTCCCCCTCTGTGTCTTCTTCACATTTCCATTTCAATTCGGCCTCTTCCATTTACAGTGGCTGTTTATCCCCTGACGTATCTCCCTTTCAAAGCCAAAATGGTAAGTACAGCTTGAGTTAAAAGGGAAATGTTCCTTGTATTAGCGATTTATCTCAATGCTGTGCTGTCTACCATACTGTCATCATGATATAACCACCAGATGGCCAACAATATCAAAACCTACATACAGTTTAGTCTCTTTGCTGAGTGAATATATTTAAAGTGTATTAATATATTTGCGGTTTTATCTATTGCTTTGCAGATCTGAGTTCTCTGTTTAGGGACGGCAGTGTGATTGAAGAGGAAGAGAAGCAGGGCAGTTCCTCTGATTCCTCTGCATGCATTGTTGGTACGACCACACAGGGACCTGAGAACGGCACTCCTCCCAAAGGTCAGCAGTCTGATTTAAACATGGCTGGCCGTAAACCATCATTTAATTATGGTTTCATGGCTATTGTCTAACTGGATGGCCGACTAAATTAATTACACTAACATACTGATGTCAGTACTTCATTTTTCTTTCTAATGCATTTTCTAATAATAATCCTTTCTTGCTGCATGATGGAGTGCTGAATGAAGATTGATGAGGAAAGATTTATTTCAATAATTTAAGTATAAGGCTTCAGCATAATGTGAATGAGTTAAGGGGTCTGAATACTTCCTGAATGCATTGTATTTACTTCTAATCAAATAATTTTGATCCTTTTATTTTATACAAGAGCCAAACAATATTATTGAAAACGACAATAAAACACATGTGCCAATGACCAACTGTAGCCACCAGGTGGTGCCCAAACTTCAGTTTCTCTCTTAAGTTAACCGTCCAAATATATAATTGTAACAAAACTGCTCTCATGTAATGGTCCTACCCACATATAATTCACTTTAAACTACCTGAAAACTGTTGACACTAAAGCAAAAGTATTAGCTGACAATAAACCTGTATAAAAGACACACATCATAATGATTCTAATGAAATGAATGAACTTTCACTGTGACTTCTCCAGGTTTCATTAGGTGTCTGATATGGCCTGGGCTCCTGATGGTGAGCCTGACCTCAAACCTGGTGTTTGCCTCAGTCTACATCTACCTCAACTGGAGATGAGCTGCTGATGGCTCTGTGCTCTCGTGAGTCACCCTCTGGCTTCTGACAGCCCTGGTGCGTCTGTGGACCAGGAGGTAGGTCAGTGATGCCAGAAAACATTATATCTCTGGCAGCTACCTATTGTCTGATGGGGCTTAAGGAAAATACAGATGTCAGCTGACAGATTGTCACCAGCGTAACTCCCATTCAGTTACGAGAAAACTGTGGCGAAATCAGATATTATGCCTTTTAATTTATGACTAATGACTGCTTATAATTCTTATTATTTTTGATCTGGGCTTGTTTTTTGGTTTGTCAATGCTCCTCTTACATGAATGCAGGTGCATGTGTTATTGATTTAAAAGGCTCAATTCTTGCACTGATACTGTGCATTGAGTTAAACATGTACTGTTGAGTTGATGCTGCTTAAACACAGAGGGTCATGTCTTACCTACTTATTGTGAACTGTAATGACTGCATTACCTCTCCCAACTCAATTACATTTCTGGTCCAGTACAATAGCCACATATGAAACATTAAGCAGCATGTAACGTTTGTTTGGTGTAAAATGACAGTTTTAGATTTAGAACATTTGAACACATTTTCACTCTGTATGTCATTACTTCACAGCACTGGTGTTAGTTTCTTTATATGCATATTCAGCTAGAAAAGAGGGGTGACCTTATGTTTTTGTTTTACAGTCAACATTTTTACAAATAATGTTGATTTTATATCTCATACATAAAGTGATGCATGTCTCGATCATTCACTAAAATGGTTACCTTTCACCGAACAATTTTGTATTTTATTTTTTTAAAGATTCTCAGTTCAGAGGGTAGTTTGTAAGGGGCAAAACTCCTCTGGCCAAGTGCAATGTCTTTATATTAAAAATCTCATCTATACAAAATGGATCACATTTACATGATGTTTGCATACGAGTTTACTCCTGAGCTGTGAACTAATTTATGCAGAATTTCTAGTGCGTCAATGATATACCCAAACTTACCTAAATAATAATTTGGAATGCATTTGCACTTGTTTGTTTTCTGAATTGTTTTCCGCATTTCGTGGATTGATGGTTGTATTTATGTGACAGATGTGTGTGTGTGTTTATGTTGAACTTGAGCAACACAAAGTTGTACATTTTGGACATGTAATGATTTGTATCTTGTTTATTTCCTCCTTAAAGTAATTGTATTGTTGAATACATGCACCTAATTTGAGAGGAATCCTTTTTTTTGTGAGTTTTGTGGATTTTCTTAGACACTTTGAGGTCATTAAAAGTGTTCTGAATTTATCTTGAACCAAAGTAAAAATGTATGTAAGAAATGTAAAATTAAGTTTCTGAGAAAACTTAAACGTGCTACTGAAAGACCTCTAAACTACTCAGAAACCTATCATTAGACAACTTTTATACTGAATAATTGTTGTTGAAAGGTATTAACCTGTTCACATGCTGTATGGAGACTAGTGCATTTGTATTGAATGTGTAACCCGGCGTACGTATTCCTCTCTAAAGGAGGCTCATTCATTGGAAGATCATGTTCATGTTGAAATGTAAATATTTTGTCAATAAGTTTGAACTTTCCTGAATGAGGATTGTTTTCAGTCAAATATAAAATTTATTTATTTTGGAGTTTTTATTTAAAAAGTAATGAAAGTACTTTTTTCTTCTGGACTTCACATTACGATTAAGTCAATACCAAGGTTTTCCGTTTTGAAGAAATATACACCTGTGCTCTTACTCATGCATCAAATGGTTGTTATTCCACTGTGTTCATCAGAGCAAATGGTTTTTCTGTGTGAATGTAAGGAACAAAATTGGCGTGTTTCATCTTAACCCATACTTTTTAAAAATAAAGTATCTGCTCTTTATCCAGGTATATAAATCTGTTTTCTATACAATAAGTGAAAATTAAATCTGTCAACTTAATCTGCAAAAACTAGCATCTTTTTTGTTAACATTTATGTGTCTTTGTTGAACAATCCACTATGACACTTTTATACTGAGAGTTGGTATTATTGAGTTTACATTGATAAGAGACAAACATCTTAAATGTTGCCTTAGCAATGATGGACTGAGTATGACAGCTGATAAGGAAGGGACTGTGTATTCCTAAAACAGGCTTTTGTAGATATAGCACAGGGGTGCACTAACATATTCTTACATATTTGTGCCAACAAATGTCCTCCACCTCTCTAAGCTTTCCAAACACATCACAATCAAATGTATAAATGTTACGCTGGGAAATGTTTGTATTCGGTGGGTATGAAATAAGAATGCAAGTGTACGTTTTTGCTGAACAATCCTATTTGCGCAAGTTGTCACATGATGGTTAACACAAAATGGCAATCAATATATATAGTATATTTTCAATCTGATCACATCAACTGGGTGGAAAACTAAAACATTTAAGCTTTCTGGTAAACATTTTTTACAAAGATCTGAAGGAAACTAATATTTTTGCTGACTACATGAGCCATATGATCGTCCTATCAATTAACTAAAATCATTAAAACTTTTGATAATGGCATCCGGCCATTAACTGTTACTTTAGCTTGATCCCCTTTACATCCTCTTGTTCAATTAAAGCCTTATTGTGACACTTCTAAAATGAAAAAGGTATATTCCTTGTGTGACTGTTCTTAAATACTTTGTCCCTCTCAAGGGGAGACATCTTTAACTCAACCTTGGATGAAGGATTTCTGATTTGGGATTGTAATATTTGGCTATTTCAATATTTTTTTATTTAATAGTTTATTTGGCAGGGACAATGCACAGTAATGAACACTTAAAACATTCAAATGTGTCAAGCGTAACAGTGCCAGATTTAGCTTTGAGCTCATTTCCATCCGCAGTCCCTCACATAAAACATTTAAGAAAACATTTTACAAACATAGCAAAAACAAAATACATGATATGCAAAAGAGCAAGAGCAGCATACACAAGTATTTACCACATGGCAGAACAATATAGCAGCAACGACATAAAGTGCAAGAAAAGATAAAAGTGCTACATAAAGTGCAAGAGGAGATACCCCTGTATTAAAGTGCATTTAGCGGTGATTGCACATCTGTTTGTTTCTCAACCATTCTTTGAGTTGACCTTTAAAGCTATTGAGAGTGGGACAATCCTGTAGCTCAGTTGGGAGGCTATTCCAGAATGAGCTGCCTTTAACGGAGAGGACATTTTGTCCAAAAGTGGTCCGTCTGCGGTGGACTTCAGTCTCCTCTGGTTTCTGACCTAGTGCAGCGTCCAGTGTGTTTTTGTGGATGAATTCCCCTAAGGGGGGGGGGGGGGGCAGTCCATGTAAACATTTATAAAAAAAACATACGTTTAAAATACTTTAAATTGTCAAAACTCAAGAAATTGTGTTTTTCAAGGATGGTACAGTGGTGGTATGAATTTGGCTTTCTGTCAAACACCTTGATAGCTCTCTTGTACAGCTGTTGTAAGCAAACGACCAGTTTGTAAAACAGTATTCAATGTGGGATAGAATCATACAGTGGAGGTATGACTTTGCAGCATTGACAGTTAAGAAAGGTCTGATTTGTTTAAAATGTTGCAAGTTGAATTTAACGGTATTGGATACTTTCTTAAAAGTCAAGTTCGAGTCCAGTATGACTCCAAGATACTTGAAGTGGGAGACTAGTTCTAATTCTGCTCCGTTTAAAAACACATTGGATCCTTCGATTTTGACTGGTCGTTTACTGAACATCATGCATACTGTTTTTTTTTGCATTTAACTGTAAGCAAATGTTGTTCAGCCAGTGTTGAACCTTGTCCAATGCATTTGAGAGACGATGTGATTATTTCAGTATTTTTCCCCTATACAAAGATGACCGTATCATCGGCATACATTTGTACATTCAAATCAGGACATACATTAGGCAAGTCATTAATGTACAGAGAAAACAGTAATGGTCCAAGAATGGAACCTTGTGGAACCCCAACAGGGTAGACAAGGTAGGGGGATTTGGTACCGTTGACCAAAACACACTGTTTTCTGTTCGATAAGTAAGACTCAACCCAATGTATTGAATCTGCCGAAAAATTGAAATACGTCAGCTTTGTAAGGAGCACTTGGTGGTCAACAGTGTCAAAAGCCTTCCTGAGATCAAGGAAGACAGCACCTACATATGGGCTCGTGTCCAATAGTGTCCCCATAGATTTAACCTTTTCCACAAAAACACAGTTAGCTGTCTCAGTGGAGTGGTGAGCACGAAAACCAAACTGCATTGGGTGGAGTGGAGCGAAACCTTTATCTAAATGTTTGGTGATTAGTTTTGACACCCATTTCTCAGCTATCTTAGAGACACAGGGGAGGATGCTGATTGGTCTGTAGTTGGACATCATTGCCTTATCCCCAGATTTAAAAATCGGTGTCACCGTGGCCACCTTCCAGGATGATGGAACTTCCCTCGTGCTAATAGATTGATTTACCAGTATACTAATTGGTTTTATTAGACCGTCAATATTTGTACAATATAAATTGACCTGACTCCGACCCGCCCCCCCTCCCCCAGCACAGCACTCCGGGTAAACCCAAGGACAGTAAACGCATCTATTACATAGTTAGCCTATAAAAAAAACGTTTTGCAAATAAAAAGGAAGTGATTCTGGTGATGTCTGTGTTACTGTTAAAATAGAACTGCTATTTTCCAGTTAAACTGGGTCATAATTATTGACATTAGATACACCCTAAATTTTCATTTAATTTCCAGCATGACTGTCTGAACTCTGTGACCCATACAGCGTTGTTGTACCAGAGTTCCTAAAAGCAGGAAGATTTGAGCCTTTTGTCAGAAACATAACAAGGCTCAACTACTGGCGGGGCTTAGAGTTTAAAATAGTTCACTGACTGAAGGGTGGGAAGCAGGTAGATACTTTCAGTCTGTAAAAGCCAAAAGTTTCTCTTCTCTACAATCATTTCCTGTTTTCACCAGTGCTACAAGACGTGAAGGATTAACACCTGCAGACCAATCTGACGTATTACCCATGTTTATATTTACCATGATGTGTCTTACCCAGTCACAGTAAGGCAAACATATCAAGTCAAATAAGTATTTGTGTAACGACTGACAGAGTCAATTGTTGTAATGTCATGCTGTTGATGTTGGCCCCTGCATTTCCCCTTTTCATGGTAGTACAACTGTGGTTTATGTTCCACTTCCAAATAAGCGGTGTCATTGCTCACAGTGCTTCAAAACTGACTTAGTCTTTTACAGTTTTCGATGGAAATATGAAAAGGGGAAGATTTCCCAATGAAGTGTCAGTTTGATTGCAGACATAACATTTCTTAAATAATGAAAGATAAATGAATGTGAAAAACAATGTTCATTGGGGATTTTTGGGGACTTTTCTGGATTTTTTTAAATTTCTGCTGACTTGATAGTAGGAACAATTCTCAGTCGAAGTATAATGTATATTCTTTCTATTCTGAGATGTTCTATCTCTTTTTAATGATGCGTTGGCTATTCTTAAAAGCACATTGACAAGAGGTTGCACAATTTTAACCTCAATTGTTTTAATATAACAATGTCAGAGGGCTGGATTTTGAAGTGACACTACAGTACCTGGAAATACTTCACCTCAGTTTGATTTACAAGACATTTGAAAAGTACGAGATACTTTGTCACATGTTAAACATGCGAAGCTAACAATTGGGTCATTGACAAATTAAAGAAGCTTTCCTAATTTGTTGACAATAAACTTGATGTTTGACTTGACCTTATTTCTTTCATTCTGTTTATTTAATATGTTCCAAGCCCCTTTCTTAATACCCAAAGACAGATGTGACTAATTTAATTGGTTTTATCTGACCAACAGTTCAAATCCAGAGGAGGAATTAAACAAAGTACATTAACTCAAATACTGCTCTTAAACTTTTAATCAAGTAAAAGGACTTGCGTATTTATATTTGATGACACTGTGCATTACTCAAAAAAACATTTTAGCAATACATTAACTTTTTACTCCTTTTGATTTATTTGATAGCTATTTGATACTTAACACACATAAATATTTTAGATAAACATCTGATGAGCTTATAAAACGAGTTGCTTTTTGTTTGTGATTCATCTACAAAATAGATTCAAAATAATAAAACCATTAAATACAGCAGTAAATTGCAACTGAACTAACACATCAATATATTATAGCAAACCTATATTTTGGCATTTAATCCTTTTTGTAATACTTAAAGTACATGTTGTCACTAATACTTTTGTACTTCTACTATAGGGACTATAAGTGCAACAAGATTGTATATATTTACATTGTGGTACTTTTTGGTTCTAAAACCCAAACATTCAATCAAACTATCATAACAATATCAATGGCTGAGTCGTTTACTTGCTTTGATGACTTTTGAAGAAAATTAAAGAAATACAATATATATTTTATAGCATGTTGCAGCAGCTCATTCTCACATTATGAAAAACTGTAACTTGGACATATTTGACCTTTTTGTTCATGACATGGAGGGGGGGGGAGAGTTAAAGAGAGAGAACGTACTTTCACTTGGCGCCTGAAGTGCTGGCAGACGGTCCCTAGCCGCAGCGGGCGGTGCTGCTACATCACTGCATGAATGACAGCGCACTGGACCGACGCAGGGAAACACTTCGCCGCTTCTCAGGAGCCGTGTCGGTCCGTTTGAGCGGCACCTCGCCTCACTTCACCGATACATCCGTAGAGAGACATGTCACCGTGAAGAGACAGCGTCCATCTTCGCTGGATTTAAAGCATGAAGGGATGACCAGCGTGTAGAGCTGACAGGCAAGTATCTGCTAACAGGTTGGCAAGCCTCGCTGTCATACATAAGTTTCACTCTGACAGCGAAATCTCACTGTTGTTTTGTGCATCATCTATTAGATTTCCTCGTTGCTGATTTCAAATATGTTTCTAATTTATAATGTGATAAAATGCATAGTGTAGGTAAGTTCGTTCAAATACATCTTTACGTATGCGTGAATCAGCCAGTAAGATAGTAACAATGCAGCTAGTTTCCTCTTACCAAAATCAATAGTGTAGAATTACTTTATGGAAACCTATCGAAAATTACAATTAGTAATACAATAGTTTCAGTCTGAACAGTCAGCTGAATACATTTGCAGGAATCAGGACGTCACATTTCTTTTTTTTGTTATGTTGCTTTTTTACAGACGCAACACAAAAAAACATAGTAGATGCTTACATAACTGCACCTGTTGTATATCAGATATAATCATTCCTGGACACCAAAAGGACATACAATTGCCTTGATGTTATCATTCTTCGAATCGTAATTTGTACAAACATGACCAATACATTAGAGACACGGTCCTTCCCCCCACATCAACAAGATGACCATACAATACCTGAACTGTTAAGTTAATAGGGCATTCGTTTTTATGAATCAGTGGATTAAAGCTTCTCTGTAGTGAGTCTTCACCTTATTTCACCTTATTCGCCTGAGCACACTTTTCTTCTAGAACATCCAGTCTTAGGGTTAAGCTTTACAAATGGGTTACGTTAACTGAAGGCATTACACTGTGGATTATCAATTGAAAGCAGCACTCTAAAACACACTTTTCGAAACAATAATGCTTTAATTTAACATTTAAAATATTGTTTTACTTGTGTATATATGCTTAAAACTGCATTGTGGTGATGTAGGAAGGGATCAGGGGAAAATGTTTAATACTAGCCACTGTTTACTGTGTGATTTATTTAGTAATTCATGTGATTCATTGTGATTCCATTAAATTGCCCTGTAAAGAGAAATCCTCCTCGGTTTTATGAACACACACTGCACAGTAACATTGATGTTAATAGTGGACATATTAACCTTGGCTGTGTTTCCTCTGTTTGGACGGCTGGCTTTTGTTCCGGTGAGCAGCAGAGGAGCTGACGGTAAATGAGAGGCCGTCACCATGCCCCCAGGGAAGTATGGGATGCAGGAGGAATGGGAGAAGAAGGGGGACCAGGAGATTGTGATGGACTTCCTGCTGCCGACTGGGATCTTTCTCAAATTCCCTGTGTCTCCAAACGACACCATCAAAACCCTCAAAAAGGTATGTCCCCTCTCATCCACATGCAATTATCAATAGCTACTTTTAGAAATCATAAAAACCTTCAGAGACTATGTTAATAATATCATCATAATATCTTATCTGTTAGAGCAGTGATTCTCAAATGGGGGTACGCGGACCCCTGGGGGTACGTTGGGGTACTGCAGGGGGTACGCGAGATTAAAAAAAAAAAAAAAAAAAAGGTTAATTAAAAAAATAATCTTAGTAGAATAAGTTAAATAGAAAACACAATTTTATATAAAACATTCCTAGAACCACCAAGGGGGTCCTCATATAAACATGTCAAATGTGTGTATTGTATTTGATAGTTTTTCACAATAACATATTACTTAAATTGAAAAACTCCTTGGAAAAATCTGTTTTATAAAAGTGTTATGTTGTTTTTTTTCATGCATAAAGTGAAAATATCCTTAGTTTCTTGTAATGCATACCACGAAGGAGTTAATACATCACACACTGAGGGAACATCACTATATTGTAATTATTTATATAGGCTTTTTCGATCAAAAATGTTCTGGATCGGTCAGGGGGTACTTGGCTGAGAAAATGTTTCAAAGGGGGTACATTACTGAAAAAAGTTTGAGAAGCACTGTGTTAGAGGATAGCACTATGTTTCTCATAGATTGCAATTGATTGTTTGCAGCACTGCGGCTCTGGTGACCACAGTTGTGAAATGCTGTTGTTGTTTACAGTATTTACTCAATATGCTTTTAGGCAAATTGGTTGACTTAATATTCCCTTCAGACATTAAACTAATTAAAACATGATAACATTCGAACAATGCTTGCTGGTGCTTTTCATTCATCTTGAAGTTTGATGCAACTATTAGTGGGAGCTACAGCTTTCCTCTCCTCGGTGTGCACGGCTCCAGCAGATCTGCTGCTAAATGTGCCAGTTTCTATGCCAACAGTTCTGCCACTTCAGGCTTTTTGATTAAGCTGTGTGAAGTAATGGTAATCTTGGAGGCTGTTAAGATGATTAAAGATTAAATGTCTTACCAACTGGGGGAATTCACATGGAATTTTAGAAAATGTTCAAAAACACCCAGGATCAATATCTTTGCAAAATCATAGTTCAAATGGCCTTTGTTACTCTTTATCCGTGTCTTTATTGACAGTTTAAAAAAAGTAATGATACCAGTCAATTTGTTCTAAATAACTGTTTCTATACGATTTGTTTTTACAAGACCCCTCAAGCACACACTTCACAGCAAACACCCTGTACACTTCAGCTCATCAACGCTCTGCTCTCAACCTCATGTGTTGCTGCTGTCTCTTGTTTCAGATGGTTTGGAAAAATGCCAGAAGCGAGGCCCTCTTCAGTGCTCTGGGTGATCCCGACGCATACGTCTTCACCTGCATCAACCAGACGGCAGAGAGAGAGGAACTGGAGGAAGAATGGAGACGCATAAGCGACATACGGCCCTTCATGTGTGTTCTGAGGCTGGTGGCGAGGGAGGGCGACCGGGTGGAAAAACTCACCAACACACAGATCAGCTGGTTGATCGGCAAAGGTCAGCAGGTCCTTCTCTAATAGAGTTCTGCAGCTTTATAGAGATATTAGTGGTTCTCTCATTATTAAAAAGAAGACAGGAGTTTTCTAGCCTGGTTCCAGTCCTCTGAATCACTGTCAGGGATGCAAACAGATTAGTATTGATCATTTCATTTAATAAGATAATGAAGTGAAACTAAATGGCTATTTCAGACTGAACTGCGGTTTTACTTCTTTATTCAGTCTGACTGTCACAAACAAGGGTGAAAGCTCTCTTGTTTTGGGTAACGAGGAAGATTTTGTAGTGTTTGTGTTGGTTTTACACATTGATTTAAGAAATATGTAGTCTTAAGAATATCTTAAGACTATCAACCGGTACCAGCTGTGATCTCATCCACTTTAATTTTTCTGCCACCATTTTTAAGGCTCCAGCAGAGGAAGGTGACGAACCCAATGTTTATCCCTGCACATAAAACTGTGATTGGCTCGGTTGTTTTTCCATTCAGGGAAACAGCCATAGCAACAGCAGCACTTTTAAAATGAATGAAATGAAGATGTGACAGTGATTCAGAGGTCTGGGACTAGACTGAGTTAAAGCTGCTCTGGAGGCAGAAATGATCCCATTGGCTGAGTGACAACTGAATAACTGCATTTGGAGCAGTTAGAAGAGTTAGAAAACTGTATTGGTATTTTTGTCTCTTTAATTCCTAATGGTAATGTTCTTGAAGGGTTGACATATTACTCACTAGCTATGAGATAATGTTTCTTACTTTAAAATAAAACTCATCTAGACTAAGTAATGCTTATTCATTTTTTCAGTTGCAGGAAGATTTCACTATATTCTCTGTTGCCTTGTTCACTTAGCTTCTGTTCAGTCAGTCCGGAAAAATTGTTTAGACTGAGTATAAACCACCGAAACATTGCAGAAGTTAACCTTTTATAAATAAATCTTTCAACCCGTGCAAAGCGTTCCTCTCACTGATTTTTTTTCCTGACACTGTCATTATGATTTTTTCAGGTCTCCATGAGTTTGAAGCCCAGAAGAACCACGAGGTGAATGAGTTTCGGACGAAGATGCGTGCATTTTGTGAAGAGAAGGCTCAGGAGCGCCAGATGTTGCCATGGCAGCAGTGGATGGAGTACAGCTTCCCATGTGACCTGGAGCCGTGCGTCTCCCCTCCAGAGTATGGGAGCGTAAAGTCAAAAAACACCAAGAAGATGTTCATCAATGTCATGTTTGAGGCTTCAGATGTGAGTAGATCTGCTGTTCTGTGAGTCATATTGGTTTGGATTTTAAGTAAATGTGAGCTCATTTGGAAAGCCCGCTCTCACGCCACAAACACCAACATGTAGGCTACATTCAGTTCGATTTTCTGTAATGCTGGAACCTTTATTTCTTATAAATGTATCTGTTACAGGAAAGCTTCATGCTGCAGCAGGACCCCCAGGACCCCCCAGTGGCTCTGATAAGGAGTGCCCTGAAGAAGAAGGCCACGGTCTTTCGCTCCGTGCGACAAGAGCCGGAGGATTTCACCTTGCAGGTCAACGGGAGGTGGGAGTTCATCTACGGGAAACATCCATTGTGCCAGTTCAAAGTGAGTAACTGCAGCAACAGCGTGTGGAAATAAAGCTCTGTTTTTTAGCTTTTTCTTCTGGTTATCAGTCAGAATGTAGCTGATTTTCCTCCATCATATTGTTTGTGTTTTGAATTTTGATCCTCTATTTTCACAAACCATCTACACAAAAATCTCTCTAACATGATACTTCTTAGTTATGTTGTTGTGTTGCTGATATGTGGTTTTGTGATTATTCCTAACAGTTTTTAGTGTGAAAAAGCAAATATTCTAGTATCACCACACCAAAAAAATAATCTTCCAGCACTTTTTTCAGAAGGTCCCACACGCTTCCAGACAACATTAGACCAGATGTAGTTTTCCACAATTCTTTCAAACAAGCACTGAATAATCTTACTGTGCATTTGTTTCAAATCCCTCAGGCTGCCTATATCTGCATGATGTTGTTTTAAAGGGATTTGAATACATATGTGGATAATGATTGCGAACAATCTGATCTGAGAGCTGTTTCCCAGTGGTTGTAGGTGATTTTATTTTCAGTGTTGTTTGTCTGCATGTTGCCTAAGTTCTGTGCGGGTGGTCCATGATAACTGAAATGATAGTCAGAACAGGAGTGAGCTGAGTCAAGGTTTTGGTGGCACAAGACTCTGCTGTTGAATTAAAATCTCCATCAACCTGCAGGGGTGACTCATATCTGTCTCGCAGCCCTGCAGAAAGGATCTGCATCCATCCACACATAATGAGATTTCAGTTGCATTAACCTACCGCAAATGAACAGCCTCCAGGAGTTAACCAGTGCTATCAGAACACTGGGAAATATCTGTGGGTGAGCTGACTGGTGGCTATAAACAACCTCTTCTTCTCTCTCTCTTTTACAGTACATCTTCCACTGTATAAGAAATGGCCAAAACCCTCTGGTCACCATGGTACACCACTCCACCATCCGCAGGTATCAGAATGACCAGGGCCTGTGCAGTCAGATATACAGAAACCGCTCCTTGTCCAGACCCCCTCCACTGCCCCTGAAGAAGGTAAGAGTTACACGTCTTTCATTAACAGCGGCAACTTTTTTTCTCTCCTCGCTCGTCACAGTTGTTCCTCGACAGGACTGTGGACTTTGGCCTACTTGAAACATGCTGTGCAACACGATGTTGATAATTGACTCTTCACTCCTCTTACTGTAGTTTGACATAGAGCACATATTGGCTACTTTGAAACTCCACTTGTAGAGTGAATTGTGTGTTTTCAAGTTTTAATGGCTTTACCAGATAAATGTCTAAGGTACCGATACTTCTATTGAAAGTGAACAGAAGTGTCCAGGAATTGCCTCTTCTCTTGCCTTTGGACTTTTCCTCCTAAGCCCCTGTCTAAAATGAATTGAGGTTGGGTTAAATATTAAATTAATTATTTCAGTTTCTTCTAGTGTGTTTCCCTTTCTTATTGTTGTTCTTCAAAGTGTCATTGTTATTTGTTTTCGTGTTGCCAAACAGGAAATTGTAGCAAGAGCTTTGCGGCTTTAAACTTCTGCGAAAGCTCTATGTGACTTAGAAAAGAATAGGGGATACAAATAAAATGTCCCTATCTTGTGACTCCTTCCTGCAGCAGAACACCTCCTCTCTATGGTCCATCAATGAGCCTTTCTACATTCACCTGCTGCAGGGCAGCCGAGTCAATGCCGACGAAGGAATGAAGGTTGGTGTGGTTTTACGTGGGTTTGTTGCTCAATGAAATGTGGCATTCACTTGTTTACCAATATCTCAATTTCAGTTGTAGGAACAGCAAGTTGACATGTAAATGACAGAGGGTCACATGATCCAGACCGCACGTTTCCCATAATTCAACGTGGCGGTTGGTTGAAACTTCAAAACAGGAAGTGGGGAGGGCCTATCTGCTTTTACATCTCATTCTGAGGCCTAGATTCTAAGAAAAAGAGACTGCAGCCTGTCACCCCTCTCTCGCTTTCAATGCACTTCTTTTTTGAAAGCGTTGCACACATTTTGTTACTACTGCAGATTGGCCATGACCTAAGTGTTAGTGTGTTTCAAAATGTTCATTAAAGGTAGTTTCCCTGTATATGTCCATGTAGAAATCCCATTTTTCTCAGTTTTCCTTTTTCCCCCTGACAAATAAGAAAACGAGTGAAAGGGGAACTCTGTTAATGCGTGTCTCTGTTTGTGAGTCATTTTCATAACTAACTATGTTACGGTTGAGATGGGTTATTAAGAGTAAGTGCACTTCCGGGCTGTTGCCTTAGAGCACATCATGACTCATGGCAAATGTGTCCTGTCACACAATTATCAGTCATGTCTGCATTTGGCAGGCAGAGGTTAGAAAACACGCCCTGAGGGAGAATAACCACTCATATATTTGGTAGTATAGCTTTAGACTATCTTGATTTGGCAAAAGGCACAAGCTTAATGGCCCCACAATATTGAATTTTGACTTTGGTGGTTGTTTATCATTTTGGACAGACTTTGCATAGGATTGAAAGGTGTTATGATTGTGTAGACCCTTTGACTCATAGCGTGACACAGGAAACTCTGAATCATCTCGTGAATTCTGTAAATCTTCCAAAAACAATCTCCCTCACGCAAACTTTTCAGCATCCAAACTCCATGTGATATGTCCATCTCATCCATACTGTTTGTGTCTGTGTTTCCCCTCTAGCTTGTGGTGCAGGCCGGCCTCTTCCATGGCAGCGAATTCCTCTGTAAGGTGGTGACAACCATGGAGGTGTCCGTGTGCTCTGAGCCGCTGTGGAATCAAAAGCTGGAGTTTGACATAAACGTGGCTGACCTGCCTCGCATGAGCCGCCTGTGCTTTGCACTCTATGCTGTCATCGAGAAGGCCAAGAAACCCCGCGGCACTAAAAAGAAGAATAAGAAAGCGGTGAGTTTGTCAAAAACTCATTATGTTTTCATTGCTTAGTTTACAACCTGTGATGGAGCAGGCGAGTACTTTGGGCTGGTGGTCGTGGGTGTGAAGTTGTTGGCAAGCACAAACAGATCTGCTTCCTCTCTGCTGCGTAGTGTGTGTAGTCAGTGCTGTGCTGCGGGGGTGTGTTGTGCTGCTGCGTCTGGTTGTGCAAGTGTGTTCCGTGGCAAGGCTGCGGTTAACATTTCATCCGCTTCAGCTCTTTTATCTGTACATCACTGCAAGGAAGGAAGGAATTGACAAACATTTTCAAGGAATTCCAAAATCATCCTATCAGTCGCCACGCGTGGTAACAGCTCCTCTGCTCGCGGTTAAGGCTTGAACTGAGTAGTTAAGGTCTACTAACTGTGCAACTAATACCAAACATTTGCTGCTTTCCTTTTTTAATTGCTCTATTAATTCAATATATTATAATTTAAGCCTGTTGCTTGGACAAAATATGCTTTTTAACTGTCGTCTCTAGCTTAATGTTTTAACAATGTTGTGTCATTTAATAGAAAACAATTGGCAGTTTAAATAATTAATGAATAATTTCTATTAGTCCCCGTCTTATTACATTAAAAATGTATTCCTATTAATATTTAAAATCAAGATTGTTTTGCAAAGGACAAGTACAGATAAACATTGACGTTGCAGAAGCAGTGTCTGATCTTCTCTATATGTGTAAACCCTTTTTCTTTTGGATTATTCGTTTTCCCCTGTTTTACGTTAGAGTAGGTAAGAAGCCTATACGTTTATTTTTCTCATTTGTTAGGTAAGATTTTTGTGTTAAAGGTTAGTTTGTTTTGTGGTTTTGTTACTCCTGTTTGTTATATTTGTAATCACACTTTCAGCATGTTTTTGTGAAAGTATTTTTGGATTCTGATTTGGTAATTAAATATACCAAACGACATGCTCTGCCTTGGCGTCCATGTTCTTGGGAGTGGGAAAAGTGGGGGAGGGTGAAACTTTGTGCTGCGCCTAGGTTCCCCTAGACCTGAGCGTAACAAAATGTGCAAATATGTATTATTATTAACACAGGACCAACTATCCATGACATCACGTTAAAAAACAAACAGACAATTGAAACAACAAAACTGAACAACTTGCTGAAGCATCGACACAAATAACGACTGGCCGATTTAGTTTAACTATTATAATTTTTGTCAAATGTAACCAGTGCCAATATTAGTAACACAGATAACATGCCAACAGAAGCACACATTTTAAAGTAATCGATCCTCTTGTCATTTACTTCATTCATGCACAAAACTATGACAGCAGTAGCAGTATTCTAAGAGACTTCACACACTGCTCACTGTACACTGACAAGTACAGTGAACAACAGCAAAATCCCCTTTTTTTTCTGCAACTGTGGTCTGGCCTATTGTTTTGAAGCATTGTGGGTAACATGTTTCTGAAGTCCGCCCAACATAGTGCCCAGGTGTGTTTATGTGCATCAAGGCCACTTCTGCTTTCTGAGCCACTTCTCTCTTCTTTTGCCCGTAAGAGAAGTCCTGCAGACAGACAGCAGTTGAGCTATTTTAGCTGTTATTGGTTTAGTGTGCATAGTCTCTTTTTCAGCCTGGTGCACTCAGTCTAAATGTGTGTGTGTTTTAAACAAATATCTTAGTCATGTTATATTTTTAGTAGTCACTGCCTAGGTCCTATTTTTACTATATCTAATATTATTACTATGTAATTAGTTTTGAACCAGAATCGTCAAAGTCCTTGGCTTGATGAATCGTGAATGAAATGCTGCCATGAACACCCTTTAAAAATGTTTTCTCATTAAATATTTACGTAATCTTAATGCTTTTTGATTTTAATACAAAATAGCAAAAGGAAATGTTATACTAGGAAGATAACAAAATAATTCAATACATTTTAGATTAATTGATGAAAGTAATTTACCTTTAAAAAATCATAAATATATATTTTTAGATAGAAAAATGTTCGCCTACTTTCTGCTTTCAAAAAAGCAGATGGATGTTAATTTAGATGTGGAGGCAAATTATTACAAACGATGACATAATCTATTCAAATCCAACTTTATTTGTATCGCCCAATATCATAAAACATGTTTGTCTCAGTGGGCTTTACAGATTAAAACAAACAACAACATTGTATATGATGGAGTTACAGCAAAATGAGAAGGTAGTGTGTGGAATAGAAATAAAATAAAATAAAAGTTATATTATTCACAAAAAATGTATTGATAAAACAAAAAATCTACATTCGTAAATCTGATCCTCTATTTGTATTGACACTTTAAATAAAAATTAGCGTACTCTCTCTTTATCTCTCTCCTGCTTTTTGCATGATTTTACTGCCTGCAGATGGTCTTCAAAGCCAAACAACAAACCATGTCCTCCTTGTCCCTCTCTTCAGGATTGTCCGATAGCCTGGGTGAACACCATGGTGTTCGACTACAAGGACCAGCTGAAGACTGGGGAGTTCCTCCTGTCCACATGGCCGTCTGTTCCTGGTACTCGCAGGCCTTCCCTTTTCTGCATTTCCTCCTTTTTAAAAACAACTCACATGTCGGCAGCTTTCTCCTCAGTGCCTGGCAGCCCCACAGTGAAAATGACATGTGGCGCAATCACAACCCCACACATTAACACCTAACGTGTTCGCACAAAATAGCCTTTTAAAGATATAGTAATCAGAGTTGGTAACTTCAACCTAAATTATGGATATATTTGTATTCGCTAAAATGATTTTATGTTTCTCTGCTGTTAGAAAAGCAAAACCCAATGTTGATTTTTGAGATATTGGAGTGATATGAATATGAAAATGTAGCCAGTAGTTAGTAGAATAGATTACAAGAAAAATTATTAACTCATCTACCAATGACTGGATGTGTCAGAACTTTCTCCAATTAAACAAAGATAAAACTGAGGTAATGGTTTTTGGAGCCAAGTCAGAACGTATAAAAGTTAGCACTGAGCTTCAGTCTGCAATGTTCAAAACAACAGATAAAGCCAGAAATCTAGGTGTAGTCATGGACTCTGACCTGAGTTTCAACAGTCACATTAAAACAGTTACTAAATCAGCCTGCTATCACCTAAAGAATATATCTAGGATTAAAAGACTAATGTCACAGCAGGATTTGGAAAAACTTGTCCATGCTTTTATCTTCAGTAGACTCGACTACTGCAATGGTGTCTTCACAGGTCTCACTAAAAAATCTATTAGAAAGCTGCAGCTGATTCAGAACGCCGCTGCTGGAGTCCTCACTGACACTAAGAAAGTGGATCACATCACTCCTGTTCTGAAGTCTTTACACTGGCTTCCTGTGTGTCAAAGAATAGATTTCAAAATACTGCTGCTGGTTTATAAAGCACTGAATGGTTTAGGCCCAAAATACATTTCTGACCTCCTGCTAAATTATGAACCATCCAGATCTCTCAGGTCTTCAGGGACTGGTCAGCTTTCTGTCCCCAGAGTCAGAACTAAACATGGTAAAGCAGCGTTCAGTTATTATGCTCCAAATATCTGGAACAAACTTCCAGAAACCTGCAGGTCCGCTGCAACTCTGACTACTTTTAAATCCAGACTGAAGACTTTTCTTTTTGTCGCTGCTTTTAATTGAACTATTCATATCTTAGACTGCACTGTAACTTTGATCCATGTACTTTTTCTTTTAATGTTTAATTAAACTATTCATATCTTAGACTGCACTGTAACTTTTATCCATGTATTTTTTCTTTTAATGTTTATTTTATTAGCTTTTCTTTTTAATGACTGATTTTAAATGCCATTTTCTTAATGTCTTTCATTTTTTGTAAAGCACTTTGAATTGCCTTGTGTTGAAAAGTGCTATATAAATAAACTTGCCTTGCCTTGCCTTGCCTTGCCTTGCCTTACCAAACGGCAACTTTAATAAATAAATGTTTTATCACAGATGACAAAACCGACCTGTTCAACCCAATGGGAACGGTGGAGAAGAACCCAAATGTAGACAGTGCTGCCGGGCTTCTCATCCGCTTCCCAAACATCCGGCCACATCCTCTCTATTACCCTCCACTGGACAAGGTACTTTTTCTCATAAGGATTTATTTGTTTGCATACGGAAATGTCTTATCTGTAGCACAGTGAGTCCAAAACATTCTCATCTGTTGTCAGGTGGGTGACATGGAGAAGAATGATGAAGCAGCCAATGCAACAAAAGAAGAGGTAGGACTTTCAACACCTCACATTTCACTATTCTCACTCAGTTAAAGGCTGTTACCTGCTAACCACATATTTCTACGTCTTTGTGGCATTTTGCTCTCTGCAGCTCATAAAACTAAAAGTAATCATGGACAACAAAAACTACACAGAGTTCTTTGAGGATGAGAAGGACCTTCTGTGGAAGCTCCGCACAGAAGTCCGTGACCGTTATCATGAAAGTCTGTCCAAGCTGCTCCTCATCACCAAGTGGAACCGACGCGAGGACGTAGTTCAGGTATTAATGGAGATTTTATATATATTCCTTACTATAATGTATTTAGTGTATCACATGTTTTCTTGTAAAGGTCTAGTCCTGAGAAACCACTGTCAGACTGGACTTTCCAATCAATAGGGCTGTAGACGATGCCTCATTTCTTAATGTTTAGCAGATACTGTATACTATTCATTACTCTAAATACAACTGACTGACTTGATGATTGAGTACTTTCTTTCCAAACTAAAAATATAATCCTCAAGCTGTTGCTAGAGTAAAATCAGGCGATTACCAAAGTCAGTTGTGCTTATTTGGTGTTAATTGTTCTCATTATAGTAAAAAGTGTAAATTGTATTCTCTTCAGATGGTGAGTTTACTGAGTAACTGGCGGGACCTCCCTGCCATCCATGCCCTGGAGCTGTTGGACTACAGTTTTCCCGACCCAGCCGTGCGGTCTTTCACCATCAGATGCCTCAGGAAGCTCAGGTACACATACATGCATTTATCCCGAATGCCGTAAGCCTGTAGACCAGGTGCTTGCAATCTTCTAGATTTTTCAACCCTAATATTTTACTCTACTCACTGTATGATCAGGGTCCTCATATGTTTGCCTTTGTAGTGTCTAAAACTGATATCAGTAGACAGATTTGATCTCATTTTTAACCTTAGCATCTGCAGCAATGATGCAATACCAGATATTTTATAATCAACAACATTTAGGCAAAACACGAGGTACATAAATCATGTTTTTTTTTTGCTGGAAACTTGACTCTAAGGGAGCCGGGAGAGTTAATTGCTACAGTTTCAACATTTCTTTGTTTGGCAGGTGTGACAAAGATACACCATGCAGAAATCTGCAATAGATTCTCCAGAAAAACGCGGGCAAAAATCCTTGATTATGCGATTAAACATGCGGGGTTTTTATGTGGATTTTATGCGGTGAAATTGCGGGAAGTTGCGAAATATGCTAAATATATATTTTTAAATATTGGGCTGTCTTATTTATTCTCTCTCACACACAACCTGCCATTACCGTTAAACCCCTTTACTATTCAATTAAACACATTCAATGTTTATTTATTGTAAAAGCAATTGGGCTATTTTAATCACACTCTCTCACACACACACACACACACACACACACTTCTCCGCCTCATTCTGTTTTCATTTACTCGTTCGTTATCTGACCAGCTTCAATCTTGTAGGCTTCTCACCTCGTTTCTTGTAGCCCTCGAAAGGGTTTTGGAGGTTGATGCCTCGGTGAACGTGAGTTGTTTGGCTTTCTTGTCCGCAGCAGCAGAAAGCATTTTCGAATGTTCGAATGTTTGAATGAATCAAAGTGGGTCGTCACCATAGCCGCGGGAAGTAGGGGTGCTGGGGGTGCTGCAGCACCCCCTGTTGACGAGTGGTGTACATTTGAGTGACCACCTAAATAAAAATGATTAAACTACATAAAATAGTTATGATTTACTTAAAATAAAATTAGCTGTATACAGTAGCATATATCAGGTGGCTTGAATTTATTTTCCAAATAAATAAAATCCGAGTCATCTAGGTCATAGGTCGTGGGAGAGTGACGTAATTGACGCGACACACACACTGCAGAGTGACAACTTTATAGAATGGCGCAAAAAGGATTTTGGATTTTTTTCTCCAACAAACAACCCAATAAAAAGAGTGGACCACCAGCTACTCCTCAGCCCACCACCTCTACAACTAGAGTAATATGACACAGAAGAGACTGACACATCTGACTTTAATGCATGTCCATAGTAACATTTTGGACAATGTGGATGTATCTGCTCTAATGAGGGTCTTCATTAGTGCCACCCCAGGCTACATTTGGAGTTTTGTGAAGCCCCAACACAAGGTAAGACGATATTTTTCCTTTAATGCTGCTGCCGCTGTGCAGTGTTTTGCCTTGTCAATCAGTTAAAATTGAATTCATAGTTTTATTAATATTGTAAATAATATTTTCTGACTATTTGTAATGTTATGTAGGTTTGTAAGACCCATAGTTAGAATGTGGGCATGTGCAGCTGTTGCTAAGGTCTATAATGGTTTATTAAAGTTAAGGCGAGACACCCCAGGTGAATAGGGTAATTTCTCCAGTTAATTACCTACAATAAGGCAATTGTTTCTTATATTACAAGTTTTCTGAATATGCAAATGAGCCATTATCTCATTAAATTTGCGCATATTTTAACACATTTCAGGAACCGAAATCTGAACTTTGGATAAAGCCAGGTTCAAAATTATCGTTTCATTTTGTAGTCATATTAGCATCTAAGGCTTTCACAGAAGGGATTTTGGATATCTCTTTGTATCACTCCATAAATCAGAAAATACTGTCAACAGCCCTAAAATATCAATTTTCGCCATGTTTCTAGGTATAACATCTTATATAATTCAGGCTATGAATGATCTATGAACAAACCCTTCTGTAAAAGCCTTCATAATATTGATAGGAATATTTGGTTTGGAAGGTTTGGTGTATGTACGTGCAACTGAAGTGGACATTTCGAACTCAGAGTAGGAGAAAAAACTCATTTTGAGAAAAGGACCTTTAAAGATTGCAGTGAGGCGCTAGCTAAACCCTCCTGTTCTTTTGACGACAGCTTGCGCATCGACGCACTCCGTGAAGGTATTTCATGTTCGGGGTCATTTGTGTTTTGTATAACCTTGCTTCGTGCAAGTGACAATTGTTGTTGTCTTCTCTGTGAACGTTTTTTTCGCCGTTCCTTTGCCATTTTGAGATTTACATTTCTAGCGGAAAGCTAACCAGGAAGTGATTGGAAGCACATCACGTGATGCATCTGAACGAATCACGTTGTCAGAAGTTGACACCAGCCAATGAGATTTCGTTTCTTGGTTTAAGACCCTTTTGTACTTTCACGATTGGTTGCTGATACAAAGGAAATGACCATATTTGGATCTGATGAGATTGTGCAGGAGAGACTCAGCTTTCCAACGATGACATGGTGCAAACAGCGGTCGCGGTACTTTATGTTACGTTAGAATCAGGGTTCGAGTTACGTGGGAGCCAATGGGAGCTGAGCTCCCATAAGGAGGTGCCTGAGCTCCCACGGACCCAATGAAATCAAACATCTGTGGGGGTCGCTAATATACATTACCAACAACCATTATTTTGATCACAAATAATGCATTTTTCAATGTAATGAGTATTATTTACGTTAACGAGGTAAATAGGCAAACAAAACAATGTTTTCCAAAAGAACTACGCATCGTATTCTCTCTTGAATGACAATATGCCTGCACTTCACCTCTAAGGTGCGCAATAAAATATTGCGCAATCTATGCCTGTGAGGCTGTGAACGTGCTGCGCGCGCCCGAAGAATGAACCGTTATATCAACATACATTCAAATATATTTACAAGATACACACATACTACGAGTACCGTAGGCTAGCAGACGAGTACTATGCCGCCCAAAAAAAGGCCACTGCTGCCGACGGGGTCTACAAGCCTGGCTAGTTTTGGTTTTCTCACAAAGAAACAAAAAACAGCTTTTGACAACCAAAATGCACCTGCTAGCGTGACAGCTAGCACTAACCTTGCAGCTACGGAGGATGCTGTCTTTGCTAGCGGACCTGATGCTGTTGAATGTGGGACCACCTGCACACACGAAGAAAGTTCCGAAGCGGAGCGGCATGAGGAGGCAGGAGGTACTGCTACAGAAGGACTGCCACTTAACTGGGGACACAATCAGTGGAGATCCTGGAAAGAAAGAAACCCCTGGCTGTTTTCAAAGGAGGGTGGTCTTGGATGCCTCGTCTGTAAGGAAGCCAAGACTCTCTTACTTTCGGAGAAAAAATATGGAACGCATTTGGCGGATGCCTGGATCAATGGGACTGTGAGTAGCCCTGTGCAGAAGCAGTTGGGGAATTTGTTTTACATACACCGCGACTCTATTGCTCATAAACGAGCTGTTGAAATAGCGGAGCTCAAACTAAAACAAGTGCTTCCGAAGAAAGTTGCAGAACTCAGCTCCAGCCTGTTTAATGAGACAGCTAGTTCGTTCAGGGCAGCCTATACTGTCGCTAAAGAAAGAATGCCTTATACAAAATTGAAACCCATTATGCAACTTAATGAGATGAATGGTGCGACAGTCGGCCCTGCTCACAGATCCGATCATTCATGTGCCCAGATTGTGGAGCACATTGCACAAGAGATGAAAAAGAAATGTATTTCTAATATCAAATCACTTGATTCCCGTATTAGTCTAACGCTAGACGAAAGCACAATTCATGGACGCGCATACCTGATTATTTATGTCAGGTGCGATGTCACTGGGAATGGAGATATGGACAATGTGTATTTTGACATTGTTGAACTGGACCAGGGCACTGATGCAGAGTCGCTGTGTGGCGCACTGAAAAACAGCCTCCAGGCGGGGGGAATGGATGAAAAGTTTCTTCGTAAAAACCTAATTAGCATAGCCACAGACGGTGCTGCCGTGCTAACCGGGAGACAGACTGGACTCATAGCCAGGCTGAAAAAGGATTTCCCTCGTCTTCAGGCAGTTCATTGTCTAGCTCATCGTTTGGAATTAGCGGTGAATGATTCATTGAAGGCTGTGGCAGGCTGTAATCATTTAGAGTTTGTCCTCGCTAAACTCTATTCTCTTTACCACCAGTCCACGAAAAGCCCCAGGGAGTTAGAGGAAGCGGCTGCGGAACTGAACATGCAGATTCTGAAAATCGGACAAGTCTTTACAATTAGATGGGTTTCCAGCAGTTACAACACTGTCAAAGCTGTACTGAAGGACTTCCCAGTGTTAGCACATCACTTTAAATCTGCTAGTGAAGATGGCTCACGTTCCGGTGCAGAGAAAGCCAAGTACACTGGTTTACTAAAGCATCTGACATCCACTGGATTCCTCACTGATTTAGCGACAATGAAAGACGTGTTACGTGAACTACAAAGTCTCTCCCTGAAACTACAGAAACGCGACACGTCCCTGGTTGATGCAAGCCGCTACATAGATCAGACGATCGAGGTGCTCTCTGCCATGAAGGACAACGATGGGAAAACTGAACTAAAAGTCAAAGCGGGCATAACAAGCGGCCAGTTCAAAGGGGTTGATATTAGAGAAACTCAACCTAAAGTAAAGAAGTCCCAATTTTACCAGTCAATCCTTGATAATCTCACCAGGCGTCTCCCCGATAGTGAGCTGGTAACTATGTTGAAGCAGGGCTCGACATTATAAATGGCCCGCTGGCCCGGAAGCACTATTTAGACACCCCGGGCCAGCATAACGTACTTTCCACTTGCCCGCTCGGGCCACTAAAAATATTGGTTTAAAAAAAAAAATCCTGTGGTATTTTGACTAGCAATTTAGTTAAATTGTTTCGTTTATCAACGCTACAACATAGCGTTCCGTGAGTCGGTTGTCGTTGTTGGAGGAAAAGCAAACAGCTGTTTGCTGAGGAGCTCAGCGCGAGCAGGCTCCCGTGAGCGGGAGCGCGAGCAGGCTCCCGTGAGCGGGAGCGCGCTCCTTCACTACAGACTATCGCGCCACCTAACCACCTAACCATTCGTCAAAATGTTTTTAATACCAGCGGTAACCGGCCAAGCGCCGTGCAAAAAACAATCTTCAAATAAAAGAAAGTCACCGGAGGAGTTAAAGGAGAGTGACAGGGAGCATGAGAAGAAGAGGGAGAGAAAGTTTCAGCCAGCTTGATCGATGGAGTTGGCTTCTATAGAGTGGTGCAGTGACGCATCCTAAAACCCTTTTATAATCTATCGATTAGATTTATGATTCGAAAATTATAAAAGTAGGGTAGACATGTGGAGATTATCCGGCTGAACAAAACGTGCATTTGGGTCATTCTACAGAAAAGGTGGAAGTGCTGTCACTTACTTTTGCAGACACCAAAATACATGACGTTGACCTAATACTCACATTCATTATGTTGAATAAATAGAGATTGTCTTTGCAATGGTACTAAATAAAAAATGGTTTTATACGTAAATTGCAATTTATTTAAAATGCCAAGTTCAAGGAACTGCCTTGGAAGTGGAGCCTATAGTTTTAATTTAAAAGATTGTTTTTGCTACACAAAACGCTTTTATTTTTGAAATAATGTACTGTCTCTGAAGTGCCTCCTGTAACAAGAGATCATTTGAGACAGTGCAGTGGACAAAGACATAAGGAAAGTCAGATACTTCTTACTTTGTTTGTTAAAGGTGTAATTTTTATCTTCAAATTTTACATGCGTCTTTCAAGTCTGTCATTAGTGTTACTCATTGCATAGCCCTAGGGGTGAACATTTGAATGGGAAAATGTATTGTATTGAAGAGTTAAACGATTTTGATATTGACTGAAGCCATATTTGGTCTGACACAGGGCAGCCATTTTGTTAAAATGGTAGTGTTTTCTCCAAATTGTCACTGGTGTTAGCGTCACTGGTGTTACTCTTCTTCCTGGTAACACGTAACACCAGTGACATTCCTATACAAATAAGCTTTGTATAAAGTATACAAAATATTAAAAAAATTAAAATACTTTAAGCTCTACTTGTTGTGGATTCATCAAGATAAGAGTTAGTTATTGATATTTAACAGGTTTTAGAAGGAATATATTTCAGCAGATTTGTATCACCCAGATTCCACCTTTTCTGTAGAATGACCCATTTATCAGGTTAGTTTTCCACAGACCTTATTTCCAGCTATTTTCCAAAACCCTGTGGAGAAATCCCATTGCTTTTTGTCGAGGGAACCAGCAGCTTACTTCCTGGTTTTAGGATGCGTCACTGGCTGCACCTCTCAATATGATGCCAATATAAACAAAGTCTTCTGTCGGCTCTGTACATCAATGCCGACCTATGCTGACAAGTAAGTGAAGAGTAGAAAATATAAAGGTATTGGCGAAATGTCCCAGCAGTTTAGGATAATGAAGGTTCTAATCTAATCTATAGCCATTACATGTCTAACTCCTAATTACAGGAAGGCAGAAAGTGCATTATACAAATAATAATACTCATAATAATAGCAGAAATGTTTTAACAATGACCACAATATCTTTATTTTAATAAACCATATATGAACAATTGAGGAAAATGAGGAAGAACTGATGATTCAAATGTTGTAGTACAAGTAGTAATGTAGCATAAATTACTATTGCAACAATGTGTTAATTTTCTTCATTATTAGTCGATTTTTTTTTTTGGTGGACGCATGCTCCGGGCCAGTGGTTACAATGGTGGGGCCAGTGATAATACAAGTCCACCGGCCCGGAGGGCCAGTGGCATTTTACCCTTAATGTCTACCCCTGTTGAAGCCTCTGGATCAGCACTTCTGGCCAAAAGAGAGGACAGAGCTTGTTCTGTTTGGAGAAAGGGAGGTGGGGAAGTTTGCTAAACTTCTCGGAGAGTCTGCAACTGAAGCTGTCAGTGAGTTCAGAGACTGGAAACTACAACAACAAGGCAAGGAACATCAGGGTAAAACCTTGAAAAGAATGATAGTGGCGAGCAACACTGTTCTTCCGACATCTGCAGAGTGCGAGAGGGGCTTTTCGGCATGCAATGACACCGACTGCAAGACCAGGAACCGGCTGCGAGCCAGAAGCCTCAACGCATTGTTGTTTGTGGACTTAAATGGGCCTCTTATCAACACATTTGACCCTTTACCATTCATCCAATCGTGGATAAATAAAGGACATCGGACTTCCACATCATGGGTTCCAGGACCGCGACCACAGCCTGCTGAAAACAGACCACTTTGGGCTATTTTATCTGCGTAAAGGTGCGTGTGTGTCTGTGTGTGCGTGTGTGTTTGTTGGACCACGTAAAGTGAAGTCAGTCTCTCTCTCGTTTTATCTGTGAGAGCTAATTTTTGTATTTTCTTTAATTTGTATAGCTCTTACGTTGTTATTGATTGTGTACGAGTTCATGTGTTTGAGCATGCGCAGTCTGTCCTGAAGTTGTGGAGAGAGAGTAAAACCTAATAAACGGAGGCGCTGTTTGTGACGCTCCACAAGTACAGAGTTCCTGAGTTTTTGTGATTTTGTAATTATCTTTGAAGCCCTAACACATCAGACACTAATTGTATACTCTCAAGGGTGTGCAATATATACCATCAGTTGGAGTCTGCACCGCCAAGGTGCGCAATACATTATTGCGCAATCTATGCCTGTGCACGTGCGCGCGTGCAGGCGCAGGCATGCGTTAGTTTTAAAGACCCCCATAGAGCTCAGTTTATAACTCGAACCCTGGTTAGAATGCTAACTTTTGGTGAATTTAGGAGAAATATACAGACGCAAATAGACCAACTATAGTAAAATTAACACTTAAATGTGTATTTTGTACGTTTTCCTTCCAAAAGCCTGAAAGAAAACATGTTATGGAATCAAAATAGTACAACATCTCAAAATTGACCAGTGCATGAAAAACGATGTTTTTGCCTGCCGTGTCTCGCCTTTAACAAACAATGTATGCGGCTCGTATCGCTGACAGCCGGGCCCGGCTCCGCACCGCCTTTTTTTTTTTTTTAAGCCGCTCCCTCCGCACTTTTGGCAGCACCCCCTGAGCAAAATGACTTCCCGCGGCTATGGTCGTCACCGTCGATTTTCTCTTATGCTCCAACACACAGTTGCACGGGGTGCAGAATAGTTTCCCCCCACTTTCGTGCAAGACATCGGGGTACTGCTTTGCCCGGTCTTTAGCAGAAATGTCCGTCGGTAAATGAGATGGATTCGATTTTTTCATTTTGCTGATTATGCGGTAAATTATGCGATCGCATAATCGCGTTTTTCTGGAGGGTCTGATAGATACATGCTGTACCTTTTATATTTATGTGCATGTTTTTGCTCATATCTATATAGCATCACACATTTTGACTTTAAACTTCCTCCCCACAGTGATGCTGAACTGCTGCAGTACCTAATCCAGCTGGTCCAGGTCCTGAAGTACGAGTCCTACTTAGACTGTGACCTCACCACTTTCCTGCTGGAAAGGGCTTTGTCCAACTGGAGGATAGGACACTTCCTGTTTTGGCATCTCAGGTGAGATGCTATCCAGCAGAAAAACACAAAATTGATGGCATCTGCACCCTTTTGTTTGACAAGAGAATTTGTGTTTACTGTAGGTCAGAGATTCATGTGACGTCTGTGAGTTTACGTTTTGGTCTGATTCTGGAAGCATACTGCAGAGGAAACATCCACCACATCAAGCTTTTATCCAAACAGGTAATCCCATCACACTAAAACAAGCTGACGTCAAGCCCAGAAACTATGATATTGTTTTGTACTAAATCTCAGTCTTATCTCTCCCACATAGATCGAGGCCCTGGGCAAAATGAAGGCCCTGAGTGACTTTGTGAAGTCGGGCTCCCAGAAGATGACAGCGGATGACCTGAAGCTGTGTATCAGACAGGAGTCGTACATGGAGGCTCTGTCAGACCTGCTGTCCCCGCTCAACCCCAGCGTCATCCTCGCTGACATCTGGTTAGTGACATGCACACAAACGGTTGGGTATTCAGGGTTAGCTTTGGTCACTCTCTATGTTTACTGAATTACGAAATATGACATTTACTTAGCATACAGTATACAGTAGAACAATTAACCCATAATCATCACAAAACCAGTAGACTTTGTTTGATTTAGAATTGCACTTAATGCCATCTTACAGTTTTTTCTCACAGCTGAAATTATTAAGTATTTTTACTCTTTCCCAAACCATCTTTATCCCCTTATTTTTAAAGAAATACAATATTGGCTCTTACTTGATTGTCCTTGACCGAATTTTACAATTTCTTAGGTAAGGCAAGGCAAGTTTATTTATATAGCACTTTTCAACACAAGGCAATTCAAAGTGCTTTACAAAAAATGAAAGACATTAAGAAAATGGCATTTAAAATCAGTCATTAAAAAGAAAAGCTAATAAAATAAACATTAAAAGAAAAAATACATGGATCAAAGTTACAGTGCAGTCTAAGATATGAATAGTTCAATTAAAAGCAGCGACAAAAAGAAGATAGGCCTAAATCATTAACAACGCCAAGTAAAAATGTAACCAGGGTTAAAAACTGCAATGTATTTTGTGAAACAGGAATTTTCTAAACTTTACAATACACTTGTCTGCAGTCTTGGTCCTGTCGCTGTTATAGTGATAACATGTTTGTTTGTGGTTGCAGTGCAGACAGGTGCAGGTTTATGGACTCCAAGATGAAGCCGATCTGGCTGATGTATAACCCCAAGGTTCAAGAAGACATGGTTGGCATCATCTTCAAGAGCGGAGATGGTGAGAAACAAGAACATCTGAAGACATGGCCACACACATTCAGCACACTTTAGCATAGAGTAGCTACATAGTGTCAAGATTTAAGCTAAAGTTGACTAAAGTTTAGCACAAAAATTGCAAGGTTACACATTAAAATAGCCTGTGACATCCACTATGAATTGACTTGTGTTGAAAGGTGCTAAATAAATAACTTGCCTTGCCTAAAGATAAACATACCCAGCCGGTTTGGAAAAGACAAAAAATACCAGTGTAAAGTTAGCATGACATTTAAGTTTGATTAATCTTGTCAGAAGAGTCAGAGTCCTTGGCTTGATGAATCATGAAGTAAATGCTGCCATGAACACCGTTTTAAAAAATGTTTCTCATTACATATTTACATTATCTTAATGCTTTTTTATTTGAATACAAATCTAACAAAAGGAAATGTTGACAATAAAATCAAGATATATATTTTTTCTATAAATATATACTTTTTTCTACTTTTCTCCTAGATCTTCGCCAAGACATGTTGACCCTCCAGATGATCCAGCTCATGGAGAATTTATGGAAGAAAGAAGGCCTGGATCTCAGGTAACGTGGGAGCAGCTCTCTGCAGCAGCTGTTGATTATTTTGCACAAGGAAGTCTTCTAGACCAACCTAATAATGTTACTTTCACCATACATTTACAGGATGATCCCATATGGCTGCTTGTCCACTGGGAACAAGATGGGGCTCATTGAAGTTGTGAAGAACTCCGACACCATCGCCAACATCCAGCGTAACAGCAGCAACAGTGCCTTATTAACCGCTGCCTTCAACAAGGATGCCCTTCTCAACTGGCTCAAATCTAAGAATCCTGAGTGAGTATGATGGGCAACTTTTACATAATGGTTTTATTTGAAGTCATATAATGTCATTTTATGGAGCCCCTAAGGGACATGAAAAGAAGAAAAAAAAGAGAGAAAAAGAAAAGTCGGGATAACGGGTTAGTTTCTCGTGCTCACGAGAAACTATCCCGGCTTTTCTTTTTTTTTTTTTTGAGAAAGTTACCGGTGCGCCAAGGAGGAAGTGGAGCACACAGGAGACAACAATTTCATTGCAGACTGTTATGTTTATGTGGGGAAATGACAGTGCATACATTATTTGAGATATATTTCGAACTCAGACTTAATTTTAAGGACATTTCGGCCACGAGAAACTAACCCGTTATCCAGACTTTCATGTCCCTTTAGGGCTCCGTATCATCTTATACAATGAAGATATTGTATTAATGTCTCTAGAAGTGATGACCCGGTTAAACTCCAGGAACTCAGCGTTGGGTCCATTATATCAACATAAAACGCTGCTAAGAGCCACAGATTTTATCCAGAGCTGTTGCCGAATTATATTCGATACTAGTTTTAGTCATGTTTTGTCTGTATGAAGTGTGTACAACAAAAACAAATGTTGTGCTTATTTTATACTTTTTTTTTGTTTAATTGATTAATTTGAAAGTCATATAGGTAAAAATAACGATGATAACACAATCAAAAAATAACAAGCAACCCCCTTAAACTTAGAATAGGTCCATTGGATTCTCGTAAAAATCTACAACACGAATGCGTCCGAGCGCATTGTGACAAACATAGCAAAAGGGTTCACAACAATAACACCTTAAATATTTTTAATACTAAAGGGAATTGACACGCAATGATGTGTGAAATGTGTCACAGCCGCTGGCTTTGTTTTAAACAGATATTTTTATTATTGTTGGTTATACTTTACCATTTTTTTATAGTTACAAACAGTATAGCAGCAGATGCAAGTACATAACAGGAAATACAAATCCGGCTGGTATGTAAACCGATAATGAATGACCAAAAGTTCATAGAAGAGAGTTTAATTGTTGAACACGTGCTGCAGCATTTTGAATTAGCTGAAGCGACTTAACTTACTTTTTGGTACACCCTGATAATAAAGAGTTACAATAATCCAGCCTTGAAGTAACGAATGCAGGTCTCCCTTGAAAAAGAGATCTATGATCTCAATGGGACCAATCTGATTAAATAAAGGTTTGAATTGAAATGAAATGCATGGACTAGTTTCTCTGCATCGTTTTGAGGCAAGATATGCCTGATTTTTGCAATGTTACGTAGATGAAAGAAGGCGGTCCTTGAGATTGTCCAAAGCGACATTAAAAAAACACGTAATCAGGTTACATTTCTTGTAGGATTACAATGTTAGGAAAACCCAAAAAAGAGCATATTATGTTTGAGGTAAAAGGATCAGATTTAATTTCTTCTTTGTAAGCTGTACTTTTCTGTAGGCTAATACTTTAAGTGGGAATCTATACGCCTACTACCTGAATTTGCTTTATGGTTTTCACTTTCTTTAGTTCATTCATTCTTCTTTTTATTCAGTAGGTGAACCTATATATGCTTATAACAACATTACAGTGTTCTCAACCGTTTAACCTTTTTTTCATACTGCTTGAAAAAGCTAATTAACGAGGGGTATATGATATGCTAATGAATAAACATGTGAAAAAAATCCCACTCTTGCTTTGTTGCTTATTTCTCTGATCTTTTTTCTCATCAGGGATAAACTGGAGCAGGCAATAGAAGAGTTCACACTGTCCTGCGCTGGCTACTGTGTAGCTACTTACGTCCTGGGCATTGGAGATCGTCACAACGACAATATCATGATCAGGGAAACTGGACAGGTGAGTCTTACCTCTGTGATATCTTTCATCACATTACAGCACTAAACTCTACCACAAGGGGGCGATTAAACATATGAGTGTGAGATGTGTGGCTGTCTGTGCTCTGTTTCATAATGTAGTATGTAACACTTAATACAATTGGCCAAAAATAATGGGATAGTAGATGTCACTGCTGCTGAAAAGGAACATTTCACCCTAAATCAAAAATATATATTTTTACTCTAACAAGTAGTGCTTGATATCCAACAATCTGTATTTCTTTGGTGTAATTTACCAAGATGTGTGCTTACTAGTTGGGGAGTGTAGTTTGGTAGGTAAGTTCTAGGGCTGTGCAATTAATCGTATTTTAATCGCGATTACGATTATAGCTTGCGACGATTATGAAAACAGCATAATTGACAAAATACGATTATTTTGCTGGGTGCGCTTTCGCCTCTCCCTAAAAGCCCACTCGGCCACGTGGGAGTGACATGTGTTGTGAGTGTTCAGCGAGAGCGAAGATGTCAGAACAAGAGCAGCAACTCGTTAAAAAGAAGGGTAAAACTATTTCCACTATTTGCAAGTACTTTGCCATTACATTTCACATCGCTAAAGATATGTGCACTGTTAGCAACCAGGGCTTTAAGCAACTTGTCAACACGTTGGACAAGCGTTACGCGATGCCGTCTCGGTATTATTTCAGCAGGTCTGCGCTGCCTGCACTATATGACAAATGCCGTGGGGAAGTTGAGAGAGATGTGGCTTCAGCTGACTACTTTGCTACCACAACAGACCTATGGTCTAGCCCAGGGGTGCCCAACCAGTCGATCGCGAGATGTGTCTACAAATAGAACAACAATATTCTGTTTTATCGTTAATGTCCTGTAACATAATCTTCCTGTGCCAAAATAATGCACTTGAACGCATCAAAGCTTTGTGATTGGCCGGCGTCACATGTGTCGGAGCGTGGCTGAGGGTCTTCAGTACAGGTGGCAATATCGTCACCTGCCTGCGCTCATCTCTGAAACCAGACCATGTAAACGGGCTGTTGTTTATTGCAAAAAATCTTTAAGAGATGACATGAGCAGCCCTACCAGCATTTGCCATGGTGGCCTACATTTTTTTTTATTTGGTCTTAAATTGTAGTTCAACATTTATTTCCTGTTACTTCTGGACCATGACGGTTGGCCAGCCTTCAACGTTTAACTGAGTGGAATATGTTGAATATGTTTTACCAAAATGTTGGCTATATGTTAAGGAGTTTTCAGTAGGTTGTGACAGTGCACTGCAACATATTTGATTTAATTTATTTTGGTCCAATTTATTTTTATTTATCATATTAATAATATATGTTTAGTATGGTTTTGGAAGTGCGCTCCAACATATTTGTTCTTGTTTATTGGTAAAATATTATTTGTTTTAAAGTTCAATAAATGGTCAATGAATAATCGTCAAAATAATCGTGATATCAATTATTGACCCAAATAATCGTGATTATGATTTTTGCCATAATCGCACAGCCCTAGTAAGTTCCTACATTGAACTTCTCACAACAAAGTCTTTGGATTATCAAGAGTTTCTGTGTCACCATTTCTGGAAAGAGACATTTCTGTTGTTTATTTTTCTGTCACTTTGGACACAACAAGCCTAGCGCCATCTATTGTACTTACATTATATTTGAGAGATGGCAGACAGACAATATCACCAACCCACGGCTTATCACAGCTTATATAATAAAGCTAGACTAATAAATAGCAATACTGGTCAGAGGAAAACAATATTTTGGGGTGAACTGTTCCTTTTTGTTGTTTAAAAAGTACACATTTATTAAAGACAAGGGTTATGAGTTTTAAAAAATGTCTAGCAATCTTAACAATACTCAGTAAGTTTTTTTGCCAGATGAGGTCACCTTTCATTGAAATACTATAGGTCATTCAGCATTTTGTGAGTTTTTAACAAATGTGCCTGAAGTGATTCAGAACTCCTTTTCACCTTTGCTCCTCAGCTGTTTCACATTGACTTTGGGCATTTCCTGGGCAACTTCAAGCGGAAACTGGGGATCAACAGGGAGCGTGTGCCGTTCATCTTGACCTATGACTTTGTCCATGTGATCCAACAAGGAAGGACAAACAACAGTGAGAAGTTTGAGAGGTACAGTATTGTTCGATTCCTTACTGATGTAGCATTCTGTTTGCACATTTTAGAAGCAATGTCTGATTATGTGATCGTGTTGTCAGGTTCAGGGAGTACTGCGAGCGGGCTTACAAGATCCTGTGTCGGAACGGGACGCTCTTCGTCAACCTCTTCGCTATGATGAAGGCAGCAGGACTGCCAGAGCTCACCTCCTTCAAAGACATCCAGTACCTAAAGGTATGCAACAATAATCACTGATGATAATTATGAGAGCTATCATAGTGTTGACATTGTTTTGTTCATTGTCTTTCAAAAGGACTCACTAGCTTTGGGCAAATCAGAGGAAGAGGCACTGAAGAATTTCAAGGTAAAGTTCAACGAGGCTCTACGGGAAAGCTGGAAGACCAAGGTCAACTGGATGATGCACTCCCTGGCCAAAGATAACAGACCCTGAAAACCATGGACCAAGGACACCTGATGAATGACCAAAAATTGTGGATTTTAAGTTGTGGAGATAAACTGGAAGAAAACTTGATTGGCATTATTGATGGCATTCAAAGACTATCTGCACATGTTTACATCTGACTTGCCAATTTGTGGTAAATAACTACTAAGTGGAGGCATCCAAAGAAAATAAAACCATGGGAATGCCTTTGACTCAAGGACATCAACAATTATAAACACACTTTTTTTATGTGTTAAATTCGCTACTTGAAAAGCCACCTGTACGTGCAAATATTGTCCTGAAAGGAAGCAGACACTGAACATGTATCTCAACAACTGCATTGCTCAGCAGGGAGCAAAACTTCATGATGACATTATTCAGTCACGGAGTTCAATAACAAAGCGACAGTTTCACCTCAAGTTTATTTTACCGTTACCTCCCTCAATGGCTGTGTGTTATTTGCTCTCATGTCAGTATACTCAACAATATACGCAATTGTGTCTTGTTTATTTGATTTTATTGTATTTAACCCGGTAGCTCTGGAGTGTTTGTACAAAGCCATGAGGGATATTTTAAACAAGTTGTTGTGTTTTACTGCTGCACTGTTGTGTAGTATTCCCTTGAAGTGCAGTATGTGGCCAGTACACAGAAAGCATTGTTACATTTACAGTTTATTATATAAAATGAGATACTTTTAAATGGGACCTTTATTTTGATACCACCCCTGGTACCAAACAGCTACTACAAAGAAATAGACATTACATGTTGGGAATAAAACATATTTGCTTTGCTACTGAGGGTTGGATAAAACAATGTATTGCACTCTTGTGACAGCCTATTGAATGTGAATCTGGAGCTAACAGACTTGAGCATTTCATAATTTCGCTCACCTTAGTTTAGCTTAAAAACTGAAAACTGGGAGAAACGGCTAGCCTGGCTCGGTAGAAATGTAACAAAATAAAAAGCATACAAAACGTTTTAGGTACTGATATAGGTGGACTGTTTTTACCTATGAACGGAGCCAGGCTAGTGGTTTGCATTTGTTTTCAGTGTTAATGCTGGCATCCCAACTGAAAAATAATGAATTTAGGTGCTAGGCAAAGATAATAAGATGTTTGGTTGAAGGCTCAGGAGAACATTTTTGAAAACATTAGCTGTATGGACCTGATCAGGAATCTCTTAGCAATAGACTTGTGGTTGCGTTCCTCAAAAATGTTCCCTTTTTTAAATGTACGTTTTGCCTATACAATCTCATATGGTGTGTGTGCGTGTGCCTGCGTGTTTGTGCATTTAGTTATGCACTGTAATTTCCATTGCTTTTTTGAACTGAGGTGCCATGAGAGATTTCATACTTGTACTGTCAAACACCTTTATACACTTTTGCTGTGTGAATCAACAATTCATGGTGCGTTCTGGATACTTTACATGCTGTATCTGTCCAGTCATGCAAAAAGAGGATGGGCCTACCTTTTTGCATTAAATGTCATGTGATATTTGTTTTTTCTTTCATGAGGTCTTTGTCTGGCCCCTGGCCTGAGACCAATTTGCCATGGGAGACCCTACCAGGAACACAAGGTTCCAGACAACACAGCCCCCAGGTTCATCAGGGCACACAAACCTCTCCACCACGGTAAGGTGTTGGTTCTTCGGAGTTCAAAGACCTCATGAAAGAAAAACCAAGAAGTAAGGATACCCGGCCCGGAGGAAGCCCGGGGTCCCCTTCTGGAGCCAGGCCCAGAAAGAGGACTCGTCTGCGAGCGTTTGGTGGCCGGGCTTGCCACGGAGCCCGGCCGGGCACAGCCCGAAAAGGCAACGTGGGCAACACCTCCGCTTCTCCGTCCCGTGGGCCCACCACCTACGGGAAACAGCGATGGGCAGGGCCGCCCCTCCCTACAGGCCAATCACGCAGGCTGCATGGGGCCCCGCCCAGAGGGCATCAGCTGCTGTGCGCAGTTCTCCGCTCAGTTCTCCGCGCACCCCCCACGAGAGTGAGAGTGAGAGGTGACAAGCGGAGCACGTCTGTAACCCGACACCGTTGCAATGAATCGACATCTGACCAATCACGGCTTTGATACGGCCACTAGTGCAGGTGAAGAGATGTAGCTGAAAAGACAGTTTCAGTCCGGCGCAAGCAAGAGGGAAAAAAAACAAAACATGAAGAAACTAGAGCATCACCCGAAGGTGGGTTATTGTATGAGTCAAATGTACAACTTGTGAATGTTGTATAAGTCAAATTGCCACTTGCCATATTAAAACATCAGCTGCAATTCACGACATGAAGAAGGCAGTCTCTGCATAGCATGTAGGCTAATGGAGATGCAGTTATTTCCAGCATTCTTTATTTACCATTCATTCAAGTATGTTATGCCTCTTATCTGCTAATGTACAGGAGGAAGAGTGATACACTGTCTGTCTAGTTGGCTTACATAACAGTTAAAGTTTACAGCCTAAAAAACGTGGAGCATTTGTTCCCCTTTTATTCATTTTTATGTCAATTTGCACATTTCATGGTGATGCTCAGCCTCTCCCCTTAACTCCTAACAGTCATCATCACGTCAACCACAACACAGAGAAATACTGATAGAAATGTGTGTGTAGTTGTTGGGACATTGCTGACAGATTGAACTACATTTGAATACAGATTTAAGAAATATCAGTTTTTGAGCATGTAATAAGCATGTTTTGTCTTGACTATATTACAACTATATTATAATAAAATAATATAGTATTTATATTATTGAAATGTTTATTATTATTATTAGTAGAAGTCGTTTATTTGCATTAATTATATTGTAATCTTTTTGAGGCTAGTATTTGGCAGGAAATACAGACGTATTCACCTGTAAAGGCTTAGGCCTACTGAGCGACACATGCACATGTACCATATAAACCTGTATAAAAAAGTAACTGTTGATAATAATAATAAACAGGAATTATATTTGCAAAGTAGCCTACTTTGTTTCCAAAACATTTTTTTTCACTCCTGTCGGTTGGGGGGGGGGGGGGCCTCATCTCACAATGTCGCTTGGGGCCCCAAGTTGGCCAGGGGCGGCCCTGGCGATGGGGTTGTGTGCGCTGCCAGAAAGGTGGCAGTGAAAGCAGAGGGTCTCGACGGACCAGACCTGGGCGACAGAAGCTGGCTTTGGGGACGTGGACCGTCACCTCTCTGGGGGGGAAGGAGCCGGAGCTTGTGCAGGAGGTGGAGCGTTACCAGTTGGATCTGGTTGGGCTCACCTCTACGCACAGCGTGGCTCTGGAACCTTACTTCTGGATAGGGGTTGGACTGATTGATTGAATTGATTGAAAAGTTTATTAACAGCTTGTATATTGGGTACAGTACATCCATCCATCCATCCATCTTCTTCCGCTTATCCGTGGTCGGGTCGCGGGGGTAGCAGTTCCAGCAGAGAGCCCCAAACTTTCTTTTCCCTGGCGACATCAACCAGCTCTGACTGGGGGATCCCAAGGCGCTCCCAGGCCAGCGAAGAGATATAATCCCTCCACCTGGTCCTAGGTCTACCCCTTGGTCACTTCCCAGCTGGACGTGCCTGGAACACCTCCCTAGGGAGGCGCCCAGGTGGCATCCTAACTAGGTGCCCGAACCACCTCAACTGGCTCCTTTCGACGCGAAGGAGGAGCGGCTCAACTCCGAGTACCTCCCTGATGACCGAACTTCTCACCTTATCCCTAAGGGAGACACCAGCCACCCTGCGGAGAAAACCCATCTCGGCCGCTTGTATCCGCGATCTCGTTCTTTCGGTCATGACCCATCCTTCATGACCATAGGTGAGGGTAGGAACGAAAATGGCCCGGTAGACAGAGAGCTTTGCCTTCTGGCTCAGCTCCCTTTTCGTCACAACGGTGCGGTAAAGCGACTGCAGTACCGCTCCCGCTGCTCCGATTCTCCGGCCCATCTCACGCTCCATTGTTCCCTCACTCGAGAACAAGACCCCGAGATACTTGAACTCCTTCACTTGGGGTAAGGACTCATTCCCTACTTGAAGTGGACAGTCCATCGGTTTCCTGCTGAGAACCATGGCCTCAGATTTGGAGGTGCTGATCCTCATCCCAGCCGCTTCACACTCGGTTGCGAACCGATCCAGTGAGTGCTGAAGGTCGCAGACCGATGAAGCCATTAGAACCACATCATCTGCAAAAAGCAGTGGTGCAATCCTTAGTCCACCGAACTGCAGACCCCCTCCCACATGACTACGCCTCGAAATCCGATCCATGTATATTACAAACAGGATTGGTGACAAAGCGCAGCCCTGGCGGAGGCCAACCCTCACCGGAAATGGATCCGACTTACTGCCGAGGACCCGGACACAGCTCTCGCTTTGGGAGTACAGAGATTGGATGGCCCTGAGTAGAGACCCCCTCACCCCATACTCCCGCAGCACCTCCCACAGTAACTCCCTGGGAACTCGGTCATACGCCTTCTCCAAGTCTACAAAACACATGTAGACCGGATAAGCGTATTCCCAGGCCCCCTCCAGGATCCTTGCGAGAGTAAAAAGCTGATCCGTCGTTCCACGACCAGGACGGAATCCGCATTGTTCCTCCTCAATCTGAGGTTCGACAATCGGCCTGACCCTCCTTTCGAGTACCTTAGAGTAAACTTTCCCGGGGAGGCTGAGTAGTGTGATGCCTCTGTAATTGGCACACACCCTCTGATCCCCCTTTTTAAAAAGGGGGACCACCACCCCGGTCTGCCACTCCTTCGGTACTGTTTCCGACTTCCACGCAACGTTGATGAGACGTGTCAACCATGACAGTCCCTCAACACCCAGAGCCTTCAGCATTTCCGGGCGGATCTCATCCACCCCCGGGGCTTTGCCACTGTGGAGTTGTTTGACGACCTCAGTGACCTCCCCCCGGGAGATTGGTGTTGATCCCCCGTCATACTCCAGCTCTGCCTCTAACATAGAGGGCGGAGTTGTCGGGTTCAGGAGTTCCTCAAAGTGTTCCTTCCAACGCCCTAACACTCCATCAGTTGAGGTCAACAACGTCCCATCCTTACTGTACACAGCTTGGATGGTTCCCTGCTTCCCCCTCCTGAGGTGTCGGACAGTTTTCCAGAACAACTTTGGTGCCGCCCGAAAGTCCTTCTCCATGTCTTCTCCGAACTTCTCCCACACCCGCTGCTTTGCCTCGGCCACGGATGAGGCTGCTGCCCTTCGGGCCTGTCGGTACCTTGCAACTGCCTGAAGGCCTCCTTCTTCAGTCGGACGGCTTCCCTGACCACCGGTGTCCACCAGGAGGTTCGAGGGTTACCGCCCCTTGAGGCACCTAGGACCTTGAGACCACAGCTCCCCGCCGCGGCTTCGGCAATAGAGGCTTTGAACACCGACCACTCTGGTTCAATGTCCCCAACCTCCACAGGAATGCCCGAAAAGCTCCGCCGGAGGTGTGAGTTGAAGGCCTCCTGAACTTGGGCCTCCTCCAGACGTTCCCAGTTCATCCGAACTACACGTTTGGGCTTACCAGGTCTATCCAGAGGCTTCCCCCGCCACTCGACCCAACTCACCACCAGATGGTGATCAGTTGACAACTCCGCCCCTCTCTTTACCCGAGTGTCCAAAACATACGGCCTCAGGTCCGATGATACGATAACGAAATCGATCATGGACCTTCTGCCTAGGGTGCTCTGGTACCACGTACACTTATGAGCATCCTTATGTTCGAACATGGTGTTTGTTATGGCCAATCCATGACTAGCACAGAAGTCCAGTAACAAACCACCACTCCGGTTCAGATCAGGGGGGCCGTTCCTCCCAATCACGCCCCTCCAAGTGTCTCCATCATTGCCCACATGTGCGTTGAAGTCTCCCAGCAAGATTAAAGAGTCCCCTTCAGGAGCCCCATACAGGACTCTTTCCAGGGTCTCCAAGAAGGCCGTATACTCTGAACTGCTGTTGGGTGCATAAGCACACACAACAGTCAGAGTTTTCCCCCCCATAACCTGCAGGCGTAGGGAGGCGACCCTCTCGTCCACTGGGGTAAACTCCAACAACGAAGCACCTAACCGGGGACTTGTGAGTATCCCCACACCCGCCCGGCGCCTCACACCTTGAGCAACTCCGGAGAAGAATAGAGTCCAACCCTATCCAGAAGTAAGGTTCCAGAGCCGACGCTGTGCGTAGAGGTGAGCCCAACCAGATCCAACTGGTAACGCTCCACCTCCCGCACAAGCTCCGGCTCCTTCCCCCCCAGAGAGGTGACGTTCCACGTCCCCAAAGCCAGCTTCTGTCGCCCGGGTCTGGTCCGTCGAGACCCTCCGCTTTCACTGCCACCCTTCTGGCAGCGCACCCGACCCCATCGATGTTTCCCGTAGGTGGTGGGCCCGCGGGACGGAGAAGCGGAGGTGTTGCCCACGTTGCTTTTTCGGGCTGGGCCCGGCCGGGCTCCGTGGCAAGCCCGGCCACCAGACGCTCGGCGACGAGTCCTCCTTCTGGGCCTGGCTCCAGAAGGGGACCCCGGGCTTCCTCCGGGCCGGGTATCCTCACTTCTTTGTTGTTCTTTCATGAGGTCTTTTGAACCAATCTTAGTCTGGCCCCTTGCCTGAGACCAATTTGCCATGGGAGACCCTACCAGGAACACAAGGTTCCAGACAACACAGCCCCCAGGTTCATCAGGGCACACAAACCTCTCTACCACGGTAAGGTGCTGGTTCTTCAGAGAGGTCCAGTACAGTACAGCTCAAAACATACAATTGTTAAGGGGATGCAGACCAGAGAAAGACCTTCGTCTTGTTTACATCAGGGTCCCCCATTTCCAATTCATCATATCATTTAAGACATATAAGACATATTTGACATACAGATGGCTTATTTACAATTTACATACAGGTGGTTTTTTACATACAGATTGCTTATTTACAATTTTCATTTTAGATTTCGTTCTAATACATCCTAACCGGACATTTAAGACATACCAAGTCTACAGATATACAGTAACAGAGTCTAAAATGCGAGTATATACATAGATGGGGGGGGGAAGCTGTCCATTGAACGACAGGTTGAGATTTGTACCATTACCGGGGCCAGTTTTGCAATGCTCTCCCCCGAAGGTGCTCTTTAAGAGAGGTTTTGAAGGTAAGTATAGTTTTACTTTCCTTTACAGTTGTGGGAAGAGCGTTCCACCTTGATGTGGCATAATTGCGAAACGTGTATTCCCCCTTTTTTGTGCCAAATCTGGGTTTCACATGATTTGTGGAGCTCCCTCTGGTGTTATGATCATGGTATTCCTTGACCTTTGGGAAGAATTTTGACATGTACATGGGTACCATAGGTGTAGTGGATCTTGTAGACCAGGCCCATTGCAAGTAGCTGTACTCTGTCGTCTACTCTAAGCCATCCTAGGTTGTCAAAGTGGGCAGAGGTGAGGTGGGTTCTAGATGAAAGGTCAAGCAGTAGTCTGACCAGTTTATTTTGCGATGTTTGAAGTTTTATTTTTAGCGCCTTGGAGATGCTATGGTACAATGACGTGCAAGCATAGTCATAGTACCCTTGAATGAGTGCTCCTGCCAGAGTTTTCAGGGTGTTTTTGTTTACCAGAGAGGAGATCCGGTATAGGAATCTAGTTCCAACCTGGTCAGACCTCCGTTCCCCTCTCCCTTGGACTCCGTCGCTTCCCTGGCCCAGACCCCCCTGCCTACTGCCCAGTATTAAACTGTTTTATTGTGCTTGAAACTCTTTCCTCCTGTCTCTGCTCTGCTCTTGGGTTCCCTGCTAGCCTTAACAGTACAATCTGGCCACTGTTAAGGCTTGCAGGGAACCCAGGAGCAGAGCAAGACAGGAGTTTCAAGCACAATAATAACATTTATTGAATATTACTGGGGGTCTGGGCCAGGGAAGCTAGACGGAGTCCAAGGGAGAGGGGAACGGAGGTCTGACCAGGTTGGAGAGTGCAGGGAGAAGAGCCAGGAGGAGCGGGACAGCGTCCAACGTTGGAGGTGGTCTGGAGACAGGAGCTAGGAGTCAGGCTGGCTTGAAGCTGCAGGCACAGGAGAAAACAGGTCAAACAGGGAATCGCAATCGAAGACTTTCCAAAGCTAGAGACTGACTGTGGGTACAGAGTCTACGATCTGGCGAAGTGGAGGAGTCAGGGCCGGAGTCTTATGCCAGAGGTGATTGGCACACACACACACACACACACACACACACACACACACACACACACACACACACACACACACACACACACACCACACACACACACACACACACACACACACACACACACACACACACACACACACACACACACACACACACACACACACACACACACACACACACACACACACACACACACACACACACACACACACACACACACACACACACACACACACACACACACACACACACACACACACACACACACACACACACACACACACACACACACACACACACTTTCTCAATCGCGAGTACACATGCTGCAGAGCCACTATTTCAAGTATACTACATCATCGAGTGGCGCCAAATGCTGGGCATTTAACATGCAGTCCTTCGGCGCCACTCGATGACGTAGTATACTTGAAATAGTGGCTCTGCAGCAGGTTTACTCGACATTGAGAAACGGCCACTGACTAGGCAGAGGTGGAGGCCATGACAGCAACAAAGTGCAGTGGAAACAGACATAGTGAATAAATCCTGACGTAACATGAAGCATGTGACTTAAACAGCTGAGGAGGATGTAACCTTCCTCACACTAATACATGAAACAAATGTCTTCCAAGTCCATCGAGATTTCCACATTCTTCTCCCAACCTTTGAGGTTTGACTGGTGTTTTTGTAATGCTTTAATGGCATCGGTTTACAAGAGCGGCTGAAGAAATCTTACAGTCCAGCATGTATCTTGTTCTTCAGTCCAAGGACTTTGGGGGAAAGCCTTTCACCATCCATTTGCAAGAGCACTTTCTGAATGAATTCATAGTAGTACCTTAGCTCTTTGGGGTAAGCCATGTTCAGTGGATAGATGACTCCCAGCATGATGGCACAAGCTCGGGCTACAGATCCAATGTTGTCCAGAATAATTAGTCCTTCAACAAAAATCCCAACGTTGTCATAATGTCCAGGTTCTCCACTCTCCTTGTTGATGACATATATGCCCATGGTAGATTTCTGGAGGTCTCTGGTGACGTCATCTTCTTCGATGTCCTGTATATTTAAAGAAAAAACATGTATTTATTCAATATATGTAATTTTAATGACATACTTTATCGTATAATTTTTTTGTAATATTGCTCACATACCTATTAATCCCTTAAAACAAAGCTGGTCATATTGTATATATTTCTGAATCAAACTAAATATGTGTGAGGTGTTTTTAAAGATTTACGTAGGAACCAATAAGCTTGGTGCTGAGTGTCAGGAGTCAGAGAGGATTGACAGATGGACTAAGACATTGTTGATTATGGTCTTTCCATTGGACAATAAGAAAAACTATGAATAAAGCCAACCTCGTCGTATAAATAACCAAGCTGATGGTTTGAAATGCTTTAGTCTGTTGTTGAATATCAACATACATACATATAAATATTCTCAACCTTCATGCTCCTTATAAGGTAAAACATAATGATCTAAAATGGATGCCTGACACTAGGATCATAAAACATTACATGTGACTGGCAAATGCAATTACAATGACTCACCATATACTCCCGAATGAGATGTCCATCATCCTCACCAAGGTGGATGCAAAGTGCCTTGAGGATTGCTTCCCTTTTAAAGAGCCTGTGACACGAGTTTCCCCCATCATCCAAACCCATCAATTTGAGTAAATATTGTCCCCTTGAAAACCATTACTGAACTGATTTTGGATATTTGTACTTTGATAACCATTAATCTGCCCTTCAATGTTGACCATTTTCTGGATTTTCTCGGGGATTCTTCAAGTCCCGCCAAATTACGTGTGACGTCATTGTGGGCACAGCGCTCCAGCTGCACCGTTCAGGATCCCAGCATCTGCATGTAAACGCACGATGGTGCACACAGCAGCAAGCTCAGACAGTTTAATGTTGAACGTGTCTGAGAGCTCATATGAGGCTGTAGGATCGGTTTATGTTGTATCTGTTAGAAGTTTAGGAATTAGGTGCGTCAATATGGGCGATCATACGGTCATGTAGCCAGTGGTGGACTGGGACTAAAAATCATCCCGGCCCATTTCGGTACCGCTAGTAAATTGTCAACGGGGGGAGTGGGGGATGTCAGGGGCGGCGGGTGCTGTAGATAGTAAATGTAAATATGTAAATATTTGTGTCACTGCATCCTGGTAAAATACAAATATAATGCAATGTCTGTGTCTTTGACATTAGCGCTGCTAAGTTTTTCGGTTCAACATACCCTGAATATGTTAGTTTGAGTAACAAACAAACTAACAACAACAAACTAACAAACGAGATCTCGCTAAACGGTCCTAGGACGCTGGTTATCAATTCGGTAAATCAAGCCAGGGGTTCTCTCACCAGCTGAGAGCGCGTTCACGTCTAAAACACGAGTGGATCTGACTTTAATTACATTTGACTCGAGTGTTTCGTCAACATAATGTGTTGCTTAAAATAATACTTCTGCATACAGTAGCCTATGTGACACTGTAAGTGTTGCACGGCCAGATACGGCTGGAGAAGCTGACTCAGATAAGGAAATATATGATAGGCCTATATTATGATATTATAGGCTATGATCGATTATCTGATTGATGATGTAATATGAATGATAAGTGCGACACGTCGGCGTCTTCTCTGTATTTCCTTTATCCTGTAATATGACTTGAGAGATTTAAACTCCGCACACTGAGTTAATCTCTTTTCTATAGACGCCGGAGGCGGGCAGCGTCAGGTAAAATAAGTTATTAAGCCTTCCCAAACCTGAGCCTCACGCGCCGCCTATGGGGGATGTGCTAGTGACTTATCCGACCGGCCCACTTCGGTACCGGCCCATCTGGATTCGTCCCGATGGCCAGTCCGCGACTGCACCCAGCCCACGTAAACTGTCAACGGGGGGAGCCTCGCTGCGGGGAAACGGTGGACCTGGTGTCCCGATCGGAGTGGGAATAATAATAATAATCCGTGCATTCTATCCATTAATTTCCCCAACATTGTGGTGAAAAAACCACACGTTTAATCCATGTTGGTGAACAACTACAAAAAGCATCGGTTTGTTTTCTCATCAGGAAATGCAGACCGGCTCCAACAAACGATTTTTAATCATCATTCTCACGATCATTTAATCTATCATATGTTCACCGAATTGACATGAAAGCACTAATAAATGTAGTTTCATCCACTTGAGTTTACAATTACAAAAATAATCGATTTGTTTTTATATCACATCCTACGGGAGGAAATTCAGCAGCTCTCACTACCGATTTTTAATCCTAATGTAATCATCATCTTCACCACGATCATTTATGTTTATGTTCGCCGAATTGACATGAAAGCACTGACAAATATGAATATACTGTAGTCAACTTCATTAAGACGTTATTAACGTGCCTAAACTCAGTAATTCACCATTTCTACGCATGACAACACACTTTGTCCGTGTTTGGCTCTCTCGCCGCACAGTGAAGCGTTCCCGCATTGACGTCACTTCCGGCTTCCCCCAAAACTTCAAAATGAGTCGAAGGAATTTCCCCGCGATGTTCGAAATTATTGATATTTAACGGAACGATATCGCTTTTTCTTTTTTAAACTGACGGTTCGAGATTACTAGTAGCCCAATATTTCATTGCACAACAGTTGTTGGAATGCTGTCACAGGCTCTTTAAGTTTAACATCACTTGTTGCCTGTGTAAAAAAATTGCAATTATTAAAATATTTCTAAATACATCAATAATAACAAAATTGTCTATAAATTGTAGAAGATTTACAACCTGTAGTAACCTAAATATACAATATAATATATACAATGACTTCATTATACATGTAAATGGCATGCCCTAACTTAAGTATGTTAAAGAATTGTGACTTACTGTAAATGTATTACAATGTCAGAGGTCTGAATGTGTTAGGGCGATAGCACTGTTTACAAATTCTACTCATCCAGGGGCTTTTCACCAAGACCAATGCTCCGTTCTTCACAGTTCACACCTGGAATCTGCCTAGTACAACCACAGTCTGATCTGTTGGCAACTGAGGATTAAGTGACTTGCTCAAGGCAGGTTCTGCTTTTTCACTTTCCCCACCTGGGGATTGCATTTGCACCTTTCCAGTCACAAGCCTGCTTCTCTACCCAGTATGCCACTATTGCCTTATTAAGATCAGATTTCCTTAGAAATGTGTCTTGCATTCTTGAACCTGGCAAGTAATCCAGGCTGTTGTGAGGCAAATGGGGCTCTATACGGTACTAGACAGGTACATTTCATAAAATTGCTCCATAGAGTATATGACAATTTGTATAAAACAGTATACACACATTTACCTTTTGCAAGATCGCCAGATGTTTGGCTAGTTTCTGGCCAACAACTCCTCCCTTCTTCTGGAAGACAGATGTCAGCTGAGGTAGATGGCTGTCCAACTGCGCCATGAAGGCTGTTTCAAGTGGGATAGTTGTTATGCGCTGGAATTCAGCGTGTATCTGTTATGCAAAAACAAAACGACAAAAGACAAAGAGCACATTCAGCCATTGGTGTAATGATATTTTGTATCTACTATATAATTAAAGGATAGATTCTAATGTTGACCTCATTAACCAAGTCCTTGATAAGACGTGTATTGGTGCACAGTGTGTTCTAACCAAAGTATTTATATTAATCTAAGGTAATTGCAAGGATTCAAAACTAGACTTGTAAGCTGTATGGTTGTTTAAACCTTGCTAATACTTTAATTGACAATGGGTAAAATGTTGAGGTATAAAGTGAAAACCCCAATTCCAGCAGCAGCTGTTTTCTTCAGACAATCACACTGACAGTTAGAGAATAGCTGGTGAAGAAAGCGAAACATTGAGCAGCTAAAGAGCCAAATACTTTACTAAGGAGTTGGTGGAGAGCATAAACAGAGCTAAAAGATGTGAATATTGGACTTATCAGATGGACAGAAACACCATTTCAAATGTATGATCATGTTGCTCTGTAGCAGCTCGATGTGTACAGCAAATAGGCATTTCACCATTCACCATGTGAAATATATAACTTACCTCATCAATATGGAGTATTGTGAGTAAGGTTCTGTTCCCCATCACACCAACATCAGATAGCAAAACCTGCAATACAAATAAAGATGAGCAGAAATTAAAAATAATAATGGTAAATGAAAAAAGGTAATTGATTGCCAATGATTACTGACTTGTGTTAGGCCAATGACTCAAAATCCTACAAACTCCTTTGTGACAAACAATGTAACGTTTTAAAAAAATTAAAAAATAGAGCCTAAATATGACTGGATGTGGTGCACTTTTGCCAAATGTTTAGACAAATTGCTTGTGTTACCGCCCTTACATGCTAAACTGTTATTGCACTTGATGGCAGCTTTTAAAAAGGGAGAAGCTTTTCTTTCTTTCATTGTACATGTATAATGACATTAAATGATTATATATTCTATTCTATAGCCAAAAGCAATAAATGATTTCTCACTTTTGGCAAAGAACATTGTCCACCTCAAAACGGGTAACATTTAACCACACCTAGGAGCGCTTAGTTCTCTCTCCACCATGTGTGTGTGTTGCATGCATGTAGCAGCCGCGTGTGTATAAACTGCCCCACCCCCTCGCACGCAGACGGGGAGAGAGAGATCTCTCCTCTGGATTGGAAAGATTGAAAATACATCGACGCATTTTGTCTTATTGCATATTATAAACGGTGTTGGCGAAACTAAGACTGCAATATAATGTTAAATGTCTCAAGTACCGATAAACAGACCGTCCTGCTAGAGAGGTGGTACTTTCCTGGGGAGAAAAGGTTAGTGGGTGTGTCGGCAACACTAACTATTTTTGACTAACTTATGGCAACACAAAATAATACATGGGAGCGGTGGAGTGATGAGGAGGTGTCGGCGCTTCTGGCGATTTACTCGAAAGGCTTCAGTAGAAGCCAGTCCCCAACTCCGGGGACTTCCGGTGGCAGTATACGCCGTGAAGTTGTTTGCGGTGTAGTGGGGCCGACACACCCACGAACCATTTCCTCCTCAGGAAAGTAATAACTCGCTAGCAGGGACTATCTGGGGGTGGAAATAAGGTTCGGGGGGGAAAGTACTCGTGTGAAACGTTATATGAACGTTAGCCTCGGTAACATTAACCCCTTGCCGCCAGAGAGTAACGTTACCAAAACCAACGTGATTTCACATGCTTAGTTGTGTCCTAATATTACCACAGTGATAAGAACAAGTTAAACAAAAAAACATACTTACAGCCTGTCAGGAACACAGTAGGCTAGGAATGGCCAGTATACAAGCCAGGTGAAGCTACAAAAAAAAAAGCATAGTAACAGGCAGTATTAAACTTGTATTAGCCACAAACTAATAATAAAGTCTAACAAGACAAAGATTGAATTTATCACGTATTTAATTTGAGAGCAGTATCAAGTTATCTTATAATGTTAATGATACATGTTACACTTCAATTAGGTTACTTAAACATTACTAAACAACTAAGCTAGGTTAACAGTAGGCTAACAGTTAGCTAGCTGCTGTAGGCCTACGTTTGCTAATGTTAATCTATCAAAACACACAGTCAATAGCGTTAATGTTAGCTATTAATCTACCTGTTTAAGTATAATATAGAAGAAGGAGAACATTCACCTCACGACAGAGGAGCTACGCTGGCAGTCAGGTGTGGTCCTTCCGAATGGAAAATGGAGGGAAAATTGGCGGTCTTCTTGTGTATGCACATGCGCAGACAGGACAGTATGGAGAGGCGAAGTCACGCCCATCTACTTCCGGTCCATGGGACCCCGGAAGCGAAAAATTATACATTGAATTCAATGGAGAGAGAAAACGTATCTTTTGATCCCGTTTGAATTGTGCCACGAACTACACATATGATGTTTGTCAATCTTAAACAATCATTTCCATGTCAAAAAAGTCACATTTTGTCGTAAAACTGTTGAAATATAAGACTATGAAAAATACGCGACTACAAATCCCAAATCCCATTCTGGGTCGCGTAAGTGATGTCACAGGCAATAATCCTCCAAGTGGTTGGTTCACTTTTACAAGATGCCTGTGTGCTTTGTACCAGGTTGTAATCACAAAAGTGATCATACCACTTGCTCGTTCTATCACTTCCCGTCTGATGAAAGGACCAGGAGTCGCTGGATCAGACATATCAGGTAATATCATAGGTAATATACATGTTGTGCATGGAACATAGTCAAGTTAGCTACCTAGCTAGTAGTGACGAGTAGCGAGCACGTTAGTTAGCATTACATTACTTAGCCTTGTCATTTTTAGTAGCCTTACCATGAAGTTATTATTTTATTACATGAAGTAAACCAAAATGTTAAACAGTAACCAAACATGATGGTAAGTATTTCGTGAAACATTTGAAGAGTAGCCTACTGCGCCCTCCACTGGGTGCTAAGGAAGCAGTTCAGGGAGAGTCGAAGGCAGGCATGGAGCTTTGCATGTCATTCTTCTGGACGTGTTTCATTGTGATGACAATCTGTTTGTTGGAAAGACAGTCGTTGTGTGCTTATTGAGAGAAAATTGTTAGAAGAGATAATTATTCAAAGTGTTGTTACTTTAAAGTGTTGTTACTGACCTTTTTCTCTTTACCTCACCTGTAACTGCTGAGACGTTGAGGAACATGCACACTGACCTGCTCTGGCAACCTGATTTCCACTGTACGTAATAGTATTTGGTTATGGTATATTATTTATATACATCAAAGGCACAATGCACCCCCCAGAGACACACATGTATTGAGTGTGATATTTTGCATAGGTCATGTGAAATCATCTTTACATACTAGAAAACTGTAGGAGCGGCAACTTGTTTTGAAATTGAATTTTTAATATCCGATAATAAAGTTGATCTGTTTTCTTTATTCTTTTCTCTTCCCAGCTCCATCCATCACCATTCTCTGTTCCTGCAGGTCCTGCTTGCTAATCAATGCTCATATTTTTTTACACAATTACAAATAAAGTCATTGTATTGTATGACATGAAGTTGTGCTTCATTCGGAGTCAATAATAAATTAATTCTGCCTTCAACTGCGCAATGATTGTGGACTGCACCGACATCCATGTAGCTGCCCCCCAGTAAGATGAACCAAGCAAAGAGGGTCCCCATCATGCCCAAGGACATCCAGCTGGCCCGCCGCATCCGCGGAGAGAGGGCTTAGACTGACCTGAGACCAGCACACCCAAACACAACGGCTCTTTTAAGAGCCACCTACAGTTTCAAAGAGTTGCAATCCTACGTTATTATAATGATTAAACTGGTTCATGTATCACTTAGTTTACTGAACTGTGATGAATGAAATAAATTAGTGAGGTAGTGGTTTACTGAAGTTACAAAGACATTAATATATGAGTAACAGGTCAGTGTAAACACAAGCTTCTGTCAATTATGGATCATTCAAACTATTTATATAAAAATATGTAATAAAGTTCTAAAACAAGTATTCGGTATATTCCTTGATAGCTTTTGGAGAAGGTTGTTTTTAAGTTTACTAAAATCTATCGTTTCAACTGTTTCACTTTATAAAAAGGGAACAAGTGAGTAGAGCATCATTGAATTTCTTATTCTGTCAGTAAATTATCCAAATTAAATGTTTTTCATTATTTTAGTCAACCCTAAACAAATTGATTGTACCTTTTAATAATGACCTTACATGGTCGGCAAAGTTAAATTAACTTCAGAAAATCAAATCTGTTCTGAGAAAAAACTAATAAATGTTTAAAGATAGGAACTTGCCATCCCACTGAAAAACAGTCCGTAGAGATTTAAAGGCGTAGTTGTAGTTCAGTCCAACGTTTCATTTGGATTCATTTGACAACAGTCAACTATTTTCATAAAGAATATATATATTTTTCAAAGTCAACTTTATTGTCAATCTTACTCAGTTTGAGAGATCAAAAAGACGTTTAAATAAAATTATACAATTTACAGATATGTATACAAATATATATATCCTATATACACCATCATGTATAATGATGGTGTATGATGTAGAAGGAAGTGTGGTAGATAACAAGTAAATATAGAGTTACATACAGATCCATGTTACAGCAAAAGATGGAATAACTCAGAAGCACGCAGTATAATAATAATTACATGCAACAATTAAATAACTGCTCAGCATCTCCACCACAATCCCAATCTGCTGTGTCCTGTTTTCCTCCCCTCTGCATAACACCCCATCACACATATGAAACACAACGCAGAGTCCGAGGGTGTTAAGAGTATGTTTATTGAAATGTCCTCCTCTCTACTGGCCAACACAGGGAGCATATGCTGGGTGTAGAATTTTTCCAGGAGGAGGAGATTTCCATGCCATGCAGGGGTCTTTGGGGATGGGGATGATGATCACCTCCTTCGTGGTCCACACAACAAAGTAGCAGAGACTCCGGTCTGTGATATGCAGCTGCCCTTGGACTGGTGCCAGTATGGGTGATTCTCCTTGAGAATATATGACCCACCCGCCTCACGAAGACAGAAGGATGGTAACTGGACTGCCTCCGCGATGGTCATGTTCCTCTGGCTGTGTGGACACTTCACCTCCAGCAGGGCAGATGGCTGCACAAGTCCATCGGGTGATGCTCCCAAAACACCCGACTCACTCACAAAGAGACCAGACTCGATTCTAACACTGTCACTTGATAGGCCTCCACAAAAGCCTTCACCCCTTCTGCCTCGTTTACAACCCCCCAGTTGACAGTTGGCGATGTCTCTGGCCAGTGGGTTGTATGTCTCCTCTCGCTGTTGGTAAAGTTGAGACACCGGCTGGACTACTTTTTAAGTGCCAGGCTTCCTCCACTGGCACTCAACATCTGTGGAGCTGATCTGCCACATGGCAAATATTGCCAATGCTGCAGCGTGGCTGCATTTGTACATCTCCTGTGCACAATCACAGACAGCGCTCTGCATCGCGCCATCGTCTCCCATGCAGATCTGTAAAAATAAAGTAAGTACCATTTGTTAGCATGCTATAATAGATTGAATGAGCAATAATACAAGGATGGTCCGGATCTGGGAGGGTTTATTTTTCCATAGTTTTGTCCTCTTGTCTGATTGTTGTTATTGTTTGTTTTTTCTGTATTTTTTGTAATTTGTGTTGTATTGGTTGTGATTGTACATTGTATTTTTCTAAATGTGTATGAATACATTTTTGAAAAACATTTGATCAACAATAAAAAAGGATTTGGTCAGGATCTAGACTCAGTGTGTAGTTTATTAATTAATCAATGCTCTCTACATTAGGAAAACACATACCAGTGTACCAGAGGGAGTCACACACAGCTGTGCCTAGATAACCAAAATCCTTGAATCTACAAACAGCAAATAAACTCAAATGACACGAGAAAAAGGAGATCACACATAAAACTGTCCGCTTCAATCTGAAGAGCAACTAAAACAAAACACGGGAGTGTACCTTGTTCTTGTGAACACTAATGTTATCCACAGCATACACAGAGACCACGAATTTCTTAAGGAGAAAACTAGTTACTAAAACAAAACACGTTAGTGTACCTTGTTAGCTAATGTTAGCTAGCTGACATTAACGTTACACATTGCACTCATATTACTCACCGAAACCTTGTAAAGCCGGTCCCGCATGCTGGCTCTTACAGAACCGACTAACTCCCCTTTCATATAGGTACAGCTCTCAACGTGCCCAGACTTGTAGTGATTTTCACCTCGTAAAATACTTTTATTCTCATTCTGAAAGAATGTGGTGAAATGTGCTAACGTGACGGCCATCTTTATGTTGGAGACGCGTATTGTGCGAGACGAGAGACCTGTAGTTCACTGAGCGGTTTCACACGAAAAAATGTGTAACTTCACAATTTTACGACACATTTTTATTTTTTTTACTTGCAAAATGTTCTTTTAAATTGACAAACATCATATGTGTCATTCGTGGCACAATTCAAACGGGATCAAAAGATAACCTTTCTCTCTCCATTGACTTCAATGTATAATTTTCCGCTTCTGGGGTCCCATGGAGGCTTTCGGAAGGGGAGGGACTTCGCCTCTCCATATGTGGTAATTAAATTGTACATATTTTTTTTCTAATTACTTTTAAATGAATGAAATTAGCTTGTTTTAAACAGTGACAATATATGTTAAGATTAATTAAAAAAGATAAGAAGGATGCAATAACACATTCAAATCTATTAAAAAAGGCTAGATTAAAACATGTAACATCTAAAATCAGTTTTTTCAGTGCTCCAGGTAGGATTGCATCCAGCTCACCGATAGTTTATCAAAACCAATTGCTTTTAGCTTGTCAATCAGAATGGGGTGATTGACAGTGTCGAAAGCCTTTTGTAGGTCCAGCATCACCATGCCGCAGGACTCTATTCTTCTCTGGAGTTGCTCAAGGTGTGAGGCGCCGGGCGGGTGTGGGGATACTCACAAGCCCCCGGTTGGGTGCTTCGTTGTTGGAGTTTACCCCAGTGGACGAGAGGGTCGCCTCCCTACGCCTGCGGGTTATGGGGGGGAAAACTCAAACTGTTGTATGTGCTTATGCACCAAACAGCAGTTCAGAGTATACGGCCTTCTTGGAGACCCTGGAAAGAGTCCTGTATGGGGACTCTTTAATCTTGCTGGGAGACTTCAACGCACATGTGGGCAATGATGGAGACTTTGGAGGGGCGTGATTGGGAGGAACGGCCCCCCTGATCTGAACCGGAGTGGTGGTTTGTTACTGGACTTCTGTGCTATATGGATTGGCCATAACAAACACCATGTTCGACTTCGAACATAAGGATGCTCATAAGTAAGGATGGGTATCGAGAACCGGTACTAAGTCAACACCGGTACCTGATTCAAGCACCACTTGTCAACCAACCTCTCCCGTCTGCTCCCTGCGCTTCACCTCCGTACTCAGAGGTCCTGTCTTCCTCGACCCCCGACACCATATTGCTGGTAGTTTTTCTCGGGGGTAACAAATGGGTCGAGGAAGGACAGGACCGCAGACTATTTCCATTTTGTATTGGTCCCTGCTGCTGACCCACTTCTCCTATCCTAAGTTCTCCCTCTTCTTTTTTTTCACATAGGTGTCCCTCAAACTCTTCCCACTTCCTTCGGCATAGCCTACCTCCTCTGACAAGAAAAAAACGTTTACAAACGGTAACTTTTAACCGTTATCTGCCGTTAAACCGGCGGTTGAGCTAACTTGGTTATGCTAATGTGTTGTTGGTATCTGTAATCAAGCAAACAACGGATGTATATTTTTGTATAACTCACCAGATAAGCCTACTTCCTTGCTTATTTTCCTCCATGCCAGCTCCTTTTTGTTGCGGTCCCGGTAGATATACGACATTGTATCGTATAACTCCGGGAACCCACTCACAGCCACAACTAATCTATAATTATAGACTATAATAATAACTACAAATCCATATTGAAAGTTACAATACAAATGGAAGATATTCTCGTAATGTATGTATAAGTGCCTATAAACGTACTTACGGTTCTTTAAAGGGGACCTATCATGCAAAATGCACCTTTTCATGTATTTTATACATAAACATGTGTCCCCTCTGTGGGAAGAGATTCTGAAAGTTTCAGGAAAAAAGATTCACTCACTTTTTGTCCTGATCCATTTATATAAAAACCTGTCTGAAAAATAAGCTGATTAGATTTTGACTTTATGATGTCATAACGATTTTTTGACTGGTGTAACCATTAGCCAATAACCAACCAAGGTAACTACCGCCAACCTTATCACCTGAATCTCCTCCTAGAGCACCATTATGTTCTTTTTAACCAAATATCTCGCAGAGGGGCGTTGGGAGTGGACCCTTATTTTCATCTAAACTAAAGTAACAGACAGAGAATCAGCACTTTAGAAACAGGGCAGAAAGAGGGGATTATGGGATGCTACAATGGGTGATCTGCTTGTTATTTCGAGCCAAACACTTCAGACATGTTTTGTATATATCTGAGATGGTGAGACCTATAATATATTGATGAAAAACAGTATAATAGGGGACCTTTAATGTAAATAGGTACATCCCACCACTGGTTTGCTAACAGCTCCAGCTGCCCTGTACAGTGTGGGCCGGTGGCGGCCCCGGTGGCCGGTGTCGGTACTGAAGCTCCAGCAGGACTCGCTGCGTCGAGTCGGAGTCAGTCCGCCGAAGCTCTGCCGACTGGAGGGATGTGACCCCGGAACAGGACGCCCTCCTACAACAACACACCATTCAAACAGAGCAGAGAATAAAGAAAAGCTGGACCAGGAGGGGTAAGCTATTTTTTCTTCAGGAGGCGCACATTGTCAGGGTTTTTGTGAATCGATACGTGTGTTTGATTCCAGGCGTCCACACTCCTGGAGCGCAGCGGCACCTGGATGGGGTTTCACAGGAACTTCATTCAGGCTTTTGTCTCGGGCATGCTAGCGAGCTTAGCTAGCTTCGTTGGTTAGCATGGGCTGCTTTTCCAAAGGTAGCGCGGGTAGTAAGTGGGGACTAAATGTAATGATTCTCAGGTTAAAACGAAGGCAACTCGTGAAGCCGTTTAAAAAATCGTCCATACATGTTTTTACACGACGGATATTGATTCAAATTAATGTGGAAAATGCACCGAAGGCTTTCTGCTCGCTAGCATGAGCGCTGCTACAGTTTGAATAGTCTGCGTCCCGCAACATGATAACAAGATCCGTTCACTGTCACAATGTGTTTCCATAGCTTAAAATTAGAAAGACAAACCTTATTTTGTTACAGTTTGCCGTTCAATTTAGTTTTCTTTGTGTTTCTTTTTCAGTCAGAGTTTGACTTTGAAAAAACTACTAAAAACTCTAAAATCTCAGCTAACGCGAGTGTAACATTATGCAGACCACTGAGGGCGTTAACGGTTATAGTTGGGTTCACTTGCAGACGATATTGTGATGTTAAATGTATCTGAAATACACAGATTTAGCAGACTACATGCTCATGATGCACGCCTACATGTAGGGTTAAATACAAATTACAGGGCCATTTGTCCCACTCACTAAACACCTACCAGTCAGCCAAGGAAATGCTTAGACAACATTTAAATGCTGCTCCAGCCACAACAGCTTATGTAGAATGCGGTCACTTTGCTTAAAATGCTCATAGTTCAAGTTTTCTATTCCCATAACTCCTTCACTGGGTTTCTATTTTTGGATCATGCCACCCATAGATGCATTGTGCCATGCTGCCTTTTACAGTCTCTGCTTTTCCCCCACATGTCAGATAGCCTTTGAGTGATGAAGCTGGCACCCTGCCTGCTGCAGGGCATTGATGAGAGAGCTGCGGTCAGTGGGTATCAGGGCCCGGGCCACAGGCGAGCGCTCTGAATTCTCCAGGCAGCTTGCAGAGTTGGTCATGGACCACAGTATTTCAGGACTGCCTTAGTTTGCACATTCCCCTAACTGGGTGGATGTTGCAGAGAGATTAGGACCTCGCTTCCTCAGGGCAGGTGCTCTTCAGCGGCTGCTCCATCCCCAGGGGGAGCTCATCAGCTGCTGTCGAGCAGAGTTTAGGAGGGAGGGCTTGTTCATCTCACAACCTTGTGCTCTGCGTTTGGCAGCACACACTTGTCAGCATTAACTCAGCCCACGTAGTGGCCTGACACAATGATACTAAAGCTACTTGGATCCATTCGTAGTTTACACACACGCAGTCCTTCTGGAGGACCACCAAGTCTTTATGACTGTTAAACATAATTTAGTGGCATAGTGATCTTTTCTGTTCTTTGTTTTGTGCGCACGGTATCATGCACATTTGCAATGCGTGATATTGTTCCAAGCATATGGATCCGATAGCTTTTAGAATTGTATTCCCTGCCTTGATGTTGGCGCTTCTAAAATCTTTCAGCCGCTCGCCCGTGGGACCAGCTTAAGGCTGCAGCTTCTGTTTCTGTTCCTTTGAGGGACTGTGAGGAGAGAGCTAAGATCTTCTTCTGAGATCATAGACCAGATTTAATTAAGTTCTACAGCATGAATAACCGATAGATAAAAATGTAGTATTGTGAAAAAGTTTGCAAGATCAGATTGCCTCAATCTTGTAAAATATAAATGCTGAAAACCATTCATACATGTTCCTAATGGAACTGTAGTAGTATTAACAATGTACGAGTTGTTAAGTGTATCCTAGTAGGAGCTTAATAATGGGGTAGATTAATAATGTGTACCATCTATAAAAGGTCTCCCTATGACATAAGGTATACATTTGTCAAATGTCATGTCTTGTCTACTGTGACTCACTCTCTGTAGATCCTAGTATCAACGTTATGTAGAAATAGCCCAAGGACAGTTAAGCACTCCCAGAAAACCAGCTATGAACTAAGCCAGTACAGTTGAACAGGATTGTTTGAGTTCATGCCTCAAATGGTGGACAACAAGACATGACCTACTTATCAATCATGTTTTCACAATCCAGTTCATCACCTTTGTCCCCAAATACTGTAGCCATTGTTATGGCACTGTACATGTGAGGAGATGGCTTCACACAAAGGCAGCATGCAGACATCCAGCAAGTCCAGGCCTGAGCATTTCTGGTTTATGATGTCTGGCTCACGCTGTTTCAGGACTCCGAGCTGCCCGACCCAGTGTGTCGCTCTGTGACTGCACGGCTGCCGGTCAAACGCTTTTCATTATGTCCTCCTGCAGACTTGGCTGGGAAGAAGCAGTGTCATAGGACTGACTTACCATTAAAACAAATGTCATGTGCTGAAATATTAGTCAATGAATCAACTGAAATAAAATGTCAACAATTTAGATTTGGAAATCATGTATTACTAGCTTCTAAATAGGGCTGCAACTATTTTCAGTATAGAATAATCTGACAACTAATTTCTACATTAATCGATTGGTTTATTAAATGTGAAGAAAAATAATAAAATGTAATCAAAGATATTCATTCTTATCCCCATACCTGGAAGTCTAAAAACACCCTTTTATGCCATTTTGCATTAAATGAAATGACTAAATCAATTATCTCAATGTTAGCAGTATTTCTCTGACTAATAGTTGACTATGATTGCAGCTCTACTTATAAAATGTACATATTTAGTTTTTTTCCTTTCCTTTTGAAACAATGTAAATGTAGTATCTTTACATTCTGGAGCGTTGGTTTAAAGAAAAAAAGAGAATTTAAAACGAGAAATTGTTCTTACGCTGAAGGCCAATTTTTTCTATACTATTAAACACTGAGACAGTATAGTTAATGTCACAAGATAAACATTTAAATTGATGTAAATGTGACTAACGTTACAGTATTGAATTAGAACAGTCTACTAATTTCAATATGAACTCTAGTTGTTTTATTAGGTTGTGTGTCATCAGTAAAAGATAGTGTGTGTGTGTACGTACGTGTACCTGCAGCTGCTCTGCTGAACCAGGCCAGGTTGTTGGCATCTCAGCTGGCAGCTCCAGCAGCCGACTGAGGTTTCTCACACATTTGCTTGTGGTTGGAGCAGCTCATGATTAAATTCTTCTTTTTTTCCTTCCTGGTTTCTTGTATCTGTAGAGGCTATTGGCCTCTCAGGGTCTTATAGAGTTCAGACTTATAGCTGCAAACTAAACCCAGTTTGTCCGTCAACTCCGAGGTTTGTTTCAGTTTTTCTGCTTGCTGGATTAATTTGATTTCCTGAACAATCAGACATTGTGCATCATGTGCACAGCCGATCTCAAAGCCAACAACAAGCTGGACAAGTGGACCGGGCCATGTGTGACTGGGCCTGTGCACTTTGGCAGCCCCTGCCCTTCATGACCCTTAGCAAATGTGAGGCCCTATCACATTGCATACTGTAATCTCTGGCAAGCAGATCCCCGCTGCACTGTGTGGCCCGGTCACAGTGTTGGAATGTTGTGAGAAGCCTTCTCCATGTTTGTGTTTCTCAGAGACACTAATGGACACTGATACACAAGCTTGCATAAGAATCTGGCATGCAGAGAACAGACGTGTCTGTTTTTTTATAGGGGCATTGCTGAACATGCCATGCATTGGCTGTATAAGGTGTTGTAGTAATCACTAAAGTTAAGACATTTTGAAATCACAATATATTTCTAAAACGGATCACAGTCCAATGTTTATATTCTATTTATCATTTCCCCAAAATGGTTGATTTATGTATATTTAAGCTTGTTTCACTGGTAGAAATATAATAGCAGCAACACTTCAATGTTTAAAGAGCCTGTGACAGCATCCCAACAACTGTTGTGCAATGAAATATTGGGCTACTAGTAATCTCGAACCGTCAGTTTAAAAAAGAAAAAGCGATACCGTTCCGTTAAATATCAATAATTTCGAACATCGCGGGGAAATTCCTTCGACTCATTTTGAAGTTTTGGGGGAAGCCGGAAGTGACGTCAATGCGGGAACGCTTCACTGTGCGGCGAGAGAGCCAAACGCGACACAGTGGTGTCGTCATGCGTAGAAATGGTGAATTACTGAGTTTAGGCACGTTAATAACGTCTTAATGAAGTTGACTACAGTATATTCATATTTGTCAGTGCTTCATGTCAATTCGGCGAACATAAACATAATGATCGTGGTGAAGATGATGATTACATTAGGATTAAAAATCGGTAGTGAGAGCTGCTGAATTTCCTCCGGTCGGATGTGATATAAAAACAAATCGATTATTTTTGTAGTTGTAAACTCAAGTGGATGAAACTACATTTATTAGTGCTTTCATTTCAATTCGGCGAACATATGATAGATTAAATGATCGTGAGAATGATGATTAAAAATCGTTTGTTTGAGCCGGTCTGCATTTCCTGATGAGAAAACAAACCGATGCTTTTTGTAGTTGTACACCAACATGGATTAAACGTGTGGTTTTTTCACCACAATGTTGGGGAAATTAATGGATAGAATGCACGGATTATTATTATTATTCCCACTCTCGATCGGGACACCAGGTCCACCGTTTCCCCGCAGCGAGGCTCCCCCCGTTGACAGTTTACGTGGGCTGGGTGCAGTCGCGGACTGGCCATCGGGACGAATCCAGATGGGCCGGTACCAGAAGTGGGCCGGTCGGATAAGTCACTAGCACATCCCCCATAGGCGGCGCGTGAGGCTCAGGTTTGGGAAGGCTAAATAAACTTTTTTTACCTGACGCTGCCCGCCTCCGGCGTCTATAGAAAAGAGAGCAACTCAGTGTGCGGAGTTAAATCTCTCAAGTCATATTACAGGATAAAGGAAATACAGTTTAAACTGCCGTAGGCCTATGCAGAGAAGACGCCGACGTGTCGCACTTATCATTCATATTACATCATCAATCAGATCATCGATCATATAATATCATAATATATCATATATTTCCTTATCTGAGTCAGCTTCTCCAGCCGTATCTGGCCGTGCAACACTTACAGTGTCACATAGGCTACTGTATGCAGAAGTATTATTTTTAGCAACACATTATGTTGACGAAACACTCGAGTCAAATGTAATTAAAGTCAGATCCACTCGTGTCTTAGACGTGAACCGCGCTCTCAGCTGGTGAGAGAAACCCTGGCTTGATTTACCGAGTTGATAACCAGCGTCGTAGGACCGCTTAGCGAGATCTCGTTTGTTAGTTTGTTGTTGTTAGTTTGTTTGTTACTCAAACATATCCAGGGTCTGTTGAACTGGCTTCGTAGTACAGGGCACAGGTAGGCTGGCAGCGCTAATGTCAAAGACACGGACATTGCATTATATTTGTATTTTACCAGGATGCAGTGACACAAATATTTACATATTTAAATTTACTATCTACTACAGCAACCCGCCGCCCCTGACATCCCCCACTCCCCCGTTGACAACTTACTAGCGGTACCGAAGTGGGCCGGTCGAGAGTCCCGGGATGGATTTTTAGTCCCAGTCCACCACTGACCGTATGATCGCCCATATTGACGCACCTAATTCCTAAACTTCTAACAGATACAACATAAAGCGATCCTTCAGCCTCATATGAGCTCTCAGACACGTTCAAAATGAAACTGTCTGAGCTGTCTGAGCTTGCTGCTGTGTGCACCATCGTGCGTTTACATGCAGATGCTGGGATCCTGAACGGTGCAGCTGGAGCGCTGTGCCCGCATGACGTCACACGTAATTTGGCGGGACTTGAAGAATCCCCGAGCAGATCCAGGAAATGGTCAACATTGAAGGGCAGATAATGGTTATCAAAGTACAAATATCCAAAATCAGTTCAGTAACGGTTTTCAAGGGGACAATATTTACTCAAATTGATGGGTTTGGATGATGGGGGAAACTCGTGTCACAGGCTCTTTAAGGCTTGATGAAAACTGAGAGGATATACACATGGTCTCTAGTAGGGCTCGGATATATATAACATTGTTTTATCACCATTGTGATATGAGACTAGATATTATCGTAATATTCCTGGTTTTGAATGCTTCATTACAGTAAAATTATTACAATTTCAGATTTTACCAGACCCTTTTAGCTGCCTTGTTATTTGCCATTACTTGCTTAGTCATTGTATGCCCATTACTGATGATTACTTATACACATTTTCATTGTGTTAATGTTTTGTGAATGTGTCAATAGTAATCCCTACACTATTGTGTCAATGTCAATATTGAGGTAATTTGTCAAAAATCGTGATATTTATTATTTATTTACTTCACATGGCCTGGATTGCTCCTCAAGTGTTATATTTTTTCTTTTAGATTTCACAGGTAAGTATCAGGGATAGTGTGGTTTCGGTGTGCTGCCCAGAAGGGCTCGATGTCTCGGCTCACCCCAACATTACAACACGGGCAGAGGGGGGGGGGGGTGATTAGGGCTCGATCAGCATTAAAGAAAGCCTTTGATTACGTCTAGAATATTAGCTGCCTGCGTCTGGGGCTGGCATCCCTCGAGGGATTTGTCTTGAGCCAGCCCACCTCGAGAACCCAACATCAGACACTCACCAAGGACTCCGAGGAACCCTATTGTGGTCCTTAAAATGATTACAAGACACAAAACAGCATGCACATCAGAATAATGCAGGAATAACCCAAGTCGGCGAAATGTTTCAAGGTTCTTTTTCAGAACATTATGAGTTTTTAGCAGAGATTTGTCTCTCTTTTTTTTTTTTGCATCCCAATCAAATCAATAATTTTATAGCAGAAATGACTTACTGGATTTGTCAGATTTTACAGATGTCATTAAAAAAAGCAGCTTTCGTCTAAATTGACAAGTAGTCATCTAGATGGTAGTATGAAGTAGCACATACAAAGTTTAGACATCTATAAATAGTTTGTCTTCCCAGAACAGGTCAATCAAAATGCAGAAATATCATGGCATATTATGGAAATATTTGACTGTTTTATGACAATCGTAATCTTTTGGACATAGCAAGCAATTTGAACCTCACCGTAAGCTCTGGGATCTCTGTATAAAACTATAATATTGATCATTCACATTGTCAAATATTTCAAGCTACATGCATCTGATAATACAGCCTGCCAATGAAAACATTTGTATATGATTTTTGGCTTTGAAATCACATTGAGCTGGACTCTATCTCAACCCAGTGTGTTTAAAATGTTGTAATCCAGCAGTGATACGCAGGAAGCCATTGTTTAGAAGTTAAGTCTCTGGCAGCCGAGTACCATCTGGGCATGGAATTATAAACATGGTTGGAAAGCTAGTTTGTTCAGAAGGATTGCACGGATGAAGCTGCCCATTATATAATCATATGCACAATGTTAATCACTGTTGTGTACAGGTTGTCCAGTTCACTGAGTACCAGAGCTGTAATTATTCCAGGTCTGTGGCTACTCTGCTGCCCAAAATAGTAATCTACATGTTTCTGCTACTTCCAGCCTGAAGAGGAACATGTGAAATACAGAATAGGAACTGTCTAATTTTCCTTTCTTCTTTTTCAAAAGTGTTAAACATGTCAAAACAATAGAAGAAGATCTCTGATAACCCGAACCCGCTTTTACATTTCCACGTTGTTCTACCTCCTGCCGAGATTCTCCCTATGGAATTTCACACACTGCGTTTGTTCTTCTTATAGCAGATATTGCTTTGAAAGTTGGAGAAGATGAGATGCTTATTTCAGGCTGGTATACAAATTGTATCTCTCAAAACATCCCGGGTAGAGATGATACTAAATATGGCCAGTTTTCAAACTTCAAACGGGAACATCAGAGGTTCATAAATGCCTCAGTCATGAAAGCAGAAGGCCTATTTATACAGATGATGAATGTGGAGTGTATCAGCCTTTGTAGAAGTCAAGTCTCAAAATAAGCCTTAATGTTGAGGATGTTTGTTGTATTATCCTTGACGTTTAAAAATCTCCAAGACAAGATGACGCCTTTTGGCTGTTACAGTTTTCTCCGCAGACCCTCTCTGCTGTTTTATCCCCTCGTACGCAGTGACCGTTTGACTCCCAGCCTGATTCAGATGCATGTCACCTCGCTGGTGCTCCTGTGTTTATATCATGCTTCATTCTATATCGTCTCACTGGTAGGTGTCTCTGGCTTGAGTCATAATTCTTCCATGTGAGGAGCTGGGAGTCGGATCAAACATGTCACTGCCTCCCCCTTCACCTTGGCCACCAACATCCTCCCTGGGGGTGTAGCTAGTAACTGACACCAGCACACTCTCCATCTTTTCATGGCTGTCTTGCTTTGAGACTGCAGTGGCTCTCTAATTTAACCAGGCCCGCAACGCTCAGGTGGAAGTGAATAACTAATGTGTTCATCTTCCTCCTCTTCTGTGTCTTATGCTCACTGTGTGGGACAGAGAACCGACCAAAAACAAAAGTGTAATTTGCTGTCGATAAACATCCACCATAGGTTGCTGTCATTATAAGGACTATAGCCAGATATGGTCTCCAGCTGCTCTGATCTGGGTGAATCCACACGCTCACAGTGGCACCCGAACGCCTGCCAATGGCCAACGTTGCCAACCCCATTCCTCCTTCTCCCCCCTCTGGGCTCTGGGAAGTGGGGACGGCGAGCCAGCTCCTCAATTAAATATAACCCCACATCAAACGGCCTGTCAACATGCATTAGAGGTCCTTTGTATGGATAAGAGGCCAAAATAAATTACCAGAACTATCATAGTCTCTGCGGCTCCCATAGGCTTTTTATGAAGGATTTAAAGGGGAGAACAAATCCTGACTTGCATACTGATATTCTCTCCATTAAATCAATTTTTTCAGACCAGACTCATCCCGTTAAAGATTTATTTTCCACCATTTTCTCTGAATTATTTTGACTTTTCGCATTTTCAATTGGCATAATTAGGCTGCATTTTAAACCGCGCTGTACGTCTTGTTGGTGCGTTATAACGGAGATCTAATGCGACAGTCGACCTTGATTTGTGTGTGCTTTCACAGCGGAACCTATCCCTTTTCTGTCATCCTCATTAGCTTTGGCAGCTCCTTTTATTGCCTTCTTCTCCCTCCCCCTTTGCCTATATTTTGCATCTCTGCAGACTGACAGAGAAAATAGGTCATTAGTTAGACAGAGAATATGAGATGGAAGGAGCAGGCAGGGGCGAGATCTGTGAGAAAACTGCTATGAAATATTGATGACAGCCATTCACGCTGTGAAGGGCCAAACAGCACTGAGACAAGGCCTCTGACTGTATATATCACCACTGTATGGATGTTACAAATTAGGAAGTTATCACATAGACTTTAGTTTGTATTATTTAACCTTATAAATCTGGAAAAGACATGTGAGAATTATGTTAGGTAATTGAAATGCAGTCAGTATTATATGTCTTATAATACATCCATGATTGTTAAAGCTAGAGCCTTAACCTCATGCTTAAATACTGCCATGGATTATATGAATTATACAATGGTTTATCAATACTCTGTGTAAAATGCATGTGTCAGGGTTGCATTTAGTAGTAACTCATATTGTATTTTAACCAAACTAAAGAATACAAACACAAAAGTGTAATCACTTTTTATGTATCTGTTTTCAAGCATGCAGGGGTGAGTGATCACATTTAAAAAAAAAAAAATCTGTTTTGTAGTCTATCAGTTTAAGGCCCGTCCGATAGTGCATCTCAAACAACTCTGTGTTAAAGTATTTCTAACTTCTTATAACACCTTGAGTGTTTGTGTAGCTTGGATTTTTCGCAGCTCTTGTGTAACGTGTTTTTTTTTTTGTGTCCAGAGCTACAGGAGCAGGGGGGATGAACCGCGAGGAGGCCCCGGGGAAGTCTCCTGAAGACATGTACGTCCAACAGAAAGTGCGGGTCCTGCTCATGCTAAAGAAAATGGGATCAAATGTAAGTGCAGTCTTGCCTAACACGAATTTTGGTTGTGCAACATTTTGGACATTTACAGATTAAAGAAACAAAAAAACTGCAGAAAACAATTGGAAGTGCTGTCTATTGTCCAGCTTATGCACATCAGTGGTTGTCTCTTAAACAGCCATCAAGACAAATAATTATCAAAACCAATAGAAACATTATTTCCTAACAGAATCATTATTATTGAAAGTCTGTATCTATTAATTAGATTTTCTACAGTAAAGTCTCCTTTCCATGCCAACTCACAATTGTTTTCCAAAGGTACAAACCAGTCTAGCCAGAGATACCAGGATAAGAGGCACAACTTCCAGGGACTGAAAGACTGACTACATTAGCATGAGAAAAACATTAATTTGCTGTCCATCAAGATAACATTGTGTGTGGTTTTATAACTGGAAATGTAAATTGTTTTCTCTTCAGCTGACGCCCAGTGAAGAGGCTTTTCTCCGGAATTACGCAGGTGTGGTCCACAGTCAGATGAGCCAGCTACCACAGCACAACATAGACCAGGGTAAGACCTCGACACACACACTTTATAGTTAGTGTAGTTTGAATGTTTCATATCTATAAAAAAAATAGTTTTTGCCCAAAAGGATTGAAGGCCTGTAAAAAATAACATTTACCTCAGCTCACACGCCACCTCCACATGTCACAAAAGTGTTACTTTGCTCAGACGACAAGAAGCAAAAATCCCTTCACATGCATCACTCCTCTCGAGTCTTTAACCCCAACAGGCGTAACGGATTGAGGCTGACTCACTCGCTTTGAGATTACTCACACAGCAAACACTGAGAGACTGGAACAGTGACTCAGTGCAGCGCTGCTTCTCCCAAACGGCTCAGAAGGGATATGATAAAGCAAATCACTGTTCATACTGTGTGTTATAAGACTTGTTTACCCAGTGGTGATCATCCGTTTCAATCCACCAGAGAGCACTGTTGAGCTGTCTTTATCTCATCTACAGTTTTACATTTGTCTTACCACAAGAGGGCGATAGATGAAACAGTGTGTGTGGAGCACTGCAGTTACCTGAGAAGATGGCAGCAAATTGTTTCATATGTTCTATAACTACCCTTATAAGGGCTTCCAGGCTCAGCCCAAACACTGCCTTCAGATATGAGCCCTGTGGTCCTCCTGTGGAACACCAGTGGGGGCCCGGGCCTTACTTTGTCGCTCACACATATTGGTCTCATCCGGGGAGCTTTGAGTCAGGAACATTGCCTGCGACATTGGCCCGTGTCCTTTCCCTCCTAGGAGAACAATCAGAGTTGTTTGCATTGATACATTTGTGATTACCTGTGTTGAAGAAGGTTTGGGGATTATGGTAAAACAGGGTATTAAGAAGTCACAGTGACTTTGTCTTGTTGTCCTTCACCGGTCCTTTCATCTTCTTTGCTTGACCTGCAGGGGTATTAAACTGCATTGTCACGTTTGGTAAAATCAGCCCCATATGCAATATGAGGGTGCATCATAACAATGTTAATGTGGATCATTGCATCTTTGGCAATAGTGTATATTGCATTATTACAATGTGTTTCTTCATTTAGCAGCAGTACATTACATCAGATGGGAAGGATGGTGCTGAAGGTGCAGCACCAAAAACGGATGTTTCCTGTCTGTTCTATCAATCAATCAATGTTATTTATATAGCCCAATATCACAAATGTTACATTTGTCTCAGTGGACTTCACAGTTTGTACAGAATATCAGTATGACAATACGAGACCCTCTGTCCTTAGACCCTCACATCGTACAAGGAAAAACTGTTCTAACCATCGGAGACTAGATTTCAGTTTGTGCTGCATGCCCTCGGTCTCTGCCTTTGTGCCCTTTAGTAGATACAGGACTCCATGTCTCTGTGCAGTCAATACTGCTTAAGAAGGGCCTCATAATAATGGACGAATACGACTGGTGAAAGGTGCTCCGAGTATGCATTATACATCACAAAAATAGTCACATTTATAGTGTAATTTGGCCAGACTGCCCAAATCCTCAGTGTGCCAATAAATTATTTGTGGTCTGCGTCTTTTCTGAAGTACCGTGATTAGGCATCATGGAGAGATAATCACTTTTAAATATCCAACGCTGAAGGACAGCAGGTTGTAGGTGTCGAGGCATAAGCCAACGCTTTAAGCCTCTGAGGATCCGCTATGTTGGCGTAATTGACGCACACAAAGTATCAGCACATTGGGGATCCTTTTTGAGGTTGTTTGAGTAGGGAATCACACACTGTTTGATCTCATTTAGATTTGGTAATAGGGGGGGGGGGGAATAGATGAAAGGAAACATTTTATTGCCTAGCAACTTGCACAGTCTAAATGTAATTTCACAGAAGCACAGCCTTCCAACAAAGTGTAAATATTAAACAAGCAAGAATGCATTTGATTCATCTGAAGTATCATCAATTCTGTAATTATTATAATACAGTTTAGGGAAAAGATATACACATTGTTTTGAGTTGTACTTGGCATAGTGGAGGTTGTTCTCTCTGTGGTTCACACTCTGTTCTCACTTCATTATAACGGCAGTAGACCTTTCCCCCCGTCCCTCTGTATGCAGCAGCAGTACTGTCTGTCCTGGTTGACCGTCACACAGCAGCAGGACACACCTCTCTCTGTGACTAGCCAGCACATTTCCAGGCAGAGGTTGTTTTTCTATGTCTCGTCTTTTATCATTGTTGAATCTGCTCACAGCAGTTTCACCTTTTAGACTTCGTACCGGCTAGAGTAGCTTCAATTTATTTGACTTGTTCTGTACTGGTTAGCTTGAACAATACTTCAATTGTGAGAAAGACTCTTAATAATCTTCCACTTGGCCTGCGAGTTAAAAGGTTTGTCTGAGCTGTAGAAACCAGGGGTGGGGAAAAAATCGATACTGAGATGCATCATGTTTCTTTATGAAATATAAGCTCCTTTATGTAGAAAAATCTATAATTGGAGAATGTACAGCCCAATTCTGTACATTATGATCGCCACTCCACTGTTAGATTGGGCAGTCTGTCTATTTATGATGAATAATTCAAGTACATTTGTCTGTCTGTTTGGTTTATAAATAAATATTACATGTTAAGCTTTAAAAGTAATCTCATGGTGAAAAAAATAAATGGCAATCATGTATAGAACTCAAAATGAAGATTTGATGTGTCTAATTAAATGACCTCTGAACATTATCTAATCATAAGGTGCCTAGAGTTTTCCACTTCCAGTAGAAATGAAACCACATTGCTTTTTCACTTCCTCTGCTTCACAGTCTCAAGATAAAAATAGCATATATTGGTTTGGTAATAAAAAAGCACACTGGTTTTCTTTTGTTGCGGCTCAGCCTGCTGATGACTCAGCCCTTCAGCTTGTCTGATTATACCTTTAGTCTGCACTATATAGGGTTTATAGTAACTTCATCCATCTCCACACAATACGATCGTGTGACTGCTGTTAAATTGAAAAGCATTCAGGCTGTCAGCACAGGAGCCACCATTAGCGGTGTAATGCTCCAGGCAAAGAGGTTTTCTAGCCCACAGTATCTAGCGGTGTGAAACCAAAGCTAGTTTAAAGAAGCATGGTGCTCCAATACAGCGTCCTCAGGGGTCTCGTATAGAGCTATAGTGTCACGTGTCAGACATGGCTTGACGATCGGATGGCGGCATCATGCTTAGAGGGCGCTGGAGGCAGGACATGGAGAAGCACTCGTTATTGATTACTCTTAGTCAAGGCTGGGCTGCATTAAATACATAAATAGAAGTGCAGGTGTGAGAGCCAGACCAAAGGTAATGTGACAAATGGGTTACATACATCCTTGCTGTTGTCAGCTTTAGCTTATTCTGATAAGAAAACAAATGTGTAGGGGATGCAGTGTAATCCATCCTGAGGCTTGTGCATTCTCTCCTCACAGCCACTTGATCAGGATCTGATTGGAAAAGAGTCTCTCCTTCAGACTCTGCTCTGCTGTCAAAATTTATTCTTGCTCTCCTTCTTGGAAAAACAAGAGAAAAACCACTACTTTGGTCTGCCACTCGTATTTCTTTAAGTCTGTGGGTCATGACATTTGCATTCAGATAGTTTTTAATTGCCTGATTAGCATACATGCAAATACATTATTTTGTTTTTGCAGTTTTTAATCAGGGCCAAAGAGGAATTCTCAGCCAAAGGCTCTGGAGCTTTTTTCTTATTCAGCTTTTTAGCGAAGTGCCTTGATGTAGCTTCATTCTGGCAGTGATTAGGACGCTGGGCATGCGATGTTAAACGCTGTTATTGTGATTGGAAATGAAGTGAGAACTCATTAAATGAGGCATGGTGGTTTTTTCGGGCTCTGTGTAAATTGCTCCAGTTTTGGTTTTTACTAAACTCTGTGTTGCAGAGAGCTTTGACTGCAGAATACGAGATGCACAGAAGTTTGTCTTATCAGCTTTGGTTCTTTCCCCTTTATCGCTCGTATCCCATGCTTTTTATGGCCGAACAACATGTGTCACTTTGAAACAATACAGTTTGTCACAGCTAAACTTGTTTACTGATTTGACAAGGAAATGTGCTCCTCCCCAGAAAGCATGTCTCAGGGCCTCAACAAAAGGGATAGAGGAGGATAGGGTTTCCATAGCAACCTCTGTTGTCCTGGGAAAGCTGAGGTCCCTTGATGCCTTTGGTGTTGCTGCAACGTGCTGCATCGGTAGATTGGAGCAGGTGTCATTGGGAGGCAAGCTGGAGTGCTAATTACACAGAGAGAGTGTGATGTACCAATCTCTCTGTCCCTCTCCTTTCTTACACAAACATGAACTGTCAATTCACCGTCTTGTTAGATTTCTCTGTATTACACTCCTTGTATAACGCAATCCTTTAACCCACCTTTTCAAGTGGGAGCCATGTGACAACGCCTTTATGTGGCAACTCGGCCAGAGTGCTATTGATTCTTCATGTATCCTGTTTGTCACTGAAGCATGAATCACAGCCAGATTTATGAAGTGTCACGACTACCTGACTCAAATTCTGGGGAAATCGTGATCTAATTGAAGTGTAATCAAACTGATGAGTATTGGGATCTGCACTCTAAAAAAACACCTGCAGAAGATGATTGACTTTCTTGATGAGGCCCATCAAATGTGGAATTTACTAAATCTATCTGGTGTCTTGATCGTCCCATAAGGATTTTGGTCTGGCTGCTTATAGTGGGCTGAGGATGCAACTAATGATGATTTGAAATACATCTCAGTTGGAAGATTCTGCTAACAGTGTTTCCTCTGCATCCATTTAGCAGTGGGGCCCCACCACAGCAAATAATGAACAACATTGTCATTTAGCCCTATTGCTATTTATAGCTACATGCAGATGCTTTAGATTAGAAGATATGATTATAGAATATTTCAATATATATTTTACATTTAAACTTACATTTGAAACATTAGCAGATATGAGACGCAACTATAAAATGATTGCCCAAAGAACCACAGCTTCATGATTTTTCCCAACCAAGGAAACAAACCTGAAGATAATCTTTTCAGACATTTGCACGTGATCATTACATTACATTGCATTTAGCTGACGCTTTTATCCAAAGCGACTTACAATAAGTACATTCGACCAGGAAGACACAACCTTGAAGAAAACAGAATCATATAAGTACATCAGGTTTCATAGAGCCAAACATTTCAAGTGCTACTCAACTGGCTTTAGGTAAGCCAGTCCTTTATTAGTATAAAAGTGCTTCGTTAATAGTTCTATCGCTCGAAGTGGAGTCGAAAGAGATGAGTTTTCAGTTTGCGCCGGAAGATGTGCAAGCTATCTGCCGTCCTGATGTCAATGGGGAGCTCATTCCACCATTTTGGAGCCAGGACAGCAAACCCATGTGTTTTTGCTGATGGATCACAACTGATACTCCAATTTTCCTTTCAAAATAATTGCCAAATAACTAGAAAAGTATAATATATCTACATTTGAGATATTGGCTTAATGACTATCTCCTCTGTTTATTAATTTATTTGAAACAACAACAACTTTTCAAAGATATCAAAATAGTTCTGCTTTAACCCATTTCCCTGGAAAGACCATTAGAAGGGGCTTTTCTTCCTCTCAAAGCATTAATGGAGTACAAATCGGATGACATGCCCGTTGTTACTGTTATTTATGTAATCCTCGGCTGGGTGAGGAGGGGATCAGTGCACATGGGAGGGAGGGGCCGGACACAGAGCTGCACCCTAAGTAAGTAAAAGAGTAAGTAAGAGCCGTTTGCTCATTGGCAGCAGCGTCCACTGATGCAGTCTGATTTCTATCTGTCGCTAAGCAACAGCTTTGAGGGACCTAACGTCCCCATCACGTTGGGGGGTGTGTGTGTGTCACATGACTCCCAGGCAAAGTAAAACAGATATAGCCCAGCCATACACTTGGATGTATTCTGAGAGCCTTTCTGCTGTCATTAGGCTCGTGTTGCACACTGTCCTGGCTCTGAACTGTCCGTTACACAATGTACCTCCTTCACACAACCGCACAATGATTCAGACTGGCATTTATTGTGATAAATTATTGCAAGTCCCTGCGCCAAACCATCCTGTGAGTAGTGCTTTTCTGCACTAGCTCCAGCTCCCCACTGTGTGCCATTACATAATTGTCTCATGTTTGAACATCTTTATCCCCCCTGCTGTATCAAAGCAGAGATGTTTGCTTTTACTGAAGACGAACAGCATGTGTATGCCAGTATTATTTTCATCAATCTCTCTAGTTTCTTCTCTGCCATGACCTAATTTCGTTTGGCCAATGATTTTTCAAGAGGAACTTGAGAGTTCATATTAAAAGGCTCCCTCCCCCAAAAGTCTAGATCTCACCAAGTCGATCTGAATTCAGCAAAGAAAGATGCTAATTATCTTCCCCGTAGAGATAGCCGAATGAAACACACAATTCAGTCTGGAGGGTCTGTGCTGTCTGATGAGGAGGGTCCGCCCTTTGTGCCAAATACATGTGGAAGCTCACAGTCCCTCCCTGGCCTACTTATATATCTCCACAATAATTAAATCTAACAAGCACTCGATGGCTGTGGCGAGGAGGTTTTTTATAGCCGACATGTACGAGGTGCTGTGTGAAATCTGCAACCGTCTGCTGGGGTGTTGAACTCGGTGTTAATGATATTTATACGATCTTAGCCTCACATGTCTTAATGCATGCTTCCTGTAGGCTATGGCACATAGTTGTCATTTGCTCCCCTCGTCTTTAAGAGACATGTTTTATTTAAAGACTGAGGAGACTAGAGGCGTTTGGTCTCACAATCAATTTATTTCCATTACCAAGAAGCAAAAGCATTTTCACCAGGTGGCCGAGCATGACAGTGCACGAGGGATTTTAATACTTTCCCACTTCAAGCCATTTAAGCTCTCTATATTCAGAAGGACTGACTTTTCAAAGTGAAGTACTTGCCAAAAAATCGGCCCTATATGAGAGACGAGTTGGACATATTGGGTCACTGAAAAAGTATAGTTTATTTAATGGTATTTACTCAAACAGAATTGGAAATGTATATTAGCTTTTCAGGGAGAAGCAGGTGATGAATCTCAGTCGGCAACAGACCAATTAGTGATTCCTTGTTAAACAACAGCCTGCAACTACAGCTTTGTCATCATTAACTTGGTGAAAGGGAAAGAGGAACATAAGGAGAAACAAGAAATCTAACCCTTTGTGCTGTGGATCCTTTCAGTGTCTCTACTGTTGGCCCAGGGATTATATTTCCCCAGCTCAGCGAGGTTAATATCATCAGCTGGAATCTAGTATTGTTTACAGACGGACAATCTTGTGCTTATGGCCTTAGCTGCCACAGCAGAGGAGATTGAATGGCATCGAAGCCTCAGATCTGAGTGTTATCATGGCAGCACAGGATGCTGCTGTCAGCGGTCACTGGATGTGTTGCAGTATCTCCCGGCAGGGCGCTGGGAGGGCAGGTGGCAGCTTTCCACAACAGGTACTAGATACAATTACAGGCCTGCACCAAAAGGGTTTTCCCAGCGTTTTATGCCCCTGCGGATTTATAGTCACAACTGACAGGATTTACAGGATACTGACAGGATCCTATGACCTGAAGAAAACTCAGATAGCTTCACACTGAAGAATCTAGAATAAAATGTATTGTCATTTGCACAAGGAAAATCTTAATTCCCAGGCTCCACCTCCCGTGACACACAATATATACATAAAAATAGTGCGAGAAGGAATAGAAATAAATGTAAGGGATACAATGGTGCAAGTACAATTCAGAGTAACTAGACTATATACATGTCGAACATAAAAACAGAATGTGAAATTAAATACTGTACTGTATTTAGTTTTTGTTTGTAGCAGTTGCCACACGTTCCCAGAAAGAACACAGTGAGCAGAAAAATAAAATCTGAGCCCAGTTTATTGCTTTGGACACATTTGAGCTCCTTTTTCCAGATTATTATGGATATCTGAACGCAGATCTTTTTGTGCCTTTTTCTGTTTATATAAGTCTTTGGTTCACTCGCCAGTCTCAGACAGAAACTGATCACAAATCAGGTCACAGCTTGTATCGATGAAAGAGCTGAGACATTTCCAGTCATCACAGTAAAAGATACCGTTTTGTTTTGGATATTAAAACCTCCTTTGTCAACATTTAATGTAATACACTTATACATACAATAAGTAAATTGAACTGGAATAAATGTACTTCTCCTCTATGTCCTGATTGATTATCTTTGACATATTGAAATTAAAAGTGTTAAGCTAATAGGAACTGCACACTCTGCACTTCTGGAGGATTTGTTTATTGTGAATCAGATTTGGCCTTCATAATAAATCAACAGTATCACTTCATGGGGAAAAGTGTCTCAAGGATACATTTTACACTGTTTGGCTGACTCAGATATTCAGCCTGGTTCATTTGGAGAAATGCAGCAGAGAGAAGCTGCAGCTGCATTAGACGCCAAGATATTGCAGGTGGGGACCCTGAGCTTCAGAAGCCTGAGCACAATGCATTTTGGTACATGTAGGCCAGGGGTGCCCACACTTTTTGGGCTGGTGAGCTACTTTTGAAAGGACCAGCTCACCGAGGTCTACCAACCAAAAATAAAATCCCAAATTGCAAGGGTTGCTGAATAACACGTTTTATTTATACATGGGATAATAGGGCTGCAACAAACGACTAATTTGATAATCGATGAATCTATCGATTAATGAAACGACTAATCGACTATTCAGACTATTACTGTATGCCTTGCACAATTTCTCAAACGCTCTTGTTTAGCCATCAACTTTTAGATTTAGCTTGAGGTTGTTTTAGGCATGTGGAAACTAACAATGAAGACAATAAAGATGAATACTTGATTCAAAAATACATATATTATTAAATTAACAAATTGTGAACAAAACTAACATTGCTTTTTATTTAAATTAAATAAATAATATTTCACATCAAAAGAAACAACAATGTTTTAACAAATCGTGTTAAATAATCTGATGACAGAACTGTGAACAGAATAGCTGAAACTTTAACAAAATAAAGAGTAACTCAGTTTCCTCTAATCATTAACCCGTGTTTGAATCATTGAGTTAACTGCGTGTGTTGCTGCGAGCATACATAACACCTGACGTGGAAATGTTACTCGTGGATGGGGCTGCAGAGCTACTAGAAAGACAGTCGAACCCGGTGCATTCCTCCGTCTGGATGTGGTGCACTTTTGCTAAATGTTTAGACACATTGCTCGTGTTACCGCCCTCACATGCTGAACTCTCTTGGCAAGGAGCATTGTCCACCTCAAGACGGGTAACATTTAACCACACCTTGGAGCGCTTCTCTCCGCCATCTCCTCCGTGTGTTGCTGCTTGTAGCAGCTGCGTGTGTGTAAACTGCCCCGCCCCCTCGCGCACAGACGGGGGAGAGAGATCTCGTCTCGATTGGAAAGATCGAAAATACACCGACATTTGTTTGTCTTTTTGCATGTTAGAAACGAGTTGGCGACACTAAGATTGCGAGATAATATTTGTGTAGCAATAATACATGACCTTTCTCAACTCGCTACTCGGAGGGAAGTCGCTGTTATGCCTTGTGAACACTCCGATAATGCCTCTCCACGTTACCTTTCTTTGGCAGAGCGACGCTTGCTTTACAAATAAGGCAAATAATCTTTGAATGTGACATCACAAACAAATATTCTTCCTCCCATTCTGGGTGGAAGTGGTATGTCTTTAGCTTCTTGCTCGGTCCCGCACTCATTTTGTTGTTTGTCTCTTGTTTGTCTCTTTAACTTAATTTGAGTTTTCCCGGCACTTGACTGATTTTGTATCGCTTTGCATTCTGGGTTAACAGACTGGAAAGCGATAGGTCGCTTTTTCTGTCAATCAAGTAAACTCCTGAATTAAGTGGCAGGGAGGAGGGATCAAAACCTGTTTTGTCTATTTTAACGGAACAGGATTTTTTTTTTATGAATGACTCGCGATCTACCAGCATTGCCCCCGCGGTCGACCGGTCGCCCGCGGTCGACGTACTGGGCACCTCTGATGTAGGCACTGCAGCTAAGCTCTGTGAGCAGGAAAATTCAGTTTTTATGGACATTTATTCTTCCATTGAAACTGATTCAACATCCATATAAAATGTGGCATTTCTTTTATTTCCCTTGACAGTACTCAATTCTAACATCAACATTATATTACACTGTTCTTGGTTTTCAATCTTGCCTATTTTTATGCTTTTGTTGCATTGTTTTATGTTGTAGAATAGCAGGTTGTGTTAATATCTCTGTCTGTGTAATTAAAATCCCAAACAGTGTATTTATTTGCACGACATGCCTGACATTCTGCTCTTGGTTTTCAGGTGCAGAGGACGTGGTCATGGCGTTCTCGCGGCAGGAGGCGGAGGATCGGCGACAGTGACACTGGGCCCCTCAATCTCCCTCCACTGCACCCCCTCAATCTCCCTCCACTGCACCCCCTCAATCTCCCTCCACTGCGCCCCCTCAATCTCCCCCCCCCCCCGCATGTGATCCACACAGCAACCCAAACGCGACACTGATGAGCTCAGGAGAGGAGGGGGCCCAGGAGGGAGAGGAGGGGATGAGACTCCAGAAGCTGCCTCGCTCTCTCCCCCAGCCTCTTCAACCCCCCCCCACACCCCACACCCCACACACCCCACACCCCACACTCGAGCTGGCCCACCATGACCCGAGAGTCACTATGTGCTCAAGCCTCGGCAACAAGGCAGTCAGTGAAATCACTCGCAGGTCGTGTGGATGAATATCAAATGTAGTTTTTTTTTTTTTTTCTGTGGGTGGGTTGGTTTTGTATTATTTTGTCTGTGTTGAGACATTAGGCAGTGTTACGTGATATATCTGCTGCGGTCACTGGAGCAATGTGACCGGCAGCAGCTGATTGAAGCAAAGAGAAATATAGTTTGGGTCAAGCAGCGAGTGTGATGGTCGATCGTGTTAGGGGAGACATTTTTATTATTTCTGCTTACCCTAATGGGGCTGAAATGTTTTGATTTAGCTGATGTGTCATTAAGGCTTTTGTATTGTCACACAAGGGGCCTCATTTATAACATTTGAGGTGTATAGAAAAAGGTGTGAAATATGGCAACGCCATCTCCCACGCAGCTGTTCTAGATACTCTGGAACATTTCTGAAACTTCAATGCTGAAGACAAAGTAGCCAAATAAAGTTTAATGTATTAATAACTCTTCTCAGAAAATTAACGTTTCTTTTATATATATAGTCCTGCCTAGCCTGTGAGAAAGGTCAGGCTGCACCTGTAAACATTAGGCGCTTTCACACTGCGGTACTTTTCCCACAAAGGTTCATGTGTACTTAGTTCATGTGAACTCTTTAGTTCTCATGAACTAAGTACAGATCGCGTTCACACTGGAAAAAGTCCCTGGGGGTGGATTAGGCAAATGACGCCGCTGACGTCACTTCTTCTTCTTCTGCTTTGGGTTTACTGGCAGGCCGCAAACCACTTCACGGCGTATACTGCCGCCCAAAGTCCCCGGCCGGAAGTCCCCGGAGTTGGGGACTGGCTTCAGTAGAAGCTGCTGGGACTCCCAGCAGCTTCTACTGAAGCCTTCCGAGTAAATCGCCAGAACGCCGACACCTCCTCATCTCCACCACTCCCATGTTTTATTTTGTGTTGCCATAAGTTAGTCTCTCTGCGTTTCTGCGCTGGGCTAATGCTAATGCTAATAATGCTAATGCGAGGATAATAAAATGGCGGCTTCACAAAACTTTTTGGGAGTTTTGCGGGGCGTGGTTTGCAATCCTTCCAGCCAATCAGAAATGTAGCTCTTTTCTCACAAAAGAGCCGTTCGAAAGTCCCTGCTCTCTAGCAGGGACTTTCGAGGGGGTAAAAAGGTTCACATGAACTAATTTTAGTACCGGCTCTTTTTGGTGTGAACGCGATAAAAGAATTCACATGAACTAAGTTCACATGAACCTTTGTGGGAAAAGTACCGCAGTGTGAAAGCGCCTATTCTGGGAACAAAGCCCCTTTTGTTAACGTATTTCTGGGGCGGGTCCTAGCACAGGATGCAGCACCTGAGCAGCAACACATTAACATGCAGACAGAAAGAGGGACATGCTGAGTGAAAAAGGAGGACAATGACAGGCCAATTACAGGCTTATACCCACAATCTACACCCGATTGGTCCAGCTATTTTACATTAAATCCTGTCCACATTCTTACGGCAGGACGTTTGAAAATGTAGAACCAAGACACATTTACCAAGTGCAGTGAGCCCTGGTTACCTCTGGCTTTTTGTTTAATACCATGCATAAACAACGTGTTTTTTATTTAAGAATTTGCCTTTCTAATCCTGTGGCGCTCACTGCTGTTGTGATTTGCTAACCGTCTCTTACCGGTCAACTAAGAAATGACCACAAAGCGTTACGTCTTACTGAATCAACATCTGTGACGTTTAACAAACATCCCTCTCTGTGTATTTGCAGTCTGACCTTTTGTGTTCACTTACAAATATTCGAATGACACACTGATTGATGTGTGTGTTAACACTCACAGCAGGCCTGCCATTAATCATTCATGTTTAATTCTGGGAGTGAGCAGGTAGGGTGCCGAGGCTAGGGACTGGATTGATGGGTGAAAGGAGATTTTAGAAAGCACACGATTTTCTTCTCAAGAAATCTACACAGCAGTTTTATAAACAAGGCCCCTCTTGTTCTTCTGCTGCTTTGTTTTGAACCATAGGCTGTTGAAAGTGCAACAAACCTTTCTCTTGTGGAAAGCGTAAGAATTAAAGACACTAGGAAACATAATCTCATGAAACACAGGTGTACACATTCTCCCCAACACTGGTTTGCAGTTGTTCCGGCATGTAAAATCTTTTGTTGTTGTTGTACAAATAGATGGGAAAATACAATAATTGTGCCAATTGTCATTTTTGGTGTTTTTTTATCTGTAAGGTGACATTGATCTAAGAAGAATTGTTAATAGACAAGCTGTAGTTGTAATTTATTGTTTACTGAATTGACTTCCTCGAACACATCATTAGAGAGAGAACCAGTAGATAGTTTAATTTCATCAGCGGTGGCTCTTTGTTCACACTAAAATCACACAAATTCAAATTTTTAACTACCTGTTACTAACCATGTGAAGCCAAACATAAGAGCTGTGTGCTATTTCTGACTGTATCACTTGCACTATTATCAATGGGATATTTGCAAAAAATACATTTAGATATCTAGCTCAGAGATTTTATGTTTGGTTCAATGGATAAAAGAACACTTTTTAACCATGTTTTTATTCCTTCAGTGATTTTAAAAAGTATCTTCTCTGTGTTAATTCAACTGGAAAAGCTCAAAGAATATATGTTAACAACCAACATGTTTTTCTAATGACATGCTCAATATTTAATGTGTTTTAAATAGTTTGTTAACTTGTATAACTTAAAAAATAATTGTAACGTAATGTTTTAAGACCCTGACACACCAAGCCGATATCGGCTGTTCTCGTTAAGTCGGGAGACGAAGCGTGTCCTGTCGCCCAAACTCAATTTGGTGTGTCCCGAACCGTCGACCGTGACACGCCTTATTTGGACTGCCCGATCCATGGCCGATTCAACATGTTGAATCGGCCATGGATCGGGTCTGGCAGTCGGACCAAACAATCACTCTGATTGGCTGTTCAGCTAGCGAATCAGTGCATGAGAAGCGATACGGAAGTGAGGGATGTAAACAAACGATTTAAGAAGAAGGCACACACAGACTGCTATTCATATTTAAATATAGCAACATCTTTAGCTTGCATACCTGTTGCCAAAAATCGCAGCGTAACCATCAGACGTGTCCCCACGGAGATGCAATCCGGGTAGTTGGTGTTTTCCCTCTGGGTGATTGGAGTAATGAGTTCCTCCAACGTGTGGAACTGCACAGGAAAAGCCGAGCGAAATTTCTGAAATCTGGCACTTCATTGAATTCCAGCTCTCGACACAGGTTCGGGAAAGCACCGTGAGCTTCTCGCTGTAGTATCCATGACTTCACCCATTTAGTGCGGTTTCTCCTAATTCTTCGCTTCCGCTTCTTGAGAGACTGTTGCTTGAGAATGTCTTCCACAAGTAACACTGCAATGGCTGATAGCTCCAGTGCCGCACGAAACATGTTTAAGATGGACGAGAGGGAAAATGGAACGCACAAGCTATTTGTTGTTGTTTATATCACGGTCTGTTCTTCCGGTTGTTGCCTCTTTTGAATGACGAATACACACTACCGCCGCCTGCTGGTAAGGTGAGTTATTGCCACTCACGCACTGAAGTCTTTGCGGTGTGTTCCCGTGCGACACATGGCCAAGACGCAGGAGAACACGGCCAGGCAACAGCCGACGTCAGCGTCGGCGAGTCCTCTGGTGACTGCTTGGTGTGTCAGGGCCTTTAAAGCCAAGCATGTCTGCCTTGTGATTTATAATGTTCATTCGGCCGAAGACTTTTGAAGCCTCGGCACATTGACCATTGTTTGTACATTCTTGACGTTTGTGGAAGCTACTATCACTTTTTAAATGTTTCAGAAAAAAAATCATAATTTTTGTATGGGTCAAGTGTTATCCATTATTTGTTGTTAGCAATAACTTCTATTTGAATGTCTTCAGCAATCATTGTTCATGTAATCAGCCAACAGATCTATCATGCTGTCCGCCTATGACTAAGACATTTGTCTTTTTATGTTTACTTAAAAAAAAAAAACATTCTTTATTTGTCTATGCATTGTTGTTTTTTTCTCCTTTAAAGGTGTCTTACTGTACATTTTATCGGGTTGTTCTACAGCCTGTAGTCAAGTTGTGGATGCATGTATGTGTGTTTGAATGTGAATCTGTCATCATTCAATTTGCTACCGGTTTTTGATCTTCACCATGCGGTTGCGTTTGACTAGGATCGATGTATCTTTTTACTGTGATGACCTTGCCTAATTGTCCTATTTTTTTGTGTTGCTTTTTATATTTTATTTTCCTCTCAGTCGACATTGATTAGTTGGTTTTGTTTTTGTATGGCTGCTGACCATGTCCTGACTTAATGCTTCCAAATCCTATACCAACTGAACCATTAAAGATATTTTAAACAGTGCAAAGTTACCTTTCCTTCTTTTCTCCAGGATTAAGTTGAACGTCACACATGCAAGCTCCAAGATTAGAAAAGTATCTTTGCATACATGGCTGCTTGTCTACAGATAAGGCCTCCTGCTCGCCATAATATGGGTAAAACCATTACTTCTTTGTTCTCCTCTTATCAACCGTATGTACAGGAGGAAAATTATACTTTTGTTTGATAAGTGAAAAATGCAGTTTGTAAACAAAGACAGTTGATACAAAATCTGAAATCTTCAAATCAAAGTCCAAGGGGGTCAAAGATGACAAAACAATGTAGGCTACTAAAGGTCTACTAACCCTCCGGGGCTTTCAAACATAACTTAGTTTTCATTTAACTGTCAAAGTTCAAACTTTTCCCATAATGGGCAGAAGCATATATATAAACATTTATATATACAGTCTATGATATAAACACTAGATGGCTCAAGGGGGAGTCGCCAGTGTAGCTCACCGGTGGCCATCTTGCCACAGTCAACAACTGCTACAGCTGTTGTAAGGTGAGTGGTCTGCACAAAAATACTCTTAACTCGCTGAAATCTTGACTGATTTACAAACGGTTTGGTTTATTATAAACGTTATTAGCATGATACAGGAGACAACAAGACATGTTGAGAAAACAAGTTCATGATTATAATTATAAGTATGCAATATCATAACTACATCTTTGATGTTTATAATAAACCAAACCGTTTGAAAATTGGTTGAAAATTGAGCAATCTACGGTTATTTCAATAGTGCACCATAGACATAATGTTATGAATGAGCGAGCTGCCTGTGGCAAGATGGCCGCCATGTGGCAACGTCGGTCTCCATTGGCCAGCAGCGCGGGTGAGTCATCTAGTGTTTATATATATCTATGGGCAGAAGCCTGCGAGCTAGTTCAGGACGTCAAGTCGAGCACCAATGATACATTTACATGTGACGCTCCTCTTCCCTCTTACAACCAACCAAACCAAAACATCTAATCATCACTCAATGTTGTATGTAAATCTGTGGAGTGATGAGGCCCGAGCCTAGACGACAAACTCAAACTATATGCTGCTTCTAAAAATCATATCAAAGAACATTCTTTATCTGAGTGACCCACAGTGACAATGTCATGTACTTTTTTGTACATATGTTTGTTTTCATGCACACCACCTTACATTCTTGGCCTTTCAGCTGCACAAAGACAGTACCAGTAGGCCTACCAGTAGGGGAGACCAGGGACAGTTGCAACACTTTTGGGGTTTTTCCCCAATAAGTAAAAAACCATTTACAATAGGATAGCCATTTTGCTATATTATACATTATCAATATGTCAGCTACTGAAACAATGTATTTAAGATGTTTTTATGAAATAAGTACAGGTTGGAAAATGTATTTTTTTTTTAAAAACTCAACTGTTACAACTGTCCTTGTGAACAGGGACAGTTGTAACACATGCCAGGCACGGTTGTAACATGTTAATAACGGTTACCTTTTTCACACTACATGACAACAAATAGGGAAAGCTTTGAAGGCAACAAGATTTGAATGGGGTTTCACCAGGGTCGGCGTCATGGGGGGTCATTCGCGGGCCATGCCCCCCCAAATGAGTCACTGTGCCCCCCCAACGCAGGGTGGGCAAGCCTTGCCACTTTGCCGTTTTGTTCTTTTTCTAATCATATAAGTGAAAACGTTTCCACTAAAGGTTTTTTGTGTGAAATACATCAGAAATAAAGAATACAAATATAAAACACAGCCTGAGGTGTGCTCACTGCTGCTCTCTGATTGGTGTGTTGCTTGACCAATGACCCCCGACCTTTTTTTGTTATCATTACGTGGCTGAGTGTTTAGATGAAAGCCCAGTGGCGATCTGTTCATCTGTTACACTGATTATACAGTAAAGCCATCAAAAATAATATGATATACAGTACAGTACAAGTACATGGGTCTCTGTGTTTCATTCAAGCTCTGTGTGTGTATGGCACGAGCGCATTTTGTGAGTGCGCGAGCGGTAACGTGGAATGTTGTTGTTAGCATCTGGTTAGCTAGCTATGCTAACGGATATAAAGGGCTGTTTCTACACCAAGGTGGAGGAGAGTCCTCTCCGGTCAGACTGAGAGGATCTTATAACGTCAGCTCAGTGAGGTAAGGACTCTCTCAGTGTTTAGATAGTTCACTTTAGTGTAAGTTATCTTATCTCAGTGGGTCTCAAACGGTTTGGTCACCATTTATGTAAGTATTTTCGAGGAATACCTTAAGTTTATATGATCATTATAGTTATTAAAGAGAGAATAAATGAAAAACGGGTATGAAATACTATAGGACAGTAACACAAGAATACAGTTTAAAGGGGAGTGATTAGTAAAATATCCATAAAGAAAAAGTAAATCTGTACAGTTCTGTTTCCTATGGATGCTGAGAGATGTAGACTATCCATAGATCTCTTCACTTTGCTCTCAAAGTGCACCAGATTGATGCTTTTAACTTCAATATTTTAAAAATAATCTTCCTGGGGGAGCATGCCCCCAGACCCTCCTAGAGGAGGTTAGGTCCACCCCCACCTAAAACATGTTCACATGGACAGGATACTAAATACATTTGCACACTTTTTATATGTTGGCCTATGTCCATATCAAATCAAATCAAGTTTTATTTATATAGCACATTTTTCAACGATTTTTGGTCGAGCCAAAGTGCTGTACATATAATAATAAATAACCTACAGTAAAGACACTTTACAGCAAATACAACGGCACAGTTTATGCAGAATATCAGTATGAGAAAACGACACCCTCTGTCCTTATATGTTTCTGTTTTGGTGGTCGTGCCACAACCGTGCATGTATGCAGAAGTCATAGGTGCGCTATACAATAGCACTACACCCTGCAATGTGTGTGAAAGACAACAGACTTTACAGCATGTTTTTTGAAATTGAAGTTGCGTTGGTGTTTGTGTGTTGGTTGTTGACGGCAGTGTGTGCCCCCCCTTGGTAAATGATTGCCCCCCCATTCGATTTGTTCTAGAGCCGACCCTGGGTTTCACACATCCCCCAACAAACAATGAGCAATGAACAGGATAACAGATAACACACACAGCATCGTCCTCTGTGAAGGATTAAACTGTTCTCTGAGAGGTGCTTCTACCTTAATTATGTGGACCTACCTCCTTTGAGCTGAGACCATAATATAAATCAGCTGCCTCCATCAGGTAGTCTCTCAAAAGCATCTCCTGCTCTGTTGAGAACACCTTCTTTGGTGTCCAGTAGCCTACTCTTGGGGGTGTTTGTGATCCCTGACTCTCCAACCTCAGCCTCTTTTTATGGAACCGGTACAGGGTGACATGGCATATATCCAGGGACTTTGCCACTTCCCTGAATGATTTGCCCGTCTCAACTTCATTTGAGGCCCTCTGCAGCAGAGCAAGTGGCACTCCCCTGTCTGTCTTCCTCTTTCTGACATTTGGCATACTGTAAACACACACACACACACACACACACAACACACAACACACACACACACACAACACACACACACACACACACACACACACACACACACACACACACACACACACACACACACACACACACACACACACACACTTTAGGCCTACTGTACAGTATTATATTCTGTTTATTTGTACAGGGACAATGCACACCAACCAACAATACAACTGTATGCTTGAATGAACAATGGATCATTCAAGCAAATGAGCCATCATACAACCGTCCCAGGACCACCAGTCTTGCTTCCACTCCCTGTGAACCCATAGATATATATAAACACTAGATGGCTCATGGGTGATTTTCCAGCGTAGCTGACTCGCCGCCATCTTGCCACAGTCAACATCTGATTTGCGTTATGGTAGCTGTTGTAAGTTGAGTGATCTGCACAAAAATACTCTTAACTCGCTGAAATCTTGACTGATTTACAAACAGTTTGGTTTATTATAAACATTATTAGCATGGCTTTGATACAGGATGCTTGGACATGTTGAAATTGCAGCTTTTCTTTGTGTATGTGGTTGTATTTATTAGCTGGCTAATAACAAGAGGCTGTGAGTGAGACCGAGTATTACAAAGTTGACCCAGCAACTTCACACCAGTGGGAGAGGCAGAACTGCTCTTTCTTTTCAACATAACTTAAGTTACACATGATTTCTTCCAAGTGGTTTGGCTTGTTAAAAACATCTTGCATTATGATACAGGAATTTGCTGGCTTTGTGTTTACAGAAGTACCTGACTATGCCGGACTTTGTGCAGCCTACGGATGCTCCAATCGCCGCTGTCTGCAAACAAGAACCCGTGGGATCACCGTTCACGTGTAAGATATGACAATATTATGACTAAAATTAGGATAATCGTTAATTACTTAGTGGATGTATGTACATTACAAGTCCTGCTACACAGGATCAGTGGGGCTATGTGAGATAATAGTATTGCAAGATTGTTGTTGACCCAGCCTCTTTAGAATATGTTGCTACCATTTCTTTACACAATTATTTAATGTTTCTTTTGGACACCTTTTTTATTACTCTTAGTGTGGTTGTCTTATTCTTAAAGTATACATACATACATACATACCAAAAATATGATAATTTCGGTGTGTATTTTTGTCCTTACCCTTAATGTTAAAGGAAAGAAGGGAGGAAAATGTTGACAATAATTTATATATCTGGCTACCTTTCTCATGTTTTTAAGGTTTCCCAAAACCGAAGAGAGGAGGAGGCAGTGGGAACTCGCCCTAAGAAGGGACGGTTTTGTTTCCTGTGACAGGACACTGCTCTGCAGTGAGCACTTCAGGAGTGAGGAATTTGACCGGACAGGGCAGACTGTCCGGCTTAAAGATGGTGTTGTGCCAACAATATTCAACTTCCCAGCTCATCTTCAAAGGGTATGTGTATCATTGGCCAACAACAATTCAAGGTGTATAAGATTGATATATAAATATGTGATTAAATGTCACACTTTAGTTTTTCTTTCTGCAAGTTTAGGAATAAATAATGTGTTGTGTATTACAGCACATTTTAAACACTCAACATGTCTTTAATGTTTATTGTCAGGGCAGCAGAGTGGGTAATTCACCAGGCATCAGCAGATTCTAGACGATCACAGCCCAACAAACTGCTAGAGGTCCTCTACATTGTGCGGAAGAGGATAGGTCCAGAGGATGTGTTTTTGCTCGGGGAGCACATTGTCGACACACAGTATGGCATTGACAGTCACCACCATACGCTGTTGACATTAGTTGTGTCCCTGTTTTTTAAGCTAAGGCTGCATCACATTGCAAAAACAACTACTCTGAGCTTACAGAGTGGCAGCATGAGACAGAAGCTCACAAAAACAGTCCTTTTCAAAGGGCATTAGCTCCAACTGTGTGTGCACATGTGTTACGTGCCGTAGTGGGTGCTTGTGTGTCTCCCTCTCTTTCCCCCTGATGTTTCTTCTTCTTCTTTGTTTAATGGCGAATCGCTACCACTAGGAGCATATTTCGCCACCTACTATGTATTTATTAAATCTTCATGTTCCATGAGACGCAGCACTATGTTCCCCACATATGTTTATGTTTGCTCAGTCTAATAAACCCATAACATGGTTGTGAAAGAATACCAAAGCTGAGGCTGGACGATGATTGATTGTTGGTGTGCCATGTGTCACCGTGTGTCACCGTGTGTCTTATTGGTTTTGTGTTATACTGTATTTTATTGTGTGCAGCTGGTCCTTATCTCCAAGACACATTTAAAACAAATAACCTTGAACCTTGAAGCCCCATCTCTCCCCACCTGCTCCTGCTTCCTACATCCCCTCCACACCACACCAAGTTGTTCTTCTTAATAATAATAATACATTTATTTTGGGGGGCCGCCTTTCATAACACCCAAGGACACCTTACAGGGGCATAGGGGCAATATAGGGAACAATTTAAACAGTGGATTTTGTGATATATCAGCTGGGGTGAGACAAGACAAACCACAAATGGACTACAGAAGGACACAAAAGGACACATGGTACAGTTTATATTATTCTTGGTCTTTTTTCAATAACATATTTCAAAGGTTCTGGATTTGTTTACAAATCTAGAAACTAAATACAAAACTAGGATGATATGAAGATCTCATGTAACAAATAATTGTTATAAATTAGACAGAACTGGCCTGTCTGTGAGCACATTTTATGTTGGTTTGGTTCTTCTGATAAAGGTGTGAATATCTAAATAATATACCAACATATGCTATTGTCATTAGTTGTGTCCCTGTTCTTCAAGCTAAGGCATTGCTAAATTAACAACTCTTGGCTTACAGAGTGGTAACATGAGACCGATTTTTATATATAAAATATAAATGTATTTTAATTTTATTATTTATTTATAATTTATTTTAAATATTAAAAATATAATAAAATAAATGGAAATATACACACTGGCAAATATTTAATATAAATACCTTGTGTGTGTGTATAGCTATTGCTTTATCTGAAAATGTTATTTTCATATGAAAGTCCATGATTATAAGTATGCAGTATCATAACTACATCGTTGATGTTTATAAAAACCAAACCGTTTGAAAATTGGTTGAAAATTGAGCAAGCTATGATTATTTAAATAGTAAACCATAATGTTATGAATGAGAGAACTGCCTGTGGCAAGATGGCGGCCAAGTGGCAACGTCGGTCTCCATTGGCCAGCAGCGCGGGTGAGTCATCTAGTGTTTATATATATCTATGTGTGAACCTGCCTGATTGCTAGCTTGACCCATATTTAGCTAGTTATATTTGTAGCTTACAAAACAGTGATTCTAATAATACTAGTTTCGATTCCTAGACATTTGAACTCAAGACAAAAAATACATCATATAATTGTAGTTAATATTTTACCTCAGAAACACACTTTTGCTGATATCTTACGCGAGAAATTCAAACATGGCTCCCTTTTTTCTCAGCGATCTTACCATCTAACTGCGCATGTGCAGAGTGAGTTTAATCACTCTAGCTTGTTTGTGATTGGAGATATTGAAGGTGTTACAACCGACCCGTGTTACAACTGTCCCTGGTCTCCTACCAGTGCACAGTACCAGCAGCGGCATCTTAAGTTGACTGTGTCAACTTCTGTAAATCGTATAAAAACACCACCATTTATCTTGATAACTTACAGTTTCCACCAACAGCTACATGTTCCTGTCAGGTGTTTCAGGCAGATTTTTTAATCTGTGCTGCCCGGTCATGAAGTTGTGACATGCTCTGGATGTTTCTCAATGTCGAGGAAGGCTCCTCCAGAGCCACTTTTCAAGGATGCTACGTCATCGAGTCCTGCCGAAGGACTGTTCCAATGTCCTGGATCCTTGGAATTCTACCGAGGCCGGCGTCCTTCGTTGCGGGAAATTTCGAGGCTGCACATGTGTATCCTCCGCGGTCTTAAAATCCCCACAATGCTTTGCGCACGGACCAATTTCCATTTAAGGCGGGGCCTCGCATATGACGCACACCTGCTAGCCTGTTCCACCATTCTTCGTTTTCCGAGGCTAGGAAGGATTCTTGCCTTCCTGAAGCAAGTGACTCGGAAGACATGTCCTGCCAAGGAAGCGTCCTCGACATTGAGAAACACCCTCTGTGTTTCTCCTGTGCTAATAATGAACATCTGTTCACTGTTCCCAGGCCTTCTTTCACAGATGCAAGAAAATCCTGCGATTTAGAGGGAGAAAGCTCTGGGAATAACACACGGCACATTTCTCAATATTCATGCACCAATTTACAGTCAATTTATGTCTTTACTGACATTAAAACCTATTTTTCTCACGAGAACAAATTCCTACTGAGAATCTGAACTCCATCCCTTGGTTTTGGATCCTGGAATGATGACTATGTATCAAAGCCTGTTTTATATAGTTGTTTGAATTTAAGGTGAAATTGTCTTCCTCGTCACAAAACATAGGTCTTTCTACGCCTGCTGACGTTTCACATTATAATTAGGTTTAAACCTATAGGCCTACCTCTAAGACATAGAGAGACCCAATAGGCGCATTCACACCGCAGTACTTTTCCCACAAAGGTTCATGAGAACTTAGTTAATGAGAACTCTTTTGTCGCGTTCACACCAAAAAGAGCCGGTACTAAAATTAGTTCATGAGAACCTTTTTTATGAAGGTAGATATGGTGCAAAATGCGAGAGCGTGAAAACCTGATGTGAGCACTTGCAGAAAAAAAATCTGAGTTTGTGTGCATACATTTACACTTGTATAAAATATCCACGTAACTGTGAACCAAATTTGAAGTCACAGAAGAAAAAAAAAGTTTTGTAGCTTGTATAAAAAAAATGAACTTAGTTATGAAATGTTCACTTGCAGAAAGATACATATTTTTTAAATATATTTTCCATTACAACTGCAACTTTATTTATTACAACCTCTCAAATCAGTCATTACAACTTGACGAATCTGCTCTGTGGCAGTATAAATCGACGAATCTGCGGTCTTGACTTTTGCTACACTTCTTGCGATAGATGTGTCGCAAAAGTAATTTTCACCTGTAGATGTGGGGGCGGAGCTATCAGAAGGACGAGGCTCTGGTGACTGGAGACTGCGGGGCTAACGGTTCGTGTCGCTACCAGTCCGCTGACATGGCGCATCAATCAACGGTACATTTTGCCCATTACTTTGAATATTATTATTGTGATTGAGGATTAAATCCGCTTTGAAGACCACCGTTTTATATCGTGCAGTTTAGCGGCAAAATAACGTCAGTCAGCCAGCTAACGCTAGCTTTGTTGAGTTTATGCTAGCTAAACAAGTAGTGGTTGTAGTCTACAGCAGTAATTAATATATTATAGCCTACTGCTTTGGCACTAACGGTTGATAACCGTTTATGAAAATAAAACCAATTGAACTGTACTGAAATAATGACAAGTTTTATAATTGTCTTGGGCTCCTGCTGTGTTTTTAAAGCCTTTGTAAATTATCCATGCTATTTTCTATTTAGCTAACGTCGAAGTAGCGTATGTGAAATCAGACTCACAATAAGATGTGTGTATATTACAATTATTAATGTCATATTTCAAGATGATTACTTAGATATTACAATATGGTTGGTTGAGCTGGAGTTCATTATTGAGCTTACACGTTAACGTCACAGTCATCTGAAGAACGAACCCAAACCTTGTTGTTTTTATTAATTGTATTACCAAATGGGTATCAAATAAACAGTAAGCATTGGTAACACCAGTGCTTGAATTGGAATGAAAAAGGTGCCAGTACTCTAAAATCAGCAACTTTTTCAAGTCAATTTTATATATACAGCCCACAAACAAGAATTTGGCTACTATAATGCTGGTGGGTTTGTCTCTTTACTACTGTATATTTTAGAAAGGTTCACTGTACTTAACATTTTTTATGATAGGCAGCGGATATGGCTAAAGCCCAGTAAGGTCAATATTAACTGAAAATATAGCAATCAAAGTCTAGATCTTCTGCTGAAGACACATGAAGCAGAGACCTTTCAGGTGAGAGCCCCTCTGGTGGTGTTCAACATTAATGACAAGGAAACAAAGCTCTGGTCAGAAGCATTTTTTATAAAAGCTTTAACAAAATTAAGTATTTCTGTACATTTTGAATGCAATCTAACTTTCCAACTCAGAAAACGAAAAACGAAAAAGTGCCAAAAGTCTTCTCACATGGCTGAGCTGCTTTGCAATATACTTCACCACTGAAGAATACAAATATGTATAAAGTAAACTATGATGCAATCTAACTTTCCAACTCAGAAAATGATAAAGAGCATGAACAAAGAACATGTAAAAACAAATGCAAAATTTGCACAATCTAAAATGAGAAACTGTAACTGCAAGTAACAAAGTCTGAGCCATGGTAAAGAGTTACATTGAACACCAAGCTGATCAGATAACTCCCTGGTTGGTCTGAAGTCCTTCTATCTCCAGGATCTGTACAAATCAGCACATTATGCCAAAAGTCTTCTCACTGGGTGAGCTGCTTTGCAATATACTTCACATTGTTAGAAAAGGCTCCAGAAGGCCTTGGGGACATCAGTATCAGGGGCTGGAGCTGGACAGGCTCTTTCATCAGCACTTCTCCTTCCCTTTGCCAGCCAGGACCTCACATACTGTTCCGGATTGAACTGTCCTAGTGATGGTCCATTACATTTAATGAAAACCAGGCTGGACAGTCGGCTGACAGAGAGAGCATTCCTTTTTGCAGTAAGGATATCGTTCATGCAAGCTGAATGCCCGCTCACACTCACTAGTGGAGACAGCGATGGTTCGGACTGCTTTCAGTAGAGGCTCCATGGCAGCAGGTGTACGGGATGCCCTGGTTTCCTTGTATTCGCGAAAGCCCCTGAACAGTCTCTCTTCTGTCCACTTTCAGCACTTCGCACAAACGTAGCACCTCTACGCCCCATACTGTACGTCTAACTCCTCTTCAGGCCAACTTCCAGGATGGATAACTTTCATGTCCTGGATTAGCTGATTGTCGCCCGGGCCTCCCGGCCATGTAATGGGATTTCTCTTGTGCTGACATGAGAGGAGGTTGTGGAAGTCATTCTGTGTCTCAGATTCTCTACCATACTGCGGAAAAACTGACCTGCATAATCTGTACAAGCCTGCCATTCTCATGCAGGTCAACACCCTTGAAGGACTTCTCAGCTAGAGCTGTATGAACTGTAGTCATGTGTGGGCCAGGCATGTGACCAATGGATTCAAAAACTCGTATTTCCTCGAGTTAAAGAGCCTATCTGCTGTAGGCAGTGTCATCTCTCTTTTTGGAGTTGCCGAGAGAGGTCGCTGAGCTCTGTGAGCGCATCGTACAATCAGTCCCAGATTGCTGACAAAACGTTGCAGATGTGAGCACATCATCCAGGCCCTTGTACTTTTCTCTGTCTCTGGAATCCCTGCTCGTGTCGTTTTGCAGCATTTGTGAAGTGATCATGAAGGCACTCGGTAGTTTTCCAGACTGCTCTGACGCTCCTTTCACTTGAAGCCACCCACGGGATGGACAAAACAACGCCCTAGTACACCAGGAGACGCTGTCCCGACTGCTTGCGCACCACTGCGCTAACTGCCTCTGATTTTTCGGGGCGGCATAGAACAAGGAATAGAGTTTGTCAAAAAAGATCTGGAAATGATTGAGCCCTGAGACCTCCTTGACCACATCCCCAACTGCCAGCTCTAGACGATGATTGGAGCAGTGCCACACAAACAGGCTTGGGAATTTACTACACAACTGGGTAGCAACGCCTGTTCTCTTCCCTAGCATGACTGAAGCCCCATCACATGCAAAAGAAACGAAACATTGACCTAAAAAGTCCTCGTTAAAATCTCTTCCAAGACACTCCATTACGTCTTTGTGATGTCATCAGCCGTGTTCCATCCAACTCGATCAGCTCCAAAAAACGTTTCGGGCTCAGCATCAGCTAATGCTGAGCGTAGACACACAACAAGCACCGTTTACCACTAATAGGGGTCGATTCCTCGACCAAAACACAGAGTTTCTTTGGTTTTCTGTATGTCTTTTGCCATTTTTTTTCTTCAGCTCATGAGCTATGTGGTCGATGATTTCGCCACAGGTTTTATTGGAGTGCAAAACCCTGCCCACGTTCAGCCCATTCAGTTTCTGTACATTCAAATCAATTGGCATGTCTGTGAATGGCCGGCTATGTTTGCCAATTGTATACGCCGTTCGAAAAAACTCTGATAGTGGTGTCTAATTCAGATTTATGCATAGAATGCACTTGATGTTGAATAGTTTCACGTGAAGCAGATGTAAGGATGTCAGCAGCTTTTACATGGGCTTGTGATCTTTATGTTCTTTGATTTTTTTTCTCAGGCTAGCTTGTTGTTTACCCTTGTCAACACCGAAATGGAGACACTGCACACTCACCCCCATTCAGTTGACAGTTTCAGTCCTTGTCCAGTGTGTTATTCCCAAAGATTTGACATCTCTGCAATATCCGACATCCTAGCTTCTTATCTTTAAGAAGGAGCCATGCATTGGTCTTGCAAAAAATATTGCACCTGGTCCGTTGTCCAGCAGTCAGGGTGCATCGCTTTGCCCGGTGTTGGTGGTGGCAGTTGCGCCAGCAGCAGCTAACGTTAGAGGCGGCGGAGGAGGCGGCGGAGCTAGTGCTAATGCTAATGCACTAGAACTTGGAGCAGGAGGGTCAACCAAAGAAAGCTCCCCATCAGACACAATTTCCAACACAGGCACAGCATTCTCTGTATTTGAAGTTTCTTCCGGCGACAACCGCTGTCTTTTTGCACTTTTTATTAATTCCACGCTAACATTTTAGAAATGCTAATTTGTGACGTGACTTGCTTTCCTTCTCTTCGGGGGCGTGCCTGCTACTTTCTATCACTCTACATAGCCACCCACTGGGTGGGAGTTGCACTGCATAAACACAACACACGTGCATCTAGGTATGTAAATTGTAAAGCATTAAAACATGGTTTTACTAACAGTTTTCAGTATGTTGTTACTTCGGCATTATTATTATTATTATTTGAAATGT